>NW_008705572.1:123366-306632 GCF_000186865.1 Aureococcus anophagefferens | reverse complement strand
GCCGCGGCGCGCGGCGGCGGCGACGCGGCGCGCGCGCGGTCGGTCGTCGCCGCGTTCCGGGGCCTCGCGGCCGGCGGCGACGCGCTCGCGCGCTTCGCGGCGGGCTCGCGCGTGGCGGCGGCCCCGCTCGCGCGCGGCGCCGCGGCCGTCGCGCGCTACGGCGCGTTCCTCGCGCGCGCGGACGTCGCCGCGGCCGCGCCGGCGGCGCTCGACGCGCAGCAGGCGCTCGTCGTCGCCGTCTTCGGCGCGGCCATCGCGGCGCGAACCCTCGGGCCGGCGACGGCCGTCGCCGTGGGCGTCCAGCGCGCCGCGCGCGACCGCGGCGCGGCCGGCGCGCTCGCCGTCGCCGCGGCGAGCTGCGCGGTCGCCGCGGGGCGCCTCTCCTACGCGCACGGCTTCACGGGGGCCTGCGCGTCCCTGGACACGGCCTGCTCGTCGGCGCTCGTCGCGCTGCACGTCGCCCTGGGCTGGGCCCGCCCGGACGCGGTCGCCGGCGGCGCGTGCGCGCTCGCCGCGCGCGGCGCCGCGCGCCTCGCGGCCGCGGGCATGCTGTCGCCCCGGGGCCGCTGCCACGCCTTCGACGGTCGCGCCGACGGCTACGCGCGCGGCGAGGGCGCCGCGGCCTGCGTCGCGGGGCCCGTCGCGGCGGGGCTCGCCGTCGCGGGCACCGCGGCGGGCCACGACGGCCGGAGCGCGTCGCTCACGGCGCCCAGCGGCGCCGCGCAGCGCGCGCTCCTCGCGGGCGTCGGCGGCGTCGGCGCCGCCGCGCGCCTCGAGGCCCACGGCACGGGCACGGCGCTCGGCGACCCCGTCGAGGTCGCCGCGGCCGCGCGCGCGCTGCCCGCGGGCTTGTTCGCCGCGTCGCTCAAGGCGACGCTGGGCCACCTCGAGGCCGCGGCGGCCGCCGCGGGGCTCGTCGCCGCCGCGGCCTTCGCGGGCCGCAACGGCGAGCTCCGCCGGCTCAACGCCCACGTCGCCGCGGTCCGCCCGTCGGCCGCGGTCCTCGCGCCGTCGCCGTCGCCCGCGGCGGCGGTCGCCGCGCGGCGCGTCAGCGCCTTCGGCTTCGGGGGCACGATCGCGCACGGCGCCTTCGTCCTCCCGGCGCACCGCGGCGGCGCGACGGCGCCGTCCCCGGGGTCGCTCTACCGCGGCCGCCGGCTCCGCGCCGCGGCGGGGCCGCGGCGCGGCGCGCGCGCGCCGCCGCCGCGCGCGCCTCCCGACGGCGCCGTGGGGCGCTACGAGGTCGCCTGGGGGTCGCCCGGGGCGCCGTCGACGGCGGGCGACGCCTGGGACTACGGCGCGGACACGGTCCTGATCATCGGCGGCGGTTTGGACGGCGTGCTCAGCGGCGGCGCTTTAACGCGGCGCCGCGTCGACTTCGAGCTCTTCGAGCTCGAGGGGTCCCTGGGCGGCGTCTGGGTGACCACGGCGAATTTGACGTCCAAGGTGCAGACGGGCAAGCTCACCTACACGCTGGACCTCGAGGACCGGTCGCCGCGCGTCGCGGACGAGTCGAACTTCCAGCCCGCGGACGAGGTCGCCGCGTCCATCGCGGGCTTCGCGCTGCGCATGGGCATCGACAAGAAGACGTCCATCTTCCGGGAGGTGACGAGCGTCGCCTACGAGCCCTGGCCGTCCAAGGACTGCGGCGTCGACTGGACGGACCGGTCGCCGGCGGCGCTCGAGGCCGCGCCCGGCCGGGGCCTCCGAAAGTCCTCCGTCTTCCAGGGCGTCATCTTCGCCTGCGGATCCCTGCGGTCGCCGACGCTGGCGCCCATGGCGCCGGCGCACTACGGCGGCTACGACTCCTACGGCGTCTGCGGCGACGCGCGGCCCTGCGAGATGGCGGGCCGCGACCTCGTCGTCGCGGGCCACGGCGCCTACGGCGTCGAGAACGTGCGGACCGGCCTGGAGCACGGCGCCAAGGCGATCACGCTCGTGTGCCGCCACCGCCACGCCGTGATGCCGCGCTGCGCGGTCTGGCTCCTAGACGCGGGTCGCGCGTTCGACGCCTGGGACGAGATCTCGAAGATGCTCGCGGTCGCGAAGCTGGCGCCCGCGTACACGACGGACCGGCGGAAACGGCCCGCGGTAAGCGACCAGTACTACGCGGCGACACGCTTCGGCCGCGCCTGCGTCGTCCACGGCGAGATCCGCGGCTACGACGCGAGCGCGCCGCGCGTCCTCGTCGAGACCTCCCGGGCGTCCGGCCTCGCGAAGGTCCGCGCCGACGTGGCCTTGCTGTGCTACGGCTTCTCCAAGGAGACGTCGATCGTCAATCGGACCATGGGCGTCTTCGAGGAGGGCGACCTGACGGGCATCTGGGTCAAGGGGCAGCGGCGCGCGTGCATCCTGCGCGCCGATCTGGACGTGAGGAAGGAGGCGACGCCCCTGTCGGCGTCGAACATCCCCTTCGCGTCCTTCCTCGCGAACACGTTCTGCCACTTCCTCACGCGGCCCAAGTCCGAGTTCGACGGCGTGCTCAGGAAGCTGCCCAAGGCCGGCAACGCGCAGGACACGACGTCCTTCGACTTCTTCGCGTCGACGTTCCTCGCCCTCGTCGGCGACAAGGCCGTGCAGCCGCAGCTCGCGAAGATCATCCGGCGCGTCCAGCACGTGTCCGTGAACGACGTCTGCGCCTGGACGGACTTCGTGGAGGACTGCGCGGGCGACTGGCGGAAGTACGTCGGCGCCGTCGGCGTCCCCGGCCGCGAGGAGCCCTACGGCGACTGGCTCGGCCGGTCGCCGAGCCCGCACCCGGACGGCCTGGGCCAGCGCGAGGAGGCGTCGCGGGCGCTCGCGGCCGACGGGCCCCTCGCGTCGCCCGCGGCGCACCGCGCGTCCGTCCTGGTTTTCGACGACGCGGCCGCCGAGGTCGGCGCGGGCGCGCGGACGGCCGCGCCGACGCCGGGGCGGACGCCGGGCGTGCTCGTGCTGGCCTTCCCCCGCGACGTGCTCGACCTCGCCGTCGGCACGCTCTACGCGGCGGAGGCGAAGGTGCCGCACACGGTCGTGCTGCTCAAGGACCGGTCGCTCAACGCGTTCCACGCGCAGCTGCGGGTCGCGCGCGTCGAGCAGCCGCGGCTCAAGCTCTCGAGCGCCGCGCTGCGATGCGGCGGCGGCGCGGCGCAGCTCGAGGAGCTGTGCGAGGCGCCGGTGGCCAAGGACTGCGTCCTGACGTCGAACTCGGGCGTCTTGGTGCCGTCGCTGGTCGAGGCGGCGTCGTCGACGGCCGACGCGCGGCGCGAGCTCCGGGGCGCCTGGGCCGTCACGGGCGGCACGGGCGGCCTCGGCCTGGTCTCCGCGGCGCTCTTGACGGACCTTCGGTGCGACGTCGTCGTCGCGGCGCGGCGCCCGCGGATCAAGGTCTTCGACAGGGACGCGCTGGCGACGCGCGTCGGCCGCCTCCGGAAGCGCGCGCACCTCGTCGCCGGCGTCGACACGTCGGGGAGCCTCGCGGGCCTCGGCGAGGCCGCGTCGGCGGTCTTCTCGTCGTCGGCGCCGACGTTCGGCGGCGTCGTCCACGCCGCGGGCGTGCTCCGCGACGCGCTCCTCCGCAAGGTCGAGCGGTGGATGGTCGACGCGGTCACGGGGCCCAAGGCGTCGAACCTCGGGGTCCTGCGGGGCCTGGCCGACGACGTCGTCCACTTCACGTCGGCGACGGTCGTCCTCGGCGGCCCGGGGCAGACGGCCTACGCGCACGGCTCCGGGGCTTTGGACGACGACGCGCTCGGCGGCCGCGCCGGCGGCCGGCGGTCGTCGGCGCTGCAGTGGCTCGCCATCGAGGGCGTGGGCATGCACCAGGAGGCCGTGGGCGCGGCGCCCCAGTGGACGCCCCTCGCGACGATGGAGCGGATCCTCGCGTCGGCCGTCGGCGGCGACGTCCGCCCGTCGCTGAGCGTGCTGCCCGAGGCCTTCCTGTCCTTCGTGCCCGCGCAGCTTCGCCGCGGGGACGGCCCGTCGAAGGCGCCCGAGCCCGAGAAGGAGGAGGAGACGACGACGACGAAGGTCGCCAAGGAGATGGTCGAGGAGGAGCGGGCGCCGCGGGCGGACGTCGGCCCGCTCGTCGAGGCGGCGTTGCGGCGGACCATCGAGGCCATCCTCGAGACCTACGACCCGGCGAACGACGACGTGCCCTTCATGGAGCTCGGCGTCGACAGCATGGGCCTCACGGATTTCGCGCACCGGCTCAACGGCGCGCTCGGCGTCGAGCTCCCGGACGTCGCGCTCTTCGAGTACCCGACGGTGTCGGACCTCCGCGGGGCGCTGATACCCATGGTCCTCGAGCTCCGGGGCGACGCGTCCGGGTACGGCCGCGACGGCGACGCCGGCGCGGTCGCGGCGCCGGCGCCGGAGCGGCCGCCGCTCGTTGCCGCGTCGCTGGCCGGCACGCTCCCCGCGGGCGACGTCGGCGCGGACGCCCCGGGCTTCTACGCGACGCTGCGCGGCGGCCGATGCGGCGTGGCGCGCTTCCCGATGGACCGCGTCCACCCGTCCCTGACGTCGACGGGCCTCGACGGCCTCGACCTGCCGCGCGCGGCGACGTACGGCGCGTTTATTCGAACCGAACGCTGGGTCGACTTCGACGGCGCCTTCTTCGGCGTCGCCGCCGCCGAGGCCACGGTCCTGGACCCGCAGCAGCGCCAGCTCCTGGAGGTGGGCTACGAGGCGCTCGAGGCCGCGGGCGTCACCAAACAAGCCGTCCGCGACGGCGCGCGGACCGTCGGCACCTTCGTCGCGCTCCAGACCGACGACTTCGCGCGCGCCATCGTCCGGAGCCCGCGGCTCGCGCGGTCGACCTACGCCGTCTCCGGCGCGAACCCGGCCGTCGCCGCCGGGCGCCTGCCGCACGCGCTCGGCCTCCGCGGCGCGGCCTTGACGGCGGACACGGCCTGCTCGACGGCGCTCGTCTGCCTCCACCTGGCGCGGCTCGGCGACGCGACGACCGATCGCCACGAGCCCGCGCTCGTCTCCGCGGTCAACGCCATGATCGACGCGTCCGTCGCGGAAGTCGTCGAGCGCGCGGGCATGCTGTCGCCGCGGGGGCGGTGCCACGCCTTCGACGGCCGCGCGGACGGCTACGCGCGCGGCGAGGGCGTCGTCGCGGTGCTGATTCGGCGGCGCGATGCCTGGGACGGCTACGCGCGCCTGCCGGCGACGAGCCTCTGGAGCGACGGGCGGACCGCGTCGATCACGGCGCCGTCGGCCGTCGCGCAGCGCGAGCTCCTGGCGCTGGCCCTCGCCCAGGCGCCCCGTTTGACCCTCACGAACGTCGAGGCGCACGGCACGGGCACGGCGCTCGGCGACCCCGTCGAGGCGGCCGCGCTCGCGGCGCACGCGGCGGCGCCCGCGAGGCTCGCGCGCGCCGTCGTGCTCCACGGCGCCAAGGCCGCCCTCGGCCACCTGGAACCGGCCGCGGGCTTCGCGGGCGTCGCCGCGCTCCTCGGCGCGGCGAGGACGCGCGCGCTGCCGCCGAACGCGGCGCTGCGGACGCTCAACGGCCAGCTCGCCGGCGCCGCGAAGAAGGCCCTGTCCGTCCCCGCGTCGGAGGCGTCGGCGACGCCCTGCTTCGACGCGGGCGACGCCGTCGTCGGCGTCGGCAGCTTCGGGTTCTCGGGCGTCGTCGCGCACGCGCGCTTCGCGCGCGACGGCGCCGCGGAGCCCGAGGCCGCGGACGACGCCGTCCGCGCCCCGAAGCGCGCGCTCTACCGCGGCCGCGCGAGCTACCCCTGGCTCGAGGTCGTCGAGCCTCTAGTCTACGGCGTCGACGCGCGCGCGGACGCCGCGCCGGACGCGGTCGGCGCGCGGGCCGCGCCGGCCGCCGCGGCGTCGAGCGCCGAGGCGCGGTTCGACGCCGCGCGCGTCAAGGCCGAGGTGCGGCGCATCGTCGGCGAGCTCTCGGGCGCGGACCTCGCCGACGGCGTCGACGCGTCCTTCGACGACGCGGGCGTCGACTCCATCGCCGCGACGGAGCTCTCGCGCGCGCTCAAGCGCGCCTTCGAGGTCGCCGTCGCGCCGGCCTTCCTCTTCGACTACCCGACCGTCGATTCAGCCGCGGACGCCATCGTCGCGCTCCTCGCGGACCAGAGCGACGGCGGCGGCGGCGGCGGCGCGGCCGAGGTCGAGGCGTCGTCGCTCCTCGCGGCCTTTGGGCCGCGGCGGCCGACGCAGCGCGGCGCCCTCTTCCTCTGGAGCGGCGGCCAGGGCGACAGCGCCATCTTCGCCCAGCTCGGCCGCGAGATCGCGCCGCACCTGCGCGTCTACGGCGTCGACCGCCGCGACGGCGCGGCCGTCGGCGACATGGCGCGCGACGTGGCGCCGCTCATCGCCGCCGCCGTGCCGGACGACGACGCGGCCTGCTTCGTCGGCGGGCTGAGCGTCGGCGGCTGGCTCGCCGTCGAGACCGCGCTGCGCCTCGCGCCGCTCGGCAAGCGCGCCGCGGCCGTCTTCGCGCTCGACGGGCCCGAGCCGTCCCAGTTCGACCTCGACTGCTCCTACGCGCCCGCCGAGGCCGCCGCGGAGCTGCTGCTGGGGCGCAACCGCCGCTTCCCGGAGGGCTGGGCGGCGATGACCGCGGACCAGCGCGTCGACGCGTTCCTCGCGCTGCTGCCGTCGCTCGGCATCCACTTCCTCGGCTACGACGCGGCCAAGGGAGATGTTGAGAACCGGGAGATTGTGAGCCACGAGCTCACCGCGGGCGCCGCGGCCTTCATCGACACGCTCCGGACGCCAGGCGTCTACGACAAGGCGACGTCGAAGCTCGACGCGGACCTCGTGCTCTTCCGCGCGTCCGAGCGCCGCGCGGTCAAGATGCTCAAGGACGGCGACGCGGCGCCCCACGGCTACGCCTGGGCGTCCGCGGGCGTCCCGAACGTCACCGTCGTCGATTGTGCTTCCCACCACATGAACGTGCTGCTCTGTCGCGGCGCGATTCGGCGGAAGGTGCTGGAGTTCGTGTTGGGTTGTGTGTAAGTTGTTGTGCTATTTTTGAGTTTCGCGAAGAGTCGGACATACGGAGAGATCCACGATGGCGATATTTGAGAAATTTTAATATTAGAGAACCCCGTCCGCGTCGTCGCCACCGAACGTCAGACGGCGCACAACGTGCCGTTCGCCGTCCCAGAGCAGCCGCAAATCGCCGTCCTCGCCGCCCGAAAGGCGCGACGACAGCGAGTGCGCGACCGCGGACCCGACGAGGCCGTAGTCGCCGTAGCGGCCGTTTTCCAACGCGTGGAAGAACTCGCCGCTACGGCTCACGCGTAGCCAGTCGGGGGCGAACCTCTGGCGCATCGTCCCGCCCCAGAGGAGCTCCTCCGCGTCCGCGTCGAACCCGCCGAAGACGACGATGACGCTCGCGTCCGCGCGCTCGTCGCCGGTGTCGGCCCGCAGCACGTTGATCTCGCCGGCGCAGCGCTGCGTCCATCGTCCGTCTCGCCGCCGTCGGAGACCGCGGTACAGGTTGTCGAGGAATTTCGGATCGCGGTAGGCCGTCGCCAGCGTGCGCGCCCTCGCCGGCTCGTCGAGGTGCACGGCTCCCGTGTGGTCTACGACGTAGCGATACGTCCGCACCGCAGACGACGAAGATCTTGCTGCCGCCCAGGCCCTTGCGCTTCGCAGGACTCGGACGGGCGGGCGAGCACCCCGGGCTCTCAGCGCGAACATCGTCGGCTGTGCGCTCTAAGAGGGTGAGCACATGGGCATGGGCATATGCCTCTGTGGCAAAAAGAGCACTTCGCTAAAGGAGCATTCAATCATGCCGTTAAACTTCATGAATCTTATAGATCAATGGTGGCTGCCCCAATTCAGAGTCGTCCCTGTCTTTGGCTGCTGCCGTCGCCGCACGATGGCCAAGTCGATGGCCGAGGACGAGCAGCGAAGCCTGTTGGAGGGCGGCGTGCTCCCCGAGAAGGTCGAGCCCCCGTCGTCTTCGTCGTCGAAGCGGTCGTGGCTCATCGCCGGCGTCGCCGGCGTCGCCGCCCTCGCCGTCGGCGGCGTGGCCCTCGCCTCGCGCGGCGCCGGCTCGGCCGACGCGCTCGCGGAGCGCGCCGCGGCCGGGGGCGTGCCCGCCGCGGCGCTGGTGGCGTCGTCGCTGCCCCCGTTGCCCGATTTCATCAAGGACTTGACGGCGGACGAGGTCGAGTTCTGCAATTGCGAATCCGAGTCCGGGCACCTCACGACCGCGTGCTGCAAGGTCGAGGTCTGGGCGGACCCCAAGGACTGCTACGACTACTGCGGCTGCGTCTGCACGGGGGACGGCGAAGCCGCGGAGTGGCTGCCCCTGACGCCGAGCGCGGCGCCGTCGACGGCCAAGCCGTCGCCGGCCCCCTCCTCCGTGCCCATCAGCAAGCCGACGGGCATGCCCGTGCCCGCGCCGACGCCCCTGCCGTCCGCCGTGCCGATCAGCCAGCCCACGGGCGTGCCGATCCCGTCGCCCACGCCGGTGCCGTCGAGCGCGCCCGAGCCCAAGCCCACGGGCGTCCCGATCCCCGCGCCGACGCCCCTGCCGTCGGGCGTGCCCGAGCCGGCGCCCACGAGCCAGCCCATGCCCATCCCGACGCGCGTGCCGATCCCCTTCCCGACGTCGGCGCCCATCCCGGTGCCGACGACGGTGCCGACGAGCGCGCCCGAACCGCGGCCGACGCACCATCCCGTGCCGGCGCCCACGGACATGCCCTACCCGCTCCCGACGACCAAGCCCACGGAGGTCCCGTCGCCGCGGCCCACCGACCACCCGACGAAGCTGCCGGAGCCCGCGCCCACGGCCGTGCCGACGCCGACGCCCACGGATCACCCGACGCCCGTGCCGACGCCGAGGCCCTCGCCCGCGCCGACGCCGACGCCGACGCCCGCGCCCACGCCCGTGCCGACGCCCCTCCCGACGGACGCGCCGACGCCGCTGCCGTCGCCCGCGCCGACGCCGACGCCGACGCCCGTCCCGACGCCCTTCCCGACGCCCCTGCCCGGCGACCCGTCTTCGGCGCCCGTCTTCGCGCCGACGCCGAAGCCGTCGGCCGCGCCGAGCCCGAAACCGTCCGCCGCGCCGAGCGCCGCGCCGACGGCGGTCCTGCTCTACAAGATGTCGGACACGACGACGTCCTGGAACGAGTGCAAGACCATCTGCACGGAGAACAAGATGATGATGCCCTGCGTGAGCACGGAGTCGCGGAACGCGCTGCTCACCGCGACGCTCGACGACGACGGCGTCGGCTCCGCGTTCATCGGCTACGAGTCGCCGTCGGACGAAGACTCGTCGGACACGTCGACCTGGGAATGGAACTCCGGCTGCGTCAACGACGGCTACACGAACTGGAACACGGACGAGCCGAACAACTATGGCGACGGCGAGGACTGCGGCGAGATCTACGCGGGGGACCACGACGGCGTGTGGAACGACATCGGCTGCGACACGACCGGGCGCTCGCACTGCTACTGCCAGGACGCGACGTTCGTGAAGTTCTCCGACGGCGCGGACTGGGAGACGTGCAGGACCACGTGCGCGAACGAGGGCTGGCAGATGCCCTGCGTCACGTCCGAGGCCCAGGACGACGCGCTCATGGGAATTTTGAGTGCCGACGGCAGCGCCCGCGCGTGGCTCGGCTACACGGCGCTCGCGTCCGACTCCACGGACCCGGCGAGCTGGGCGTGGAACGCGGGCTGCGACAGCCACTTCACGGACTGGGGCACGAGCGAGCCCAGCGACTCGGGCGGCGTCGAGGACTGCGGCGAGATCATCGTCGACTACGGCTGGGACGGCTTGTGGAACGACGTGCCCTGCACGGGCTACAACTTCCCCTGCTACTGCGAGCCGAGCGACTTCGGAGTGCCGTCGCCGGAGCCGACGCCCGCGCCGTCGCCGCGGCCCACGCCGTCGCCGACGCCCGTCCCCACGCCCCGGCCGTCCGCGGAGCCGACGCCCGTCCCCACGCCCAAGCCCTCGACGGAGCCGACGACGTCGCCGACGCCCCTGCCGACGCCGCGGCCGTCGCCCGTGCCGACGCCCAAGCCCTCGTCCGCGCCGACGACGACGCCGACGCCCAAGCCGACGACGTCGCCGACGACGTCGCCGACGCCCGTGCCGACGCCGCGGCCGTCGCACCACCCGACGGTGTCGCCGACGCCGAGCCCGACGACGGCCGAGCCGACCTCGGCGCCGACCATGGCCTGGATCGGGGCCACCCTCGCGTCCTCGGAGTGGACGACGGAGTGCGCCGAATCGGACACGACCGTCACCTACGACTACACCTTCGACGGCCACGATTCGATCTACGCCTACGACACGAGCGACGCGGACAGCATGATTCAATTCATCAGCGACGAGGTCTGGTTCGACACGAGCGTAGCCGGGTCCGTCAAGTTCGACTACTGGCTCGAGGCATCTGCCAACGTCTTCGTCACGCCGACCAAGTACGGCATGCTGCTGGTCCTCACCAGCCAGCACATGATGCTGCGCGAGACGACCAGCGACTGCTCGTACGGCGTGAGCATGGCCACCAACAGCGACGCGGCCCAGGTCGGGCAGACGTGGAACACGCTCAAGCTCGCGTGGGACGGCGCGGGGACCTACACGGGGACCTTCACGTCGGGCTCCTCGACGTACGAGGTCTCGTACACGGACTCGACCACGTACGTCGGCCCCCTGATGCTCGGCTTCGGCTACGACGCCGGCGCCAGCTACATCGCCAACGTCGAGTACGCGGGCAACATCGCGGCGCCGTCGCCCGCGCCGACGCCGTCGCCGACGCCCCTCCCGACGCCCTACCCGACGCCCCTGCCCGGCGACCCGACGGCCGCGCCCGTCTTCGCGCCGACGCCCCGGCCGACGCCCCGGCCCAGCCCGAGGCCCACGGACGTGCCGACGTCCGCGCCGACGATCGCGTGGCTCGCGCTCTCCACCTTGGAGAAGGAGTGGCTCGTCGCCTGCGAGGACTCGAGCACGGAGGTCGAGTACGACTACACCTTCGACGGCAAGAGCACGATCTACGTCGAGGACACGACGAACGACAACTTCGTCGGCTTCCAGTCCGATGACTACTACTTCTCCTCGGAGATCGCGGGGTCCGTGCGCTTCGACTTCTACGCCGAGGACAACGACATGGCCTTCGTCATGCCCTTTGGCGACGGCCCGCTCGCGGTCGCGTGGCCGGAGCAAAGCACACTCTACTGGAAGACCGGCTCCGTCGCGTCGTGCTCGGCGGGCAGCACGCTCGACACGAGCAACGACCTGAGCGCGAGCTACGGCGTCTGGAACACGTACAAGATCAACTGGGACGGCGACGGCACCATGACGCAGACGATCATCAACGATTCGGGCGACGAGTACAAGTCGTCCTACACCTTCGACGACGCCTACGTCGGCCGCCTCACGCTCGGCTTCTCCTACATGTACGGGTCGTCCTACTTCGCCAACGTCGAGATCTCCGGCTCCATCGCGTCGCCGAGCTCCGCGCCGACGACGTGGTCCTCGATGGCCGACGTCGTCTACAAGAAGCACGACTAGCGGCGCCCCCCTCCCCCCACCCCCTTTCCGTTCCCCGTCGTCGACGCCGCTCCGACGGCCATTTAACACTCCGCTAGGACCGCGGGAGCACGACGGTCTGGATCGCGCGCGCGGGGACGGACAGGGCGAACTCGGCGCCGTCGACGTCGACGACGTAGGCGCGGCTCGCGCGCGCGCGGATGAGCGCGACGAGCACGAGGCCGCCGGGCGTGTCGAAGGCGGCGGCCTCCAGCGGCGCCTCGAGGAAGGCCGACGACGTCGAGTCGACGCCGACGCGGACCGCGCCCCCGCCGAGGAAGGCTCGTGCGCAGCCCACATGCTCGTGCTAAGAACATATTATTGCTTCGACAACATCGATTGACACAACATTAGACGATTTCAGATTGGCTTTCCAACAAATTGTATCACTAAGTTTACGTCGGTATTGATGCTGTGACACGAAGTCCGCGCTCGGCTATGGACGAAAAAGTCGTCTTCACCAGCCCGTAGCTCGACGCAGGAACCGAGTCAAGAGACAACCCCCGCTGCAGCGAGGATCGGAAGCCTGTCGACGACACATTCCCCGCGGGATGTCACTCCCCAGGGTTGCGTCGCGTCGCGCACGAGGCGCCGCAAGGGGTCGGGAAAGGGTTGCTCGCGTCCCCCGCACCCTTTTCCGTCGTGTTCGAGTTCACGGAGCGTCGGGGATCGTTCGTCTATGTAGTGTGGGAGTCCCCTTTGATGCGCTCGACCATAGAGGTCGAAGACTTTGACTTCCAAGGTCTCCGCGACACGTGCGCGCACCCCGCGCCGCGCAGCACCCGGATCGGGTTCAACCGTCGCGCGAGGCTGCCCCTGGATCCCGGCAGCCAATGGGACCCCGAGCACGAGCCGCGCGGCCCCAGAGCACCGGCGCGGGGGCTCTGCGCGGCCCGGGCGCGCCATCACGAACGACTCGGCGCCGAGCAGCCCGTCCCCCGGGCGGCCCGTCGCGCTTCCAAGCCGAAGAAACGCCGGAATATGTCACCGTACATGGCCACGGCCGTGCGCAGCCCGCCAGGGTGGGCGCGGGGGCCCAACTCGCCGACTTCGGTTTGAGTTCCAGGAACTCACGCTCTTGGCATTCGATTGCCAAGAGCGCGAGTTCGCGTAACTCGGCGCCACTGCGGGAGATACATTAATTTCGATACATAATTTTTGTTTGAAGCCTCGGACAGAAGAATCTGAAATCGTCTATTGAAGGCTAACGAAAAAGTCCGCTGTTCAGTATGGGCAGCTCATACTAATAATCGGTCATGAGAGAGATCGTCGTCTTCTGCTGCCTGGCCGCCGGCGCCGCGACCGTGGACTGGCGCGCGGCGCTGGACCTCGACGAGACGCCCTACGTCCAGCGGGCGCGGTCCGCGGGCTGGCGCGCGGACCTCGCCGCGGCGCTCGACTTCGACCTCGCGAGCCTCGGGTCCGCCCACGCCCTGGCGCAGAGCCAGGTGTCCAAGGAGGGCTGGCTCGCGACGCACGCGCGCTGGGTCGAGCGGTCGCCCTGCGGCGGCGCGGCCGTCGCGGGCGCGGCGCCGGGGACCGAGCGCGCTCGCCGCGACGTCGACGGCGACGGCGTCGCCGAGGCGTTCGCGGCGGCCGTGCACCCCGTCTGCGTCGGCGACGTCGCCGTGGACGCCCACTTCGGCCACTGCGGCCTCGCGACCTGCGGCGCCGCGGCGGCGACGCGGCCCTGGACCGCGGACCTGCCGAGTCCGTACTACGCGGCGCCGCGGGCGCCGCGCAACGGCGTCGGGAGCGCCGGCGTGGCCTGCCGCCCGACGTTCCGGCCCCGGGGCCCCGTGGCGAACCCGCTCAACGGCCACCGCTACGACGTCGACGGCCGTCTCTTCGTCGTCGGCCGCGCGGTCTCGACGGACGGCGCGCCGGCGGCGTTCGCGACGGTGGAGCTCTGGCACGCGGACCCCTACGGCGTCGCGCCCTTCGGGGGCTGGACGCCCCTCGCGCGCGCCCACGCGGCCGCCGGCACGCTCCCGGCCGAGGACCACTACAGCCCCGCGCGCGACGGCACGGGCTGCCACGGCGTCGCCGTCGCGGACGCCGCCGGCCGCTTCTCGTTCGAGACCGTCAACCCCGGCGCCTACGGCCCGCCCCAGCACGTCGAGCTCCGCATCACGGGGAGCGACGCGGCGGCGCCGCTCTACACCAAGGTCTACCTCGGCGACGACCCCGAGCTCCTCCTCCTCGCGAGAGACAACCGCGCGTCGCTCGCGCTCGAGCCCCGCGTCGTCGCGCCGGGCCCGGCGCCGGGGGCGCTCCCGCGGGCCCGCGACTTCCTCGTGAACCGCACGCTCGAGCTCAACGTGACCCTCGCGCCGGCGCCGGCCGTCGCGTCGGACTTTTCGGGCCTCTGGAGCGACGGCCGGGGCTTCGTGCGAGTCGCGTCGAACGGCGCGCGCTTCGTCGCCGCCGAGGCGCCGACGGCCCGGACCTGGGGCGCCGTCACGGCGGCCCACGCGGGGCCCTACGCGCTCCGCGGCGCCGACTTCCGCGCGCCGGGCAACGCGCCCCCGGCCACGGGCGACCTGCGCTTCGCGGCCGCGGCCGCGGGCGCCGGCGACGCGATCGCGTGGAGCGACGGGTCCACGTGGACGCGCGCGCACGGGCCGGACCTGCCGACCTACCGCTACCTGCGCCTCGTCATGACCGAGTCGCTGCGGACGCGACCGGGCGGCCGCGTCGAGCTCGACGACGTCGTCGTCTACGGCGGCGTCTTAGGGCGCGCGGAGCCGCGGCGCCGCGCGCCGCCCGCGCCCTTGACGGGCCGCGCGGCGCCCGCGCCCTACCGCTGCTGGGCGTCGACGAATTCCGAGGACTGCTTCAAGGCCTTGGATGGGGACGCGAGCCCGGGCACGTCCTGGACGAGCGACGCCGTCGGCGGCTGGGCGGGCAAGCTCTCGGCGCCGCAGGTTTTGGGCTGGGACGTCGGCGCCGCGGGCGCGCTCGCGCCGACGGCGCTCGTCATCAAATGCGGCGCGCGCCACATCTCGCTGCAGAACGTCGGCGCGCTCGACTGCCCGCGCTTCTTCGTTTTGGAGGGCGCGCGCGACGGCGAGGACCCGGACGACGACGCCGCCTACGAGCCCATCTTCGAGCACCGCGTCTGGAACGCGCGGCACAACGGCGCGGAGACCTACGGCCCGGACGGCGCCGTCTTCGAGTTCGCCGCGGGGACGCGGTTTTTAGGGCGCGCCGCCGGCGAGCGCTGCGGCTCCTGCGGCGCCGACGGCGGCTGCGCGGCGGCGGGGCCGGACCGGACGTGCGCGTCGGCCTACTGCGGCGGCGACGGTCTGTGCGCGGCGTCGGCGCCGGCCTGCCCCGCGGGGTCGGAGCTCGTCGTGCGGTCGCCCGACGACTTTGGCTGCGAGGCCTGCGCCGCGGGCCGCTTCGCCGCGCCCGGGGCTTCGACGTGCAACGGGACCTGCGCGGCGGGCTTCTACTGCCCCGACGGGTCGACGGCCGCGACGGCGCGCGCCTGCGGCGGCGCGACGGTCTACTGCCCCGCGGGCAGCGCCGCGCCGCGGCCCGTGCCCGCGGGCTACTACGCCATCTTCGCGCGGAACGCGGGCGCGGCGGCCGTCGAGCGCTGCCCGCGGGGGTCCTACTGCGCCGGCGGCGTCAAGCGGCCCTGCCCGGCGGGCACCTACGGCAACGAGACGACGCTCGCCTCACCCGGCTGCTCCGCGCTCTGCCGGTCGCCGGGGTCGTCGTGCGTCGAGGGCAGCGTCGCGCCCGAGCGGTGCCCGCCGGGCACGTTCTGCCCGGGCAACGGCGCGCCCAAGTACCCCTGCCCGCCGGGCACCTACGGCGAAAAGTCCGGCCTCGTCGACGCGCGCTGCTCCGGCCCCTGCCCCGCGGGGTTCTGGTGCCCCGCGGCGTCGACGGCGCCCCGCGACGCGCCGTGCCCGCCGGGGAGTTACGGCGCGCGGCCGGGCCTGAGGGACGCGGCCTGCAGCGGCGCGTGCGAGCCCGGCTACTACTGCCCCGCCAACAGCACGTCGGCGCGCGAGAAGCCCTGCGGCGACGTCGCGTTCCTCGGCGACGGCGCGGCCGTCGCCGCGTATTGCCCCGAGGGCTCGGGCGCGCCGCGGCCCGCGGCGCCGGGCCACTACGTCGCCGGCGGGGCGCCGGGCCGCCGCGAGGCGCAGGCGGCCTGCGGGCCGGGCTTCCGCTGCGCCCGGGGCTCCCGCTACGCCTGCGAGGCGGGCACGTACCGCCGCGGCCCGGGCCTCGAGGTCGCGGGCGTCGCGGGCGCGCGCCCCGCGCCGGCGACGGGCGACGCCAGCTGCGACGCCTGCCCGCCAGGCCACTACTGCCCCCGGGGCGCGGACGCGCCCGTCCCCTGCCCGCCGGGCCGCTGGGGCAACGGCACGGGCCTCGGGTCGCCCGCGTGCGACGGCGCGTGCGACCGCGGCCACTACTGCCCGGCGGGCTCGCTCGCGCGCGACGCGCGGCCCTGCCCCGGCGGGACCTTCGGCAACACCACGGGCCTGACGACGCCGGCCTGCTCCGCGGCCTGCGTCGGCGACGCCGAGGGCCGCGGCGCCTGCGCCGTCGCGGCGTGCGAGGCGGGCTACTACTGCCCGGCGGCGTCGACGCACGGCCGCGCGCGCGAGTGCGGCGAGGGCCACTACTGCCCGCCGGGGTCCGCGAGCCCCGTGCCCGTCGCCCGGGGCATGGTCGGCGTCGGCGGCGGCGGGCCGACGACGCGCGCGGCGCAGGCCGCGTGCCCGACGTGCTGCCCGGACGGCGCGACGCGCTGCGCCGCGCCGCGCGACGCGCTCTACGCGCGCGCCTAACCTCGCCGGGACTTCCTAGACCACGCGCGGGGGCGTCCGGGGTGACCCACTCGACGTAGTAGGAGGATCACTCTCGTCGAAGCGGTCCTCTCGCGCGGGGTTCTCGAGGCTCGACTTCTTCAAAGGCTCAGATCTAGAGAACAGCTGGCGCAGGAAGTCCGCGGCGGCGCCGGGGCCGAGAAGCTCGACGAGGTCCAGGTCTGCGTCGAGGAACTCCGCGGCCTCGAAGTAGCGCGCGATGGCGAGGCCCGCGGCGAGCGCGCCCGCCGCGGACGTCGCGCGGCCCCTAGCAGAGGGGCGAGAAGCCGTAGTTCTCGGCGTGGATCATCTGCATGATGCCGTTGTAGGCCGTGAGCACGAGCCTCAGGAGCGGCTAGCGCAGCTCGGCCCCTCTATCGTCGTCGTCCTCGCCCAGCTTGATGCGGCGCCACGGCGGCGCGGCCGCGTCGGCGTCGTCCGAGAGGTAGTCGTCGTCGACGACGGCGTCGTCCGAGAAGTGGATGATTTTGTGGACTTCGTCGAGCCAGCCCGAGCCCGGCGGGGGGGGCGCGTCCGCGAGGTCCTCCGCGACGTCCCGCCCGGAGCCGCGGACGACCTCGAGCAGGCCGTCCATGACGTCGTGGTAGCCGAGCCAGAGGCGCGCCGCGTCGCCGTCGCGCCCCGGCGTGCCCGCCCGTTCCTCGGCGGCGGCGCGGGTCACGGCCCAGCCGTCGCGGTACCCCAGGAGTTTCCGCTCGACCGCCGCCGCGATCTCGGCGCCGGCCCGCCACTCGTCCTCGGCTTTCGGCCGCGGCGGTTTGTCGTAGCCGCGTTCTACGATGACGGTGCCCGCTTCCATCAGCACGAGCCACATGAACTTGTCGCCGAAATGCTTCGCGGCGGCGACGAGGCCGACGCGCCGCGACTCGCCGGCGTCGCTGGGGCCCGGGAGGCGCAGCTTGTCGTGCCGGTCGTAGTCGTCCGTCGCCAGCTCGTCGCAGCACGCGGCGGGGCCCGTCGCCCGCGAGCAGACGCCCGCGACGTCGAGCGTGACGCCGTACTCGACGTAGTTGTTGTCGAAGCTGTCCATTTCCAAGTCGCGCACGAGCTCGTCGCCCGCGACGTAGTCGCGCCAGCCCGTGAGGACCTCGACGTGGCCGCCGAACGGGTCGTCGTTGTGCCAGTCCTTGGAGAAGACCCAGTCGCAATTGTTCTGGATCTCGTAGTCCGCGTCTTCGCCGAAGTAATCGCCGTCGTAGCCATCCGGATTGGCCGAAGTAATCATGCGGATCGGCGCGAGGTTGAAGAGGTCGATGATGGGCACGTGCGCGAAGCGGTCGCCGACCTCGTCCTCCTCGTCGTCGGCGTCGAAGATGTCCGGGCGCGACGCGCGCGACCGCAGCACGAGCGCCGCGAGGCGGAAGTCGTCGAAGGACGCCGCCTCCGCGAGCGCGGGAAAGTTCTCCTCGATCTTCTCCCAGCCCCGTCGGAGCGACTCGCGGACGTCGGCGGCGTACTTTCGCGCGCCGAGGGGCAACGCGTCGAGGTCGTCCTCGCTCCACGCCGGCGCGAACCGCGCCGCGTCCCGCTCCACGGGGTCGACGGCCGCGCGCCAGTACGCGTGGAACGCGTCGATGCCGTCGCCCGCGAGCTCGTCGTGCGCCCCCATGACGACCTCCGCCGCCATCTCCATCTCGGAGCAGAGGGACACGTCCTGGTGTTTGGAGGCGTACGCGTCGGGCCGATCCGAGCAGAGCTCGAAGCCGTCGACGCCGCGCCGCCGCACGGCCATGCGCGCGTCGAACGCGGAGAACGTGCAGCGCCGCGGGATCCGCGCGAGGACCGTGTCGGGAGGGAAGTCCTCGACGGCGTAGAGGCCGTAGCGGAAACGCGGCGGCCGCGCGGCGCCGCCCTCGACCTCGCGCATGCGCAGGGACGGGTGGAGCACGCCGCCGTGCGGCGCGCAGTACTCCTCGAACCACTCGACGATGGCGTCCCACTTCAGCTCGCCGCCGCTTTCTTGGGCCGCCGTCACGGCGAAGAGAAGGAGGAGAGGTCGCCACATGTTTTATTGCGGCGGTCGACGACCCACGCCGAGGAGAAGGACCGGGCCCACGACGAGCACCGCAAGAAGCACAACGATGCCTTGGAAGACCACGCCGCGCGTTCGACGCGGGGGCCGGAGAGCTTGCTAGTTGAGAGCTTCGATAGAGCACAGGTGCAATCGGGCGTGCCACAAGTCGACTCGCTGAATGCCGCAAGGCCAGCAAGCCATCGAGTCGATTCGAGAACACCTTCGAGCCCGCGGGAGTCTCCCGAACAGTGCGCATAAACCTCGACGCACACATGTCCCGTCGCGCCGCCGACCGGGAACCCGACTACTACACAAAAATCCACTTAAGCGTGGCGCGCGCTCGCGGATCCGTCCATGAGGGACGCGCGGTCGAGGTAGGTGAGGTAGTAGACGGCGAACGCGCTCTTGAACTCGGTCCAGGAGACGGCGTCGTTGCCGTCGGCGTCGAGCTCGTCCATGATGTTGTCGACCATGACGTCGAAGGCCGCGCCGCGCTGGCCGATCTTCGAGCAGGTGCGGAGGAACAGGTTCTTGAGCTCGGCGCGGCAGAGTCTCCCGTCGCCGTCCTCGTCGACGGCGTCGAAGCCCTCGCGGAGCGCGGCGTCGTCGAAGGTCGCGATGCCGAGGAAGCTCAGCGCGTCCGGCGAGAAGAAGGCGTCCTCGAGCGCCTCGGCCTCGGCGCCGCGGACGGCGCGGCGGAACTCGTCCCACTCGATGACGCCGTCGTGGTTCTCGTCGATGCCGCGCGCGGTCCAGAGCATCCGCAGCCGCATCGCGTAGGACAGCGGGCCCGCGCCGAAGCCGTAGGCCCGCGCGAGCGTCGACGCGAAGTCGCCCGTGGGGATGCCCGCCGCGCCGTCCGCGAGGCCGTCGAAGGCGCGCTTGAGCTCGTCGTCGTCGAGCGACTCGTCGACGAGCTTCCCCAGGGGCCGCTCCGCGAAGGTCGCGAGGCGCCGCGCCGGCCGCGCCAGCCCCCCGGGGGTCGGACCGGGCTGATTTTCGAAGACGGGCCTCAGCGAGCCAAGGGGCTGCGGCCGCGCGGCGCGGGATGGCGAGTCGTGCCGGCGGATGACGGCGGTCGCCAGGGGCCGCCGGCCCGCGGGACGCCGCGCCGCCGCGGCGGGTTGCCGGCCCGCGACCCGCGCTGCGGCATGCAAGAGTGCCAACAAACGCCTGGTTCACTGTGCAGGGAAGTTGCAGCGCCGAGCGCATCGGCATGGCGACGCGTCCTCGTGGACGAAATCCGACGCGCGACGGCGCGCGACGCCGCCGCGGCGGCGCCCCGGTCGCCGCTGTGCCAATGCACGCGCTCGTCCTCGCCGCGCTGCTGCTGCGGAGCACCGCGCTCGCACCGGTCGCGAGCCGCCGCGGAATGTGCGAGCGAGCCGGCGCCGCTGCAGCGGCGGCCTGGACCGCCGCGCGCCCCCGGAGCGCCGCCGCCGCCGCGCCGCCGCTCTGCGACGAGGCCGTGAGCGCGCTCGCGAACGGCAAGAGCACGGTCTACCTCGTCGGGACCGCCCACGTCTCGGACGTCTCCGCGCGGCTTGTCGCGGAGACGATCGACGCCGTGCGGCCGACGCTCGTCATGGTCGAGCTCGACGGCAAGCGCGTCCAGGGCTTCGGCGGCGAGGCGCCCGGCCCCGCGACGCCGCTCGCGCCGGCGCCCGTCGGCCAGCGGCTCGGCGCGTTCGTCGTCGGCGCGGTGCTGCGGTCGCTCTACAAGTCGCTCGAGCGCCTCGGCCTCGACACGGGCGAGGAGTTCGCGGTCGCGCTGCGCAAGGCGCGGAGCGCCGGCGTCCCCGTTCTCCTCGCGGACCGCGACGTCGACGAGACGCTGCGGCTCGTCGGCGACGCCGTCAGGAAGACGACGTCCAAGGACCTCGAGAACTTCGAGGCGGCGCTGTCGCCGGCGCTCGCGGGCGACCTGACGCGCGCGGTCGACGTCGCGAGCCGCGACAGCGTCGCGTCGACGGTCGAGCTCGTCAAGAAGCGCGAGACCGTGCGGACCATCGTCGCCGCGCTCGAGGCCAACGCGCCCGCGCTCTACGACGCGCTCGTCGACTCCCGCGACGCCTACATGGCCGCGAGCCTCCTCGACCGCCTCGGCGCCGCGGGCCCGGGCCAGCGCGTCGTCGCCGTCGTCGGCATGGCCCACGAGGACGGCATCGCCCGGCGCCTCGCCGCGCGCGGCTTCGCGCCGGCGCCGCGGAGGGCCCTCGCGTGCGCCGGGGGGTAAGGAGTCCAGTTTATCGGCACGTGACGCCCGTTTTAAAACTTCACTTAAAACTTAACCAATCCGCCTAGCCAGTTCTTTCTGGAGGTGAACAAGCGAATCTTGTACACGGGCGCCGCGTTTCATAGGCGACACCTCACGAGTTCTCGGCTTTTCGGGCAGCGCCGCGGCGCTTCCGCGCCGCTCCCGGCAGCATGGCGCTCAGCAAGAGCCGCCTGAGCCAGTGGCTGCTGCCGCGGCATCTGAGCGTGCGCACCTTCGACGGCGACGGCGACTACGACGAGGACGCGGGCGAGCTGCTGCCGGCGCCGCGGCTGTCCGTCGCCGCGGCGCAGGCCGTGCCCGTGGCGGCGCTCGCCGGCGTCCTCGCGCGCGAAGACGTCGAGGCCGTCGCGGCGCTGGCGGCGCGGCTGAAGCGGACGCGGCCCGACGCGCGCCAGTGCAACGGCGGCGCGTGGACGACGGTCTACCTCAGCTGCGGCCGGGCCTTCCAGCGCGAGCTGCCCGCGCTGGCGAGTCGCCTCGTGCGCGCGGCGAAGCGAGCGGCGGCGGACCAGATGGGCCTCGACCTCCGCGGCGTCGACCTCCGCGTCCGCTGCGTCGAGCACCACGAGATGGCCGCCGGCGGCGCGCTCGCCGACGAGTGCCACTACGACAGCGGCTCCGTGCTCACCATCGACGTCATGCTCGCGGCGCCGGGCGACGACTTCGACGGCGGCGCGCTCTGGTTCCCGGGCGCCGGCGGCGCGCGCGCGGCCGGGCTCGCGCGCCGCGGCGACGCCGTCGTCTTCGCGAGCCACCGCTACCACGCCGTGCGGCCCGTGGAGGCGGGCACGCGCCGCGTCCTCATCGTCGAGCTCTGGGAGGGGCCCGAGCGCGGCTGCCCGCACCGCTGCCAGAGCGCGACCGCGCCCTGCGTCTTCGACGACGTCGGCTCGCCCGCGGCGGCCGGGCCCCGGAAGCGGTTCTCCTGGCCGCCGCGGCGAGGGGCGGGGCGGGTCCACTCGGCGGCCGAGTAACCGCCGTTATAGCGCACGCTGCGCCTTCCCTGTAATTCGCAACTCGTAGAGTAACATATCCCGCCGGCGGGCGGGCCCCAGTCGCCGCACTCGCGCGTCGCCGTCTCCGCCGTGGGCGGCGCGGAGCGCTCGCCGCAGCCCTCGAGGAAGAACGCCAGCGCGCCGCCGGGCCTGAGGAGCCGCCGCGCCTCCGCGAAGAAGGTAGAGTCGGCGACGTCCGGGAAGGCGTCGTAGAGCACGCCGTCGAACTGGCCGGACCGGAGGAGCGGCGCGTTCTCCTCCCAGAAGCCCAGGAACGGCGACGCCGACGCCGCCGTCTCCAGCGCGAGGCCGAGCGCCGCGTCGAAGACGCCCCGGTTCGGCTCGAGGACGACGTACTGCGCGGCGCCCGCGCGGAGGATCTCGCGCGCGGAGATGCCCATGCCGAAGCCGACCTCGAGCACGCGCGCGCGCGGCCGGCTCGCGACGCGCGCGAGCGCCTCCACGTAGACCGTCTCGTCGGCGGCCATGACGACCTCGCCGCGGAAACGCAGCACCTCGTCCGTCGACTCGAAGGTCGCGCCGCGCCAGGCGCCGTGGTCCGTCACCGTATGGAAGAGCTCGAGTTCCCGGTCGTCGGGGATGACGCGGCCGTTGCCGCAGGCGCCGCCGTCGGCGACGGTCGCCGCGGCGTCTTCGCCGCCGCCGACGACGATGGTCGTGGCAACCGCGAGGAATGCGCGCATGCATGCTGCCCGATGCAAAAGCATCGCAGGGTTCAAGAGGCTTCATTGATTTGATATTGTTAAACCGATTCACGTTGAACGTTAACTTCGACGCTGTCGCTGCACACTGGTTTTGCGCGAGGGGGCGCGCGTCGGAGGCGCGGCAAAGGCCTCCCTGACCCAGTCCCCGCACCTCCGCCCAATATGACATATTTTTCCGCACCTCACTGCTCTCCATAGCCCTCCTCCCCGTGTAAAACGAGTCGGACAGTTATTGCGTGCGCGAAGCTTTAGCTGTGGTTATCATCGTAGCATGGTCTCCGCGTCGTCGCTCGCGTCGTCGGGGAGGGGGCCGAGGATCGCGGCCGCGACGCGTTCCTGCCAGTCGTTGCCGGAATAGAGCTTCTGGAACGGGTTCCGCCAGACGATCGAGTCCTCGACCTCGACGACGGAACCCGCGAAGATGTAGGTCGCCGGAGCAAGCGTCCACGTCTTCTTCCGCGTCCACGTCTTCTTCCGCGGCGGCAGCGGCGGCGGCGCGCGCGGCGGGTCCTCGATCGCCGCCGCGAGCGGCGGCGGCGGCGGCGGCGCGGCCGGCGGCGGCCTCGACGCGCGCGGCGGCGGCGCGCAGCAGACCTCGCAGCACGGCTTCCAGAAGAGGTAGAGCAGGAGGGGCAGCACGAGGAACAGGTTCAGGAACGAGATGCCCGAGCCCGCGCAGACGTCCTCGGACGTCTCGGACGTCGACGACACGGAGACGAGGTCGATCTCGCCCCGCAGCGAGGCCATGAGGGAGCTCGCCGACGCCCGGAGCGCCTCGAAGGAGTCCTCGACGACCGCGTAGGGGCACGCCGCGTCCTCGGCGTAGCAGGAGCTCAGCGCGTAGAGCTCGTCGACGAACGCGCCGTCCGTGTCCTCCGCGACGAGGATGTTCTGGATGCGGAGCCCCCGCGCCTTGAGGTCCCCCGCGATGGCGGCGGCCGTGCAGTTGCCGAGGCCCCGCTCGCCGCAGTACTCGCGCGGCCGCCCGTGGAGCGGCTCGTAGTCGTAGGCGTCGGAGAAGACGCCGTCCGACAGGATCGTGCAGAGCTCGAAGACGCCGGACGCGTTGCGCGTCGCGTTGAAGACCGCGTCGTGGCACACTAAGAGGGCCATGGAGTAGTAGGTGCCGCCGCCGAGGTCCGTCGCGTACTCGAGGGCCTCGACGGCCGCGGCGACGGCGGCCGCGTCCGACGACGAATCCACGGTGTGCGCGTAGTACGTCGCCCACTGCCCCGCGCCGACCTCGTAGCGGCTCAGGTTCCGCGCGAGCGCGTCGACGAGCGTGCCCGCGGCCGCGAGCTCGTCGCCCCACAGGTTGTCGTACCAGTCGATGGAGCCCGAGTTGTCGATCATGACCGTGTGGCGCACGGGCGCGTACTCGTAGCGCGTCGACGTCGTCGTCGAATGCTTCGTCTCCGTGTCGCAGGGCTCGAAGAGCAGCGCGATCGAGAGCGCCGCGCCGACGAGCGCGACCGCGACGAGGAGCATGAAGCACCAGTTCCTCCGGCGCCACCGCGCCCACGCCTTGCGCTTCGAGTAGCGGTCGTAGTGGTGGCGCCGGTCGCGCTTGATCGCCGCGTTCGTCGCGATCCGGCACGGGCCGTCGCGGTCGGAGATGCCGACGAGCTCCATCTCGCTGGTCGCCGGAACCAGCGCGCTCGTCGGCCCGTCTCGCAGCCGCGGCGCGCTCGCCGGCCGCGACGGCAGCGGCGGCGGGGCGGGCGCGCTCGCCGGCCGCGATGGTAGCGGCGGTACGGCGGGTACGCTCGCCGGCCGCGATGGCAGCGGCGGTACGGCGGGTACGCTCGCCGGCCGCGCGGGCAGCGGCGGTGCGCCAGGGTTGCTCGCGGACAGCGGCGGTGCTGCGGGCTCCTCTGCCTTGATGATGTAGTTGCTTGGAAAGACGCCTTCCGCGCCGCCGCACTCGCCTCGGAACCAACTAGGGTCGCTGTCGTCCGTGACGAGAATGCAATCACCAGCCTTGAATCCAAGCTCGTCGTCGGCATCGGGCGCGCAATCGTATAGAGCTGTAGCTCTCCAGCCCATCTTTCTTAATGCGACTCTAAACGTAAAGATGAAGGCGCGGGAGGTCGGAAGGCTCCAGGGCGTCTCAAATGCGCGGGAGACGACCGCCCATCAGGAAGATGCCCAGCGCGCCAGAACTTCAATAAAAAGAGTTGCCGAGGCATTTTGAACCCTCGAAATACTCGATCGAGGTGTGGGTCTCTTACGCGCCTGCCCGAAGCGCACGCCCGCGCGCCGGCCACGTCGATAGTCGCAGCCGTCCCGCCTGCCAGCGCGTCGTCTGAACATAGCGCATCGGCGCCAGCGCCAAAAAAAAGCTGCGCCATGGCGTCGTACACCGCCGCGGAGCTGAGCGACTTCTGCGTCAAAAAAACAAAAATGAGATGCAAGGCTTACGACGGCGGCCCGGAGTACGCGAAGCCGATGTACATCCACGGCGTCTTCCCGAACGGCGAGGTGTCGTTGGGCTTTAAACGAGGCAAGGGCGGCTACTACGACCCCGCGCTCTTCTCCGACGTCCTCGCGCCGTACGACGCGGAGCCGGCGGCCGCGGCGGCCGCGGCCGCGCCCGAGCCGGACGCGCCCGACGACGCGGCCCCGGTCATCGCGGACCGGACGTGCGCGGTCATGGACGCCTGCGGCTGGTGGGCCGATTGCCAGAACCAGCACTCGTCGACGGACGCGGCGCTGCTGGAGCTGCTCGACAACGTCGACGACGAGGCGCCCACGCGCTTCGAGGCCGCCGTCCGCCGGCTCGGGGCGGATCGCCTGGGCCTCGGCCTGCGCAACGACGTGCGCGGCCCGGAGGTCGCGCGCGTCGACCAGGCGGTGACGCTCGCGCGTTCGCTGAAGCGCGGCCGCGACCACTCGCAGCTCATCGGCGAGAACGGCGTCGGCCTCAAGGCCGCGGCGGCGAAGTTGGGCGCCTGCGCCTTCGCGCTCAGCGTCCATCCGGCGCAGATCGGCGAGCAGATCCGGCGGGAGGACGGCGTCGCGGAGGCCGCGCCGCTCGGCAGCGCGGTGTTCACCGTCGGCGTGCTCGCCCGGTCCCTGCAGGAGCACGGCCAGGCGCCGTGTCTGCCCGTGTGCAGCTTCTTCTCCGCCCTCGCGGCGGGTGACATCGCCGCGGCGTGGCGGAGCGCCAAGGGCCGGCCCGCGGGCAAGCTCGTCGAGAAGGTCGCCGAGGAGCAGGGCTTTTCGGTCGCGGAGGCCTGTCGCGAGCTCGGCGCCTTCTGCCTCGACGACGCCGGCGCGCCGCGCGACGCGTCGCGGCCGTCGGCCTTTGAGGTCGTGCTCGCGGAGACGGCCCTGCCGGCGCACGACCTCGCGGGCCGCCTCAAGGAGCTGCTCCGCGGGCCGACGTACTTTGAGCGCGGCTACGAGGCTGTCGCCGTCGACCCGAGCGGCTCGGAGACGGTGGCGCCCCACAGCCTGCTCGCGACCCTGCTCGAGCCCGCGCGCCGCGAGATCAAAGTCGGCCCGGCGGACGACGACGTCGTGACCGTGCTCGTCGGCTTTTGTTTGGCGCCGGCGGACGTCGCGGCGGCCGCGCGGCCGAGCCCGCTCCTCGTCTACACATGCGGCCGGCTCGTGGAGCGCCACGACGACTGGCGCCTGGCGCTCGATCTCCAGGAACTGACGCAGCGCGCGTATCGCAAGGAGTACGCCTTCGGCCTCACCGTCGTCATCATTGACGAGAAGAAGGTCCTGGAGAAGACGCACACGAAGCAGCAGATCGTCGACGACGAGGCGTACCGCGCGGCCAAGAACGCCGCGGCGCGCTTCGCCGCGAGCTACTACGTCGCGTTCCACAAGCGGACGTGGGTCGGCGGGGGCGGAACGGGGATGCGACTCGATATCGCGACGCACCTGGCCTACACGCTCGACACCTGCGCGGACCGCGCCGCGGAGCGCGAGCCGCTGGACCCGCCGCGGCTGCGCGACGCGAACCTCGTCTCCTTCGACGGCACCTCTTTTGGTCTCGAGGACGCGAGCCGGCCCGGCGACGTCCTGCGCGTCGCCGCGCTGCTTCGTCCCGCCGCGTCGGGCGACGAGCACGCGGCGGAGCCGGCGTTCCCGCCGCGGCCGACGGCGCTCGCGATCGAGGCGCGGCCGCCGCCTCGCGCCGCGGCGCGGCCTCGGCTCATCACCGCGGCGCCGCAGGCCGTCGCCACGGCGGCGTGCTTCGGCGTCGGCACGGAGTGCGAGGCGAAGTTCCGCGGCCAGGACTACTACGCCGCGCGCGTCGTCGACTGCCGCTGGATGAGCGTCGACGACCTGCGGGCCCACATGCCGAATCGCGGTCCCTACACTTCCGCCCGTGCCGTCTTCGCCGTGCGCTTCGCGGAGTCGGGCACCACGGAGCCCGGCCTCTTCGAGGAGGACCTGCGGCAGCCGTCGGCGAAGCGCCAGCGCAGGGCGACGGACCGCCTCGTCGCGGCGCCCGCGCCCGCGGAGCCGCCGCGGCCGGCGAAGCGCGCCAAGCCCGCCGCGCCGAAGGCCAAGGCCGCGCCCAAGGCCAAGCAGCCGCCGAAGAAGGCCGCGCCCAAGGCCGCGCCCAGGGCCGCGCCGCCGCCCGCCGACGACGGCCTCGCGGACCTGAGGCGCGAGCTCCTGCGCCTCGAGTCGGCGTCGCCCGCGCCGATCGTCACGGCCGCGTGGCGCGGCGCGCGCGAGGCTTGGGTCCGCGCCGTGCGCACCGCGAAGTCCCCCCGCGCCGTCCTCGACCTCGCGGTGACCTTCGAGCGCGACGCCTGGATCGACGCGGCCAAGTTCGAGACCTGGCGCGGCACGGAGCGCGGCGCCGAGAGCCGCCGCGCTGGCGTCTGCGCGGGCGTGTCGCGCGCCGAGTGGCTCGCTTCGATCCGCGACCTCGGCGACGACCCGGACGCGGCCGACGCCGCCGCGCGGCTCCGGGAGCTCGAGGACTTCTCCGGCGACGGAACCGCGCGCGCGCCGCCCGCTCTCCCCGACGCGTCCGTCGACGGCGTGGCCGCCGACGACGTCCGCGCGCTCTGCGCGCTCCTGCCGACGCGGCAGCAGGCCCTCGACCCGCTCCACGCCATGCGCTTCCCGGGCCTCGGCGCGCCGGTGCTCGTCGCCGACGTGTCGACGTGGCAGCTCCGCGCGGCGGCCTTCGCGGCGGCCTCCGGCGAAGCCGTCGTCGCGCGGCGCGGCCCGCCGGAGAAGCGGCTCCGCGTCGCCGAGGGCGTGAAGAAAGTGGTGCACGTCTCCGCGTCGGACGGCGACGACGCCGTCACGCTCAAGCGCCTCGCGAGCGACCTGATCCACGTCGTCGCCGTCGACGCTGCGGACCCGCGCGGCGGCCTCGTCGGGCAGTCCAAGGCCATCGCGAAGATCGACGTCGCGAAGCACGAGGTCATCGGCGCCTACGCGGGCCGCCTGTGGACGGACGACACGTTCCGGCAGGCGCGCGGCCACTCGATTCCCGGAATGATCGAGCACGAACGCTACTCCTACGACCTCTTCGACGGCGACGACGCCATGATCGTCGACCCCTGGCCCGGCCTCAACGAGCCCATCGTCGGCGGCGAGCTCATGGCCATCAACGACTGCCGCGTCGATCCGCTCGAGGGCAACGCGGGCCAGAACCGCTACAACTGCGAGTTCGCCGAGGTGCACATCCGCGGCTTCCCCCACCTCTTCGTCGTCGCGACCGCGACCATCGCAAAAGGCGAGGAGCTCTTGATCGACTACGGCCCGGCGTACTGGAACGGCCGCCGCGCGCTCGAGAAGTACCTCGTCACCTTCCGCGAGTGCCACCCGCCCGAGAAGCTCGAGCGCCTCCGCCGCGCGCTCACCGCTCCGCGCGCCGAGTAAGGACTCACCAGTGTGCACTGTGGCTCCGCTCGCCTGGATGCGTCTCTAAAACGCCTTCTAAACGTAGGGGGGCCGGGAGGCGTCCCGGGGAAACCTCAGGCTGTCGCGTCCGCTCGCCGATCGGCTCGTGCGGGCTCCGAGCCGAGTGAGAAGCTGTGGATTCGCTCTCCGCGCGAGACACTGAGCGAGTCGAAGCGTTGTGGAAGAGCTCTCCGGGGCCGAGCGAGTCGCCATGCCGTACACCGAGGCCCAGCTCTCGGAATTGTGCTCGAAGAAGACGAAGTTGCGATGCAAAAAGGAAGACGACGGCGACGAGTACAAGCAGGGCATGTACATCCACGCCGTCTACCCGAACGGCGAGTGCTCCCTCGGCTACAAGCGGGGCCGCGGCGGCTACTTCGAGGCGGTCCGCTGGACGGACGTCGTCGCGCCCTGGGACCTCGCGGACGAGCCGGCGCCCGACGCGGCCGAGCCGGCGGCCGACGCGGCCGCGCCCGACGAAACCGACGACGACGCGGCGGTCATCGCGGACCGCACGTGCGCGGTCATGGACGCCGTCGGATTCTGGCACGACTGCCGGAACCAGCACTCGTCCGTCGACGCGGCGCTCCTCGAGTTGCTCGATAACGTCGCGGACGAGCAGGCGACGCGCTGCGAGATCTCCGTGCGCGCGGTCGACGGCGGCCGGAGCCTCGCCGTCGGCCTCCGCAACGACGTCCGCGGGCCCGAGGTCGCGCGCGTCGACCAGGCGCTCACGCTCGCGCAGTCGCTCAAGCGCGCGCGCGAACACGGACGGCTCATCGGCGAGAACGGCGTCGGCCTCAAGGCGGCCGCGGCGAAGCTGGGGAACAGCGCGGTCGTGCTATCCGTCCACCCGGCGCAGTCCGACTCGCGGATCCGCCGCGAGGACGGCGCGACGGAGCGCGTGCCCCTGGGGAGCGTCGTCTTCACCGTCGGCGTCCTCGCGGAGCAGCTCCAGAAACGCGGCCACGCGCCGAGCCTGCCGCTGTGCTCGTTTCACGCGCCCGGCGCGTGCGACGCGAAGAAGGGATCGCGCGCCAAGGCCGTCGCCGCGGCGTGGCGGGGCGCCAAAAGCCGACCGGCGGGGAAGCTCGTCGAGAAGGTGGCCAAGGCGCAGGGCCTGGCGGTCGCGGAGGCGTGCTGCGACCTCGCCGCGTTCTGCCTCGACGACGCCGGCGCGCCGCGCGACGCGTCGCGGCCGTCGGCCTTCGAAGTGATTCTCGCGGAGACGGCCCTGCCGGCCCACGACCTCGCGGGCCGCCTCAAGGGCTTGCTCCGCGGGCCGACGTACCTCGAGCGCGGCTACGCGGCCGTCGCCGTCGACCCGAGCGGGTCGGAGACGGTGGCGCCGCACAGCTTGCTCCGCACTCTACTCGAGCCCGCGCGCGCGGAGGTCAAAGTCGGCCCGACGGACGACGACGTCGTGACGGTGCTCGCCGGCTTTTCCATTTCGCCGGCGGACGTCGCGGCGGCCACGCGGCCGAGCCCGCTCCTCGTCTACACTTGCGGCCGCCTCGTGGAGCGCCACGACGACTGGCGCCTCGCGCTCGACCTCGAGGGACTACTACGCATGCGCGCGATTCGCAAGGAGTACTCGTATGGCCTAACGGTCGTCATCATCGACAGCACTAAGGTCCTGAAGAAGACCCACACGAAGCAGCAGATCGTCGACAACGAGGCGTTCCGCGCGGCGAAAGAAGCGGCGGCGCGCTTCGCCACGGACTACTACGTCGCGGTCCACAAAGCGACATGGGGCGGGGGGCCCTGGCGCCTCGACATCGCCACGAGCCTCGTGCACTACCTTGACGAGTGCGCGGACCGCGCCGCGGAGCGCGAGCCGTTGGACCCGCCGCGCCTGCGCGACGCGAACCTCGTCGCGCTCGATCGAGGCGCGGCGAAGCTCGTCGCCGAGGACCCGAGCCGGCCCTGCGACGCCATGCGCCTCGAGGCGCTCTTCCACGCGGACCGCGACGGGGCCCGCCGCCCCCGCCGCGGCGGCGCGCCCGAGCAGCCCCAAAAGGCGCGGCCGCCGCCGCGCGCCGCCGCCGTCGCGGCCGCGGCGCCGATCGTGGCGCCCGAGAGCGTCGCCGCCGCGGCGCGCTTCGGCGTCGGCACGGTCGTCGACGCGCTCTTTCGGGGCTGCGACTGGTACGCGGCGATCGTCACGTCCTACGAGTGGCTGGGCAAGGAGGCGCTCGAGCGCCAGATCCCCGCGGGCGGGCCCTACGCCGGCGCCAAAGCCGTCTACGCCGTCCGCTACCTCGACGGCTCGGGCTCCGACAGCTGCCTCTTCGAGGAGTCGCTGCGCCTGCCGAACGCGCAAGGCAAGCGGGCGCGTGTCGAGCCGCGGCGCCTCGTCGCGGAAGACGAGGCGGCCTGGACGCCGCCGAGCTGGGGCTCGAAGGGGCCGCCGCAGAAAAAGGCGAAGAAGAAGGCGCCCGCGCCGAGAAAGGCCGCGCCGAAGCCCAGCGCCGGCGACGACGACGACCTCGACGCGCTCAAGCGCGAGCTTTTGGACATCGAGGCCAACGGCGTCGCGGCCATCGTCAAGCCCGCCTGGCGCGCGTCGCGCGACGAGTGGGTCCTCGACGTCCGCGACGCGCGGTCGCCGCGGTCCATCCTCGAGCTCGCGAAAGTCTTCGAGCGCGACGGCTGGGCCGACGAGGCCAAGTTCGCGACGTGGCTCGGCGACGCGGCCGCGCTCCAGCGCAAGGCCGCGGGCGACTGCCCGGGCATGTCGCGCGCGGAATGGCTCGCCAAAGTCCAGAGGCTCTTCGACGCGCCGGGGTGCGTCGCGGCCGCGGCCGCGGAGGAGTCGCTCCGCGAGCTCGACTTCTACTTCTCCGACGGCGCCGTCGCGCGGACGGCCGCGCCGCCGCCGCCGGCGACGGGCGCGTCCGTCGACGGCCTCGCGCCGGGCGACGCCGAGGCGCTCGCCGCGCTCCTGCCCGCGCGGCGGCTCGGCGACGCGCTCCACGCCGCGCGGTTCCCGGGGCTCCGGTCGCCGCTCTTCGTCGCCGACGCGGCCTCGGACCGGCTCCGGGCCTTCGCCTTCGCGTCGCGCGCTCCCGCGGCGTCCGGCGACGACGTCGTCCTGAAGCGCGGGCCGCCGGAGAAGCGGCGCCGCGTCGTCGAGGGCGTCAAGCAATGCGTGCACGTCGACGCGAGCGCCGGCGGCGACGACGCCGTCACGCTGAAGCGGTCGGCCTCCGACTGCATCGACGTGAAAGCCGTCGGGGCGTCCGACCCGCGCGTGGGCCTCCGGGGCCAGTCGAAGGCCGTCGCGAAGCGCGAGCTCGCGGAGTTCGACGTCGTCGGCGCCTACTCCGGCCGCCTCTTCACGAACGACGCGTTCCGCCAGAAGCGCGGGGGCAGCCTGCCGGGATTCATCGAGCACGAGCGCTACTCCTACGACCTCTTCCTCAAGGACGGCGACGACGCGACGCACGCGACGCACCTCGTCATCGACCCCTGGCCCGGCCGCGACGAGGACACCGCCGGCGGCCCGCTCATGGCCATCAACGACTGCCGCGCCGACCCGCTCGCGAGCAACGCGGGCCAGAGCCGCTACAACTGCGAGTTCTGCGAGGTCGAGATCCGCGGCTTCCCCTACCTCTTCGTCGTCGCGTCCACCGACATCGCCAAGGGCGCGGAGCTGCTCATCGACTACGGCCAGGAGTACTGGGTCCACCGCCGCGCGATCGAGAAGTACCTCGCGACCTTCCGCATGCACCACCCGCCGGAGAAGCTCGAGCGCCTCCGCCGCGTGCTCACCGCGCCGCGCGACTAAAGTTCTTAGAGGAACATGGCGACCTCGCGGAAGACGGGTGCGGGGATGGCATCATAGAGGAATGCGTAGAGGCGCGCGTCGGCGAATTCTCCAGTCGCTTGGGGCACGATGGCGCGGTCCGCGGTGACGAGGGCGCGGATCAGGGCATGCGGGGAGCGGCGCGCCATGTTGCTCTGGCGCCGGAAGAAGCGCGGTTTGGTGATTCCGTCTCCGAGACGCGATCTGTCCATTCCCGGGTCTTTCGCCGCGGCCGGACAGCACGGGCAAAGACGTACTCCCAGGCGCGTCGACGGCCAGAGCGCGCGGGCCGCGACGGACGAGCTCGTGAGCTCCGCGGCCGCGGCCTCTAGCCGCGGCCGCCGGACGGCGTCCGTCTCGCGGACGACGCCGACGCCGAAGCGCGCGGTCGAGCCTCGAAAGCGTCGGAGGCCGGCGCGTCCAGAGCTCGCCGCCGGCCAGGAGGCCCAGCGCGTCGTCGACGTCGGAGCAGGACGCAAAGACGGAGCAGCCGCTCGAAGAGCGACGTGCTCGACTCGGGGACGATGATCCGCGTGAATCGACGCAAACGCAGTGCAGATCGACCGTGGACCGAAGGACGCGCGCCCTTGGGGCTCGACGTCGCGATCGCGGACGCGATGATCATCTGCGCGATCCCGAAGCCGGCGAATTCGCCTGCGCAGCGCAGGCGCTCCTCCGCGAGCACGTTCGCGAGGCATTCGAGCGCACGCGTGAGCCGCCAGGGTCGATCGCGGAGCGGCGGCGACGTCCGCGCGGCGCGTCCGCGGCGGCGACGCGACGCTCGGCGGAGGCCGTCACGATGCACAGCACGACAGCGCGAGCGCCCTCGCCTCGAAGATGTAGCGATCGCAGCCGCCGTCCGGGATCTTCTGCGAGCGGCGCCACGATGGGCGCGCCCGCGAGTGCGTGGTCGCCGCTGGGTTGCGACCTCCACGCCTCGCCTGCGATACCCGCTACGCGCCGTCCGGCCGGCGCCTCGCGCTTGGACGCGCCAGGGAATCGCGCAGCGACATCGCGAAGGGCACGCACGCTGCCCCAGGATTTGTCCACTTCGGTTGGGCGGCACCTGCTCTCCCGATTGGCAGCCCATATCGCAGGTAATCACAATGATGAAGTTTTCGTTGCATATAGCGCCGGGGTCATCGTCCGGCTCTCAGCGCGCGCAGCCTCTTCCATCGTCGGGTCGTCCCATCATGTCGGTGCTCAAGCAGCCGCTCGTGCCGCAGCGCCAGCGCGCGACGCCGCGGCGCCTCGTCACGAACCCCGTGAAAGGCGGGAGGGAGCTCGCGAAGAGCAAGGACGCGCTCCACCGCGTCGCGGTCGAGATCCGCACCCTGCGCCAGCGCAAGCAGCCGGCGAACGGCACGCCGGCCGCGCAGCTGGACGCGTTGATGCAGTCGCTCTACGCGAAGGCGGGCCGCCTCATCGACCTCCTCGCGGCGGACCTGTTCAAGTCCGACGACGACCTCTTCAAGGAGTTCAACAACATGGACGCGATCGAGCTGGCCGTGCTCGAGGTCCAGGAAGAGAGCGTCAAGGTCCTCCGCGGCGAGGTGTCCTTCGCGGAGGCCGCGCAGACGACGGCGCTGGCGTCGCTGGCGTCGAGCCGCGGCGCGTCGCTGCCCGAGTTGGTGAAGGAGTTCGAGCGCCACGTCGCCGTGGTCGTCGAGGACCACCGCGCGCGCGCGGCCTACGACCAGAAGATCCGCGACGAGGGCTACATGTGCACGGATCCCTGGGGCAAGCGCAAGCACGTCTCCGGCGACGATGTCGTCGCGCGGCGCGAGCGCCAGAAGAAGTACCTCGCCGACGTCGCGTCCGGCGAGCGCGTCAAGCCCAAGTACGACGAGGAGGAGCACGCCGAGTCGCTGATCGAGAAGCTGGAGCGGAACCGAGGCTACGCCGACTCGAAGCGCGGCCTCAACGCGGCGCGCATCGAGGAGAGCCACGACACGGCCACCGAGCTGCCGGCGGGCGTCGACCGCCGAACGGGCGGCCGCTACGCCATCGCCTGCGACATCGCTTCCAGGGCCGGCGTCGACAACACGCCCTCGACCGACCTCGCCGCCGTCGTCGCGCGCCTGGAGCAGGCGCGCGCGCTCGCCGGCGTGAAGGAGCGCGCGCCGCGGACGCTGCCCGCGGGCGTCGCCAAGTGCGAGAACGGCAAGTTCTGCACGAACTTCCATTACGCGTCCGGCTCGGTCGCCCTGCGCGCCTGCGGCCGCATCATCTACTTCGAGACCGCCGAGGCGGCCGCCGCGGCCATGGCGCGGTTCCGCGCGGCGTCCGCGGAGGAGCAGAAGGCGATGCTGAGCCCCCAGCTCAAGTGCTGCAAGTGCGGGCAGCTGTTTCGGCCCAAGGCCAAGGGCAAGGCGCGCCTCGCGCGCCTCGAGGACCACGAGAAGACGTGCGCGCGCTAGCACCAACACTAATAAGGTCATGTGGCAGTACCTGACCGAGGTCATCCGGACGCCTCGTAGACCTCCCTCGACCCCTCCGGCGCGACGACGCCGGGGTTCGAACAATCGCCAAATCCACAGCGTACGAAATGCCGCCCCACGCCTAGTTAACTCCGCGCGATCTCGTCCCAGTGATCCAGCACCAACCCCACGACGGCGCGCACGCCGAAGCCCGTCGCGGGCCCCGTGCGCACGTGCGCGAGGCCCTTGGACGTCGACGCCGCGGCGAGGTCGAGGTGGATCCAGGGCACGTCGTCCGCGACGAAGCGCTCGAGGAACGACGCGGCGTAGATGTGGTCCGCCTGGCCGCTCTCGAGGCACTGGAGCGTGTCCGCGACGTCGGACTCGAGCTCGCGGCGGAAGTGCGCGTCGAGCGGCGGCATGGGCCAGAGCCGCTCGCCCGAGGCCGCGCCCGCGGCGACCAAGGCCGCGTTCGTCGCCGGCGTCGCGTCGTTCGTGAACGCGGCGCCGTAGTTTTTGGACACCGCGCCGATGGCAGAGCCCGTGAGCGTGGCCAGGTCGACGAGGAGCGCGGGCTTCGTCGCGCCGGCGAACTCTCCCTCGACCTTGCGCGACGCGAGCGCGAGCGCGTCGGCGAGGACCATGCGTCCCTCGGCGTCCGTGTGGACGATTTCGACCGTCGTGCCGTCGCAGGCCGTGACGACCTCGTCGGGGTAGAACGCGTCCGGCGAGATGAGGTTGTCCGCGACGCAGAGCCAGACCTCGAGCGGCAGGGGCGACGCCTCGCCCCCCACCCCGAGGCGCGACAGCGCGACGGCCGCGCCGACGGCCGCGGCGGCGCCGGCCATGTCGCCCTTCATGCCCTTCATGCCCGACGCGCCTTTCACGTTGTAGCCGCCCGTGTCGAAGGTCACGCCCTTGCCCACGAGGACCAGGGGCCTCGCCGACGCCGGTCCTTTGGACAGGCGCACGAGCGCCGCGTCGCGCCGCGGGCTGCCCCGGACGACGGACAGGAACGCGCCGCAGCCCGCGGCCTCGAGGCCGTCGACGTCGAGCTCGTCGTAGGCGAAGCCCTCGGCCTCGGCGACGCGCCGGAGCGCCTCCCGGAACGCGCCCGGCGTCAGGACGTTCGGCGGCAGCGCCGCGAGGTAGCGCGCCAGGGCTGCGGCCTCGTCCGCCGCGGCCTCGCGCGCCGTCCGCTCGCCGACGCCGACGAGCGTGAGCTCGAGCGTCTCCTCCTCGGGCTTGGGCCGCGGCTCGTAGGCGGCCGTCGCCGCCGCGAGGATCGCGTCGCGGACCCGCGGCCGCAGCGCCTCGTCGAGGCGCGGCGCGACGAGCGCCACGCGGCGCGCGGCGCCGAGGCCCGCGCACGCGGCCTCGAGCGCCGCGCCTGCGTCGCGGAGCACGTCGAAGTGGGGCCGCGCCGCGTCGACGCGCAGCGCGACGACGCGCGTGCCGAGGTCGTTGGGCAGCTCCGTCGCGGGCGACGCGCCGCACTGTTTCGACTTCGCCGCGGCCTCGCGGCGCTCGAGCCGCGTCGCGACGACGTCGCCGTAGGGCACGGCGTCCCAGCGCGGCGCGGCCGGGTCCATCGCGATTATTACCGCGTCCCATTGGTCGAAGGCGAAGCGCAGGTAGCCCATGTCCGTCGACGACACCTCCTTGAGTGCGACGCGCGGCGCCGGCGGCAGGAGGTCCATCGGCGCCGCTGCCAGGCCGCGCGTCGCGCCGTAGCGCTGCAGGCCGCGCGATGCGTGCGCCGCGCCGTAGCGGATGCCGCGCGATGCATGCGCCGTGCCGTAGCGCTGCAGGCCGCGCGCATGCATGTAGCGCTGCACCCGCAACGCTCGCACGCTGCTGCAGAGGAGCCACAGACGCGCCGCCATCGCGTCCATACGAGAGCTCGAGTGCATCTTTGAGGCAATATGGTTGCCAGCGCCAAACTTGAAGCCGCGTCGCGGCGCAATGGGCAGCCCATCTCCACGACGATGCTGAGAGCTTCCCTGGCATTGTGCGCGACCACCCTCGCCAGCCCGGTGCCGCCGCCGCCGGTCGTCAGCGAGGCCTACTGCACGGAGGCGCGCGCCGACTTTTTAGGCGTTTACCTCAAGGAGGACGACGCCTCCGGCGCGCGCATCGGCGTCGACCTGCGGCTCGCGGCCGTCGCGGAGGACTGCGGGCCGGAGGGCCGCGGCGCGGAGCACGTCGCGGGCCGCGCCGGCGGCGACGCGGCGCTCGAGCTCTGCGCGCTCTGGGTCGAGACGGGCGGCTCGTCCCACTCGACGCGGTGCTACGGGCCGAGCGACATGCCGCGCGTCGACGTGGCCATCGCGCCGCGGCAGAGGCACAAACTCCTCGCCTGGCCGCGCTACGCCGAGTGGCCCGACGCCGTCGCCGGCGCGTCCGCGTCGCTCGCGCTCGAGAGCGACCTGGGGCCCGCGGCGTTCCCGTTGCCGACGCTCGTATTCGAGAAGACCGCGGCGGGCGCGGCCCTGCGCCAGCGCGCGGAGGAACGCCGCTGCGACGAGTCCCTGGATCTCTACGCGGGCGTCTTCGCCTCGTCGAGCGACGCCTTCTTCTATCATTTTTTCTACGGCATCTTGCTGCCCGCGGCGGCGGCCGTCGGCCGGCGCGCGGACGCGTGCGCGGCGCCCGCGGCGACGACGCTCTACGTGCGGCGCTGCTCCTTCCACCGCATGCTCGCGGAGGCGGCGACGTTCCCCGGCGCGCCGGCGTTTACGCTGGTGGACCTCGCGGACGCGCCGCCGCCGGCGAAGCCGCTCGACGTGCTCCGCCGCATGGACGCGTGGGCGCCGGGCACGACGCACGCGCTCCTCGAGCTCCTCGAGCGCGGGCCCCGGGGCCGCGACTGGCTCCGGGGCCCCGCGGCGCGCGACGACGGCCGCTGCCTCTTCCAGGACCGCGCGCCCGCGCCGGGGCGCCGCGACTTCGGCATCGCCGGGCTCGGGGACCTCGCCGCGGCCTACGCGAACGCGTCGCGGTGCGCGACGGAGGTCGTGCCGGACCCGACGGGCCTCCCGCTCCGGGACCAGATCGACGCGCACGCGGGCGGCGCGCTCCTCGTCGCGCCCCACGGCGCGGGCCTCGTCCACGCGGCGTGGCTGTCGCCGGGCGCGTGCGTCGTCGAGCTCCTCCCGGAGGCGAAGCGGCGCGACGCGCAGCTCGCCGCCGCCGCCGCGGCCTTCGGCCTGCGGACCGCGCGCGTCTTCGCCGAGTCCGGGGAAACCGTCGGCCTGCCCGCGCTCCTCGACGCCGTCGCGCGCTGCGCGGCGCCCGCGGCGCCGGCCTGGAGGCGGCGCCGGGACGCGGCGCCCGACGACCTCGGCGTGCTGGAGATGCCGCTCGAGGGGACATAAAAAAAAGGTTCTTAGGCCGCCGGCGCGAAGGTCGGCGCCTTGCCCGGCGCGAACGTGTCCAAAAACTTCTGGATCCACGCGACCTTGCCCGTCGCGCTCGCGGGCTCGATGACGAACGCGGGCTTGCCGTGGTCCGGGTCGCGGAAGACAGCGTCGAAGTTCGGCCCGACGACGATGCCCTCTCCGTCGCCGCTCTCCGCGACGCACTGCGCGCTGCGCGCCGTCGGGAGCGGCGCCTCGGCGCCGCCGAGCTCCGCGGCCAAGAGCTCGCCGACGGCCACGCCCGCCTTGTACGCGAACTCGCCGGCCTTCGGGATCGGAGACCCGACGCTCGGCAGCACGGCCGCGCAGGCGTCGCCGACACAGAAGACGTCCGCGACGCCGCCCTTCGTGACCCGGCTCGTGCGGAAATCCACGGGCACGGAGCCCTTGGCGTTGAGGAGCGCCGGCGCGATGAGGTCCGGCGCGCGGTGCGGGTAGACGGCGAGGAGCAAATCTGAAGTGATGTCGTCGACCTGCCCCTCGGCGCCCTCGGCCGTCGACGCGAGCGTGGTTGTTTTCCTCGCACCATCCGCCGCCACGGACACGAGCTTCGTGTTCGGCCGATACGCGATGCCCTTCTCGTCCATGGCCGCCGCGAAGGCCTGCTTCGCCTTGGGCCCGCCGAAGGGCCAGGGCACGGGGTAGGTCACGACGATGTCGACGCGGTCGCGGACGCCGCGGCGCCGCGCTATGGCGTCGACGAGGAAGGCGACCTCGAAGGGGAGAGGGGGGCACTTGTAGGGCGCCTTGGCGACGGCGACGTGCACGGTCTTCTTCCCGGCGCCGAGCGCTTCGAAGAAGGCCTCGATGGGCGCGGCGAAGCCCTTCGCCGAGAGGTCGATCGCGTGCTCCGCGAGGCCGGGCACGGAACTCGGGTCGCTCACGGCGCCGCACGCGAGCACGAGCCGGTCGTAGCCCACGACTTCGCCGCCCTCGAGCGCGACGGTCTTGGCCCCGTAGTCGATCGTCGACGCGGCGGCGCGCTTGAGGTAGGGCGCCGCGCAGGAGTCCGCGAGCGGCAGGGACACGGGCGCCGCGCGGCCCTCGAGCTCGAACTGCCAGGTCGCGCCGATGGAGAGGTGATCGGCCCCATCGATGCAGGTGATGGACGTGTCCGCGGGCAGCGACGCGGCGGCGAGGGCCTTGCAGACGCCCTGGCCGCCCCAGCCGGCGCCGATGATCACGATGCGCATTGTGCTTTTGTTGTGCGGAGACACTGGTGGATGCTCTGCGCAGCTCGTTTTTGTCCTGTCGCAGCGCGGCGACACTGGTGGAGACAGCAGCTGGGAGAGCAATCGATGCTCTCGCCGAGAGTCGACCACGGACAAAAGATCCGACGGCACCCCCCAGTGGGTGGGTGGGCCCGGAGGTCGGGTTTCAAAAATCCAAAGTGTACTTAAAGGGTACTTGTAACGCGCGCGCGCGCGCGTGGAGGCCGCGCGCGTCCAGCGTCCCGCGTCGCACCGGGAGTCGGGAATAGGTGCCATGGAGCACGGCGGTGTCCTCGTCGAGTCAGGCCGCGCCCGGCGTTCGTCGGCGGGCCCGCGGCCGCACGGTGGCGGCCGCCTCCTGCAGCGGCACCGGCGACTCCGGGTCGAACCGCGGCGCTACGTGGCGCGCGCGGTGTGGCAATTCAGCGATCGCCCAGCGGCGCGACACGCGGCAACTTGAAGGCAACCAACGACGAAGGAGCTCGTTGATTGGCCGGGAGGTGGGTGGGTGGGCGCCGGTGGCCGGCACCAAGAACCGGGGGTGCCGTCGGGTTTTGTTTTTTAGGTAGCCTCCTGCTCTCGCTGCAAGTTGCCTGGGTCGAAGCCAGGTTGCCATTATTCCAATGGCACGCGTCGACGGCGCGGTCGCATGCAACCGCGACGCGATGAAGCGGCGTGATGGAGCTTCGTTACCTTTGTACAACCGGGCGCTCCCTCCGCGCGATGAACTCGAACTACGTCGTCTTTAGACGGTCGGCGACCCAGGCCGCGTCGACGGGGTCGACCGCGAGCGGCGCGGCCGCGTCGCGCGACAGGCCGTCGAGGTAGTCGCGCCAGTGCGCGGGGAGGCCGCTCAGCCGCGCGCCCTCGCGGAGGTAGGACAAGTATCTCTCGGACGGCTTCGGCTCGTCGGCCTCGTCCGCGACGCGCGCGGGCCCCGGCGACGCGACCAAGGTCCACGCCATCTCCACGGGTTCGCGCCGATCCGGCCGGCCGTCGGCGTCGAGCGGCCGGCAGCGCACGGGGACCGCGAGGTAGCCGAAGGGCACGCCCTCGGTGGCGCAGACGCGCGCCCAGTCCAGGGGCTCGAGGTCGAAGAGCACGCCGTACAACGTGCGCCGGCCGTCCGGCTCCGCGGACGCGAACGACGGCTCGCGGCCGCCGCCGCGCAGCGAGAAGCCGAGGCGCCAGCCCTCCGCCGCCGCGGGCATCGAACGCAGGGGCTCGACGCCGCGCTTCCGCGTCAGCACGGCGGGATGCATGTTCGAGCCGAAGGCGAGGTAGGAGACGCGGTCGCCGACCAAGACGGCATTGGCGGCTCGCAGCAGCGCCAGCAGCGCGAGCGCGCGACGCATCGAGTTATGTTTGGGAAGACTGCGTCGAGGAGCGCGGCTGTTGCAGCAGAGGCTTGCGATGCAACCGATGCGCCGAGCGTTCGAACTAGCTCAGCGCCACGCGTCGAGCAGCGTATAGCGGCCGCTTGCAAGGCTGTGCCGCAGGAGCGGGTCGCGCGACGAGCCAGCTCAGCTGCGGAGAGCGGCCGGCGGAGAGGCAACAACAACACCTTGCCCTTCAAGTTCCCTGATAAAACCCCTTACTCTTCCTCTTCCGCGGCCACGGTCCGCCCGAGGGTGACGGTGTGCCAGGAGTTGTTGTTGAGGCCGCGGATGTTCCAGACGTCCTCGGGCGTCCGGGGCATGGCGCCGCCGCCGAGGTCCGCGGCTCGCGCGAGGAGCGTGAGGGGCTCCGGTCCCGCCGGGATGGGCAGGTCGCAGGACCAGGTCGTCCAGGCCCAGGCGCGGCCGTAGGGCTGGTCCGTGCCCGCGTCGAGGGACGCCTCGGTCCACGTCGCGCCGCCGTCCGCGGAGACCTCGACGCGGTGCACCGCGCGGCCCGCGGACCCGAGCGCCCAGCCCCTGGCCTCGAAGGACTCGTCGTCGCTGTCGACGGCGTCGCCCGCCGCCGGCGCGGAGAAGGCGCACTGCGTCGGGAGCTCGTGGATCGACGGGAGCGCGGCGAAGTCGACGCCCTTGAGGTCCGCCTTCGACCTCCAGTGGCTCGGCATCGCCTTGTAGTTCATGCCCCGCTCCCAGGCGCCGACGGCCGTGTCGGCGCTCAGCACGATGCGCTTCACCCACTTGACGTTGCGCACGCCCGCGTAGCCCGGCACGACGACGCGGAGCGGCCCGCCGTGGTCGCGCGGGATCGGCGCGCCGTTCATCTCGTACGCGACCAAGACGTCGCCGAGCTCGCCGAGCGCCTTCTCGAGGGGGATGGACGCCTGCATGTCGTCGGCGGCCTCGAAGATGGCGTGGCGCAGGCCCAGTTTTTTGGCCGCCGCGAGCGGCGCGGCGCCTAGATTCAACGTCTCGCCGACCAGGTCCCGGAGCGGCACGCCGGCCCACGTCGCCGTGCTCGCGGCGCCGCAGCCCCAGGCCGTGCCCGACGTCGTGCCGTACTGGTTCATGTGGCCCCGCCGGTTGCCGCTGCACTGCATCGTCGCCGTGACCTCCGTCCGCGGGAACTTGGATTTCAGGTCGCCGACGGCGAGCGACGCCCCGCGCTCCGGGACGACGCCAGCGCCAGCGCCACCTCGTGGGCGTCGCCCTTCAGACGCGGCACGGGGTGGTGGTTCCGCACGTACCAGAGGTCGTTGGGCGTGAGGTAGGTGTCGCCGAGGAGCGCCGGCGGCGACTCGGCGTTCATGGGCGTCGCTCCGTGGACGATGAGCGCCGGGTGGCGCTCCGGCTCGTCGCCGTAGGGGTCGTCGGCGTCCACGGTCTTCGCCGCGCAGGTCTCCGAAGCGTAGTCCTCGGCGCTCAGCGTGCCCACGCGCATCGGCGCGAGCAGGTCCATGACGCCCGCCTGCTGCTCCAAGTGCTGCCGGTAGATGCGCCAGAAGGGCTCCACGGACCCGCCGGCGGCGAGCTTGATCTTCTGCGCGCCGCCGGGGTGCGCGTTGATGAAGTCCGTGATGTCGTAGACGCCGTCCTTGTACGTCACCCACGTCGACGCGCCGCCGCACCGCGCCTTGATGTCCGCGCGGCTGTAGGTCGGGTAGGCTTCGCCGGCGACGCCCGGCGCGCCCTGCTCGTCGCCAAAGGCGCAGTAGCCCGCGGAGAACGACGCGGCGACGCCGCGGGCTGCCATGCGGAGCGCATTGCTGCGCAAAAATGGACTGAACATCGCAATCGGAGGATGACCACCCAATGAGAGCACTGCAATGATCGCCGAGTAAGTGCGTGTTGCGGCAAAAGTTGGCCTCGCGCGAGCGGCGGCATAGAGAGCGCCATCCGAACGCGAAGCGCACCGCGGCGGCATAGAGAGCGCCATCCGAACGCCAAAAGCCGCACCGTCCACCATCCACCCGCTGCTCTACTTCGGCATGCTGCGCTCCGTCACGCTGCCGTTCGTCGGCGACGTGCAGCGCGGGCGCTTCGTGAACCGAGAAAACAGGTTCACGGCCCACATCAAACTCGACGACGGCGGGCAGACCGTCGCGTGCCACTGCATCAACCCGGGCCGCATGGAGGCGTTCGTCGAGGCCGGCGCCGTCGTCTGGGCGCGGCGCGTGCCGGCGGCGGAGCGGGAGAAGCGGAAGACGGAGTGGACCTGGGAGCTCATCGAGCGCGACGGCGTCGTGTGCTCGACGAACACGCAGCGGCCGAACGCGTTGATGGCCGCGGTCCTCGAGGCCGGCGTGCTCGCGGGCTTCCGCGGCGCGACGGCCGTCGTCGCGGAGAAGACGATCCCCGGCGAGAACGAGAAGACGAAGAGCCGCTGCGACTTCTTCTGCGTCGACGACGACGGCTTCGACCACTGGATCGAGGTCAAGAACTGCCACTCTTCGTACCCCGACGAGCCCCTCCTGCGGTCCTACGGCTACTTCCCCGACTCCGTGTCGGAGCGCGCGGCGCGCCACTGCCGGGAGCTGGCCAAGCTCGCGGCGAAGCCCAACACGCGCTGCACCGTCGTCATCGTGGCGTCGCGCGCGGACGCCACGAAAGGCATCCGGCCGAGCGACTACCACGACCCGGGCTTCGCCGCGGCCGCGCGCGCCGCGCGAGACGCGGGCGTCGCCTTCCGGGGCCTCCGCGCGACGAACTCGCCGACGGGCGGCACGACCGTCGAGAACGAGATCGCCGTGGACCTCGGGCCGCCGCCGCCGGAGGCGCTCGGCGCCATGCACCGGGCCTGGAAGCGCGCGAGCGCCATCACGGGCTGGGACCGGACGTTCGGCGCCGACGCGCCGAAGCGCGTCGCCAACGGGCCCTTCGCGCACAACAAGAAGCGCGACGGCTGCTTCGACGCGGCCGCGCCCGAGGCGAACGCGTCGGGCCACTTCCGCGCGCCCGAGACATTCTCCACGCACTTCGCCGACTCGGACGCGACGACCCCGCCGAAGAAGAAGCGGCCCCGCCGGAAAGCCCCGACCACACCTAAGTCGTAACTCGGAGGCCTACTCGGACGGTCCTGGAACCCCGGCGAGCCTTTCCTCGTCACAGCCGGCGCTCGTACGAACTCGCCACTTCTGCGCTCGCCTTGCTTCCGAGCGCCCGCACAGACCCGCGTCCACGTCGATCGCGCCGCGTGTCAACTCCCAACCCCGCCGCGCGCACTCGTCGCACGAGACACACCGCCTCGCCTCGCGCGGGCGTGAGCGAGAGCGAGAGGGACCACGATTAAAATTTCGCGCGGCGCCCGGAGGGCGAGCAGGGATTCGCCCCCCCTCGGCGGCCCTCGGAGAGCTCGGCGCCTGGCCACCGCCACTGTCGTTGCCGCCGACGGCGCATCCCGCGAGCAAAGCTCGAGCGCGCGCCGCTCGATTTCACGCGATCGTTTCTTCAGGCGACTCGACAAAACTCAACCCACTTCTACCATGGTCCACCTCTTCTACCTCCCTGGCGATGTCATCGGTCTGTTCGGCGAATTCATCCCGCTCGAACGCCTGGCGGTGAACACCGAGTCCCTGGCGCTCGTTGCTCAGCTCGCGCCCCGCGCGGAGCCAATTTGGGAAAGTCTGTGCCGAGAGCTCTGCGTCTGTTCGTCGTTCGCGCACGGACAGACGTGGCGCAAGCGCCTCGTCCTGTGTGTCCAACCCTTAAGCGTTCTTGGAGAACGTCGTGCCGTGGTCGTGGCCTTAAGACAGGGCCGTCATCGGCGGCGATTCGAAAGGCGTGTGCGACCTGCTCAAGGCCGTCTCGAGGTTCGAGGTGCCAACCGACATGCTATGCGACGCGCTGAGGCTCAACCACCACAAGCTTGGGGTTCTCCGTGAGCTGTTTGCCAGTGGGTTTGGCACGGCGCCGGACGCAGCGAATCACCTCGGCGAGGCGCTCATCGCGCACGCGTCCGACCCCTCCGTGCACATCTTTCGCGCCATCGCGTACCACCTCCAGCGCTGGAACATCAAGATCACCGCGCTGCACTACAACCAGGCCGCCTTGCGAGTTCACGAGCAAGAATCTTGGCGCCAGCCCCGCGACTTCGAGAGGGTGCCGGCCCCCGACGCCGTCTAGGACCCCGAAGCGGTCTTGCAGCGGCGCCCCCACTCCCCAGAAGCTCCAGTCACCCCTACCCGAAACGTCCCGGACCCGTCTTCGGACCTAAGATCGCCTCCCTACTCGCGGCCTGCCGGAGCGTCGTCGCCGCCGTCGACGCCCACTTCGGCTACGACCTCGAGGACCCGCGGCGGTCGCGCCTCGGGCCGCCGGTCGTCGCGTCCTCGGCGAACGGTACGGCGTCGGCGGCCCTCGCCGCGGCCCTCGTCGCCTTCCGCCGGACGCCGGCCCGGGCGCCTGCTTCGCGAAGCTGGCGAAACGTAAGCGCTAGCGCGTCGGACTTGATTATCTTGGGGGCGCAGGTCGTCGGAGACGCGGTCTGAGTCGCATCGCCGGACGCATTGAGGTAATACCGCGCGGCGCAAGAGGCGCCCGGGATAAAAGCCGCGGTACCTTATGACGGGTTCCTCGCTCGCGGGCCCGGCACCCACCCACCCACCTCCTCGCCAATCAGGGACCGCCTTTTCGTTAGTTACCTTCAAGTTGCCGCTCGCGAAATCGCCACAACGCGCGCGCGGAACCGCGTGCGCGGGTCGCGTTTTCGCGGAGCTGCGCGGTCCTATCTCCGGTTTGCGATGAGAACAGGCACCTGCGCCGCTCGAGTCGCCGCGGCGAGAAGTGGCGCTTGCCCAGAGACTACGATAGCGACGTGAAGACACGTCGCCGAGGTGGACCGAGAATTGCTCGGATCGCCCACTGTTTCCCCACGGCGCGCCGCGCCGCGATTACTGCGCGGCCCCTTTAAGTAAGACGAGTCCTAGAGAATGGTGTGACGGGCACGGTCCCCATCACCGGACTCCTCGGCCTCGTAGTCGACGCGCGTGAGGTCGACGTCGCGCGGCGGCCGCGGCGCGTCCTCCGCCGCGGCGGCGTCGTCGGCCTTCTTGGGGCTGAGGAACGACGGGCGGCGCAGCATGAGGGACGACGCGTCGCTGACGAGCTCCGAGACGGCCTTGCGCTCGCGGTCGACGTCGCGGAAGACGAGCACGACCGTCACGCCGAAGACGAGCAGGAGGAGGCACGTGAGCACGGCCGAGAGCGCGGCGTCGCTGGACACGATGCTGCAGACGACGCAGAGCAGGGCCAGGTAGTTGAGGATGATGATCCAGAGGAGCGTCTCCGCCAAGACGTTGTCCGCGGCCTCGACGAAGGGCTCGGCCTTGATCTGCGCCTTCAGGAACGCGAGCGCCGAGAGGAGGCTCAGGAGCAGGCGCAGCGCGGGGCGATACGTCAGAATCTTCACGAAGGACGTCGCGAAGAGGCGCCGCGCGAGCTCGAGGACCTCGAACCAGTAGAACCGCGGCACGAAGGGCCCCCACAAAATCTGCAAGTTCCGCGTCGCGGGCTCCCTTCGCCGCGCGGCGTCCGCCCGCCGCACGAGCCGCTCGTAGTGGGGCTCGTGGCGCCGCGCCTTGCGCAGGACGCCGCCGCCCGCGTCGACCTTCGGGTCCAGGATCCCCCGGTGGTACCAGAGCGCCACCACGAAGCAGCAGGGGATGCCGGCGACGTAGATCGCGATGCACTCCGCCGCGTAGATCGTCGCGAGCGCGTGCCGGTCGCCCCGGCAGGGCAGGAGGAGGTCGGCCTTGTAGTACTGGACGCCGCCGTCCAGACCGTCCGTGCAGTAGAACGCGTCGATGATCGTCGAGCAGATCGTCGGGAGGATGACGTAGAGCACGAGGAGGCACGCCTTGAGCGCGGACCCCCAGGCGCGCCCGCCGCGGACGCAGCCGTCGACCCGGCAGCCCCAGAGCGCGACGCAGCCCATGAGCGCGAAGGGCCCCGCCGTCGTCGCGACGAGCGCGTCGTGGAACGTCACGCGGCCGAAGCCCGCGCAGGACCCTCCCGGGAACCGCGGCGCGAAGTTGAAGACCGCCAGGCCCTCGACGAGCGCCACGTACCAGCCCGCGACGTAGTCCGGGAATTTCGGGAGCAGGTTCGGCGTCATCGTCGCGATCTGGACGGACACGAAGCAGAGCTTCCACTTAGCCCTCAGCTTGTTCTGCAGCCGGCTGAGCCGGCTCATGTCGTCGAGGCCGCCCGCGTCCGCGGCGGACACGTTGCCGAAGAGGAGGCCGACGACGACGAAGGCGACGAGGACGTAGAAGGCGATCAGGGCGACCGTGCCCGGCGACAGCGGCCCCCCGGCGCACTTGCGGCACGCGGACCCGTCGGGCGCCGCGTAGTAGCCCGCGCGGCACTCGCTGCAGTAGGCGCCGCCGAAGCCCCGCTCGCAGGACCTCACGCCGACGCCGAAGTAGCCGCCGGGGCACGCGGCGCGCACGCGGCACCGCAACAATTCCGTCGAGTCCGCGGCCATGCGCATGTAGCCCGGCTGGAGGGGCAGGGCCTCGAGGCGCGTGTCCGGCGACGCGCAGTCCGCCTCGGGCGGGCACCGGCGGCAGTCGCCGACCGCGGGCCACGCGGACCGGTCCGCGTCGGGCCCGCGGACGTCGTAGAAGGTCCGCGCGCACATGTCGCAGGCCGCGGACTCGGGCCGGCTCCACGTGTCGAGGCGGCAGTCGTCGCAGCCGACCCTCACGTTCTCGTAGGTGCCGGGCAGGCAGCCGACGCGGTACGTCGTGACCATGGTCCAGTTGATGCCGACGGCGCGCCGGTCGACGACGCGCGAGCTGTACACAAAAAAGTGGTCGACGATGGTGAGGTCGCCGTGCCACGGCAGCGTCGCGTCGCCCAGCGCGGCGTAGGCCTGCCAAACGTGTCGGTAACGATCTTTCATCGGTTCCCCCACCCGAAATCTCTAAAAAATCGTCCCGGCCACGGGACGCCGGCGTGGGCCCGCTCGACGACGGCGTCGCCGCAGGCGTCGGGCCGGCGGAGCCCTTCGCCTGCCTCGACGAAGTTGCCCTTGCTCGACGCGATGAGCGTGTCGCCGTGGAGCCGGTCGAAGACGAAGAGCGTCATGTTCCGCTCGTCGAAGACGGCCGCGTTGAGCGCGAGGTAGCGCGAGATCTCCTCGAAGGACACGTCGATGCCTACCAAGCACGACGGTGACGATTTGCTTTCCCACCCAAAACCTCTCGAAAATCGTCGCGGCCACAGGACGCCGGTCGATGCCCAGCGCGCCGACGGGCGAGCCGTAGTAGTCGCGGAGCGTCATCGCGGCCGTCATGCCGATGGTCTGCGACGTCGCGAAGACGTAGGGCGGCGTCCAGAGGGGCCACCCCGACCGGAGCGCGCCCTGGTACCAGGGCCTCAGCCGGCAGTCGTAGGGGAACGCGTCGACGTACGCGCCCCCCTTCGCCTCGCCGACGCGGTCCGCGTGCCAGACCTGGCGGCAGCAGGCCGGGCACGGCGCGCCCGCGGGGGCCGTGCAGTTCGCGACCGTGAGGTTGTCGTAGGTGTCGCTCCTCGACCGGTCGACGGCGACCGTGAGGTCGTTGAGGTGGCGCTCGAGGCTCGGCACGTCCGACTGGACCGGGTAGCCGACGCCGTGGTAGCCGACGAACCTGCGAAATTCGGTGTCGTCCAAAAACGAGGGCGACGCTCGCGCGTTCGGACGCCGGCGTCGCGCGTCCCGTCCCCTAAACCGACGAAGATCATCGCCTGGCTCCGGCTCGCGAATTTCGCGAGCGCGTGGAGGAGCTTCCGGAGCGCGTCGCCGCGCTCCGCGCCCGCCGTGCCGTGCACCCGCGCGACGAGCACCGAGGCGTCGACCGGGACGCCGGCCGTGCCGTTCGTCGCGTTCGCCGGGCCCGCCGTCGCGTTGACCAGCGCCATCGGGTTGAGGTCGAGGTAGTCGCGGAAGGCGTCGGCGTCCCAGGCGAGGCCGTTCTGGACCCCGTTGTGCAGGACCCGCGCCGTCGTCCACGAGTCGCCCAGCATCTCCTCGAGCTGCGTCGACGCCGTCTCGGCGATGCCGTAGTCGAAGGACGTGTCCCGGATCGTGCCGCCGGCGCGGCCGGCGCAGAGCGCCGCGACGACGACGAGGAGCCGCATGGAGGCGACGCTCGTCTTCCCGATCGTGCCGCCGGCGCGGCCGGCGACGAGGAGCCTCATGTGTCACTTCTCACCCGGCGCATGCGGGCATTCCATCGTTTGTATCAATGACGGAGTCGTTGTTGTAGTTCAAGGTGAAGTCGCGCCGATCGATGGCGTCTTGCTAGCCCAGCCCGCCGTGCGCATAGCCCGTTTTGCGCATCGCCCGGTGCCGAAGAGCCATGGGCGTGCTGCGCGTCGCCGCCGTCCAGCTGCGCGTCTCACGCGACCGCGCGTCGAACCTGCGGCGCGCGGCGGAGCTCATCGACGCCGCGGCGGCCGACGGCGCCCAATTCGTCGCCCTGCCGGAGTGCTTCACGGGCAAGTACGGCGTCGATCTCTTCCACGGCCACCGGGAGGCGCTCGCCGCCAACGCCGACGCGGAGGCCGCGTCCGGGTCCGCGGTCCTCGCGGCCGCGGCGAAGCGGCACGGCGTCGTCGCGACGGGCGGCGTCATCGAGGAGCACGCGGGCAAGCTCTACAACACGATGCCCGTCTACGGGCCCGACGGTGCGCTCGTGGCGGCGTACCGCAAGGTGCACCTGAGCCGCGTGCTCGGCATAACGAGCGAGTCCGACGTCTTGGAGGTCGGCGACGAGGCGACGGCGTTCGAGTCCGGCGGCGTGCGCGTCGGCATGGCCTGCTGCTTCGACCTGCGGTTCCCCGAGTGGCTCCGGCGCCACGGGCCCCGGGGCGCGGCGCCCGCGGACGTCGTCTGCGCGCCGTCCGCGTTTTTGGACGTCACGGGCCGCGACCACTGGGATCTGCTGCTGCGGCGCACGGCCCTGGACGGCCAGGCCTTCGTCGTCGGGCCGAACGTCGCCTACGACGCCGAGGACGCGGTCCCGCTCCACGGCCGGTCCGCGGTCGTGTCGCCCTGGGGGGACGTCCTCGCCCAGTGCGGCGCCGACGCCGACGACCTCGCCATCGCCGACGTGTCCACGGACCGCGTCGCGGAGGTCCGGGCGAAGCTGCCGCTGGCGGACTGGGCGGAGTAAGGAGGAGGGCGTGGCGCCGTCTTGCTCGGGTGCTGATCTACCCGGTCAAACCAAAGGGCCTAGGTACCGATTTCGCCGGGGGTCGATTCCTCGTCACCTCGATCCTGCCCACGCCCCGCCTCAATACTACTCGATCAAAATGGTATGTCTCGCTCTTCCATGCCCGCCCATCCACATCGTTCGCCCGCTTGCGTCTCCGTACGCTCCCAGAGGCCCGCGCGACACCGTTCTTGCAACCGGCCAAAAGAATCGCGTGCACTTACGCAGCGACCGCGGCGTTCGCCGAGCTCCCGGAGAGCGGCTCTTTTTTGGGCGCGCCGGGAGCTCGGGACGCGGTCGCCAGCGACGCGCGGCTCTTCCTCGGCCGGGCGACTCGGTGCCACGGCCCCGGCGCCGGGCTGACTGCATCGCGCCCTCCCTCGCGCGCGCGCGCGCCGTATTCGATCCGCCTCGCCCGGCTCCTTCTTCGCGCGATCCGCTCACCCCGCCACCCCCCGCCGCAGAACAAGCTCATCCTCGCCCTCTCGCTCACCGGCGCCAGCGCCTTCGTGGCCCCGACGACGACGTCGGCGCCCATGACCCAGGTCCAGGAGACGAAGGCGGACCTCGTCGCGCTCCAGGAGTCGCTCCCCGGCCCGCCGGGCTACTGGGACCCCCTGTCCCTCGCCGGCTCGACGATCCTGTCCCAGTGGGGCCTCACGACGGAGGAGGAGAACATCGGCTGGTGGCGCCACGCGGAGATCAAGCACGGCCGCGTCGCGATGGCGGGCTTCCTCGGATTCGTCGCGCAGTGCACGCCCCTCGTCTCCGGCGAGCACGGCACGCTGCCCTACCGCGGCTACGTCGCCGGCGTCACGCCCCAGGAGCAGTGGGACAACATCCCCCTCCTCGCGAAGCTCCAGATCTTCATCGCCATCGGCATGCTCGAGTCGTACGGCGAGGGCGCGGGCTCGCCCGAGGGCTACGTCCACTACACCAAGGGCGGCCAGCCGGGCTACTACCCCGACATCAAGGGCCGCGTCGCGGGCCAGATCCAGCTCAACCTCTACGACCCCTTCCAGTTCGGCTTCCGCTCCGCGTCGCCCGAGGCCAAGGCCCGCGGCCTCAAGGCCGAGCTCCTCAACGGCCGCGCCGCCATGATGGGCCTCTTCGGCCTCCTCTCCGAGTCCTCCGTCCCCGGCTCCGTCCCCTTCCTCTCCAAGATCGAGGGCTTCCCCCACTACAGCGGCAACGTCATGATCCCCTTCGAGCACGACTTCTCGCTCTTCGCCTAGGCGTCGAACCCCGCCGGCCGGCGCGGCCGGCCGGCGTGCCCGCCTGCGGCCGCAGGACGGAGCACCCGGCCGGCCGCGCCGCCGGCCCGCGGCGGGCCCTCTCTTCGAGGGGGCGCGTCGCGGACCCCACGCGACCGCGCGGCGGCGCGCGCGGCTCGTAACAGACCGAGACACTACACACGGGGAGACCTTGCATTGGCGACCTCACACTGGCGCCACCCCTCGACCACACAATTACGCCTCCGGCGTCCGCTCCGGCGGCGCGACGGTGACCGCGACGTCGGCGCCGGCGACGTAGTCCGGCGCGAGCGTGACCTCGTAGCGCGAGCCGCGGTACTCGATGGAGACGACGTCGCCGGGCTTGGCGCCCGCCGGCGGCGTGATCGTGAGCTGCGTGGGCCGCAGCGCCGACGGCGGCGGCGCGCCCCCGGGCGGCTTCAGGAACACCCGCCCCGGCGTCGAGACCCGAAAGCCGTAGACGGCCCCGTAGTAGTCGATGCACAGGATCTCGCCTGCGGCGGCGTCGTCGGGCACCGTGACCTCGATGGCCTCGGCCTCCGGCGGCGCGTTCTCGTCGTGGGCGTAGAGCATGCCGACGGCGCCGTTCGCGGCCGCGTCCTCGGCGTCCTTCCGTTCGCGCTCCTCCTTGGCCCGGGCGGCCTGGACCGCGCGCGCGCGCGCCGCGCGCGCCTTGGCCGCCCGCAGCGCCGCGTCGCTCGCCGCCTTGGCGTCGGCGGCGTCCTGGCGCGCCGCCGCGCGGATCGCGAGCTCGCTCGCCTCCTTGGCGGCCTCGGCGTCGTCCCGCAGTTTTTTTCGGGCGTCCTTCTCCTGCTGCTCCTGGATCTGGCGCATGTGGTCGCAGGCCTTGGCCCACTTGTAGAGGCGCACGTCGTCGTCGTCTTCCTCCGTCTGCTTCGCCGCGAAATGGGCATCTAGAGCCGCCATAGTCGCGCCGGTGGGCAGCTGCACTTGAAAACCTCATTCTTGAGGCTGCCCAATCTTGCTGCCCATGGCGATCGCGATGATCCGCCGCGCGAGCCGCGACCTGCAGCGGATGTCTCCGCGGTGCATCCACGGCGTCGCGTCGGAGGGCTTCGCGGCCGACGCGTCGCTCTACGACCGCGTGCGGCCGTCGTACCCGGCCCTCGGCGTCGCCCACGCGCTCGGCGACGTCGACGCGGCCTGGGCCCGCATCCTCGACGTCGCGTCGGGCACGGGCATCCTGACGCGGCGGCTGCTCGAGTTCGGGGCGCGCGACGTCGCGGCCGTCGAGCCCGTCGCCGCGATGCGCGCCGAGTTCGAGCGCGCGGTCGCGGGCGTCCCGATATCGGACGGGACCGCGGACGCGCTGCCCTTCGGCGACGGGGCCTTCGACGTCGCCTGCGTCGGCCAGGCCTTCCACTGGTTCGCCAACGAGCAGTCGCTCGTCGAGCTCGGCCGCGTGCTCGCCGACGGCGGGCGCCTCGCGCTGCTCTGGAACCTCGAGGACGACTCCGAGCCCTGGGTCCGCGCCGTCCGCGAGGCCTACGAGGTCCACGACACGGGCGCCCAGGGCGACGTGCCCCAGTACCGCAAGGGCCGCTGGCGCGCGGCCTTCGAGACGCCCGGCGCGCGCGCCGCGTTCCCGGGCGGCTGCGAGAGCGCGTTCTTCGACAACTTCCTCCTCACGACGCGGGCGGAGATCTGGGAGCGCGCGCTCTCGAAGAGCTACTGCGCGACGCTGCCGCCGGACCAGCGGAACGCCCTCGTCGCCGAGATCGCGGCCATCGTCGACCACTACGAGGCGTCGGGCGCGCTCGCCTTCGACGTCGCGCGGCCGGGAGACGGCGCGCCGTGCGCGCGGCTGCCGATCAACTCCGAGGTCGCCGTCGCCGTCCGCGGCGCGCGTGCCTAGTAGTAATCGAAGAAGAGCGCCCGCCGGAGCGGCGCGGGGATGGACGCGTAGACTCCGCGGGGCACGGGCCAGAGGAGCGACGTCGTCGCCCGGTAGCGCCTGAACTCGGCGGAGTCCGCGTAGCGCGTCTCGTTCTTGACCTCGGCGAGGTGCGCGGCCTCGCCGACCATGAGCAGGAGCGTCATGGCCGGCGAGAGGCAGGCCCAGCCGCCCGCGACGACCGCGAGCCCGAGCCAGCAGAACGCCTCGCCCGCGAGGTGCGGGTAGCGGCTCCAGGTCCAGAGCGGGTCGCCGCCGACGTCGAAGTAGCGGTCCGCGCCGCGCCGCTCGCGGTACCGCGCCTTGCGCGCGTCGCCGGCGCTCTCCAGCGCGAAGCCGGCGAGCCACAGCCCCAAGCCGGCGACGTCGCGCGCGCGCGCCGGCCCGGGCGCGGAGGCGCGGCCCAAAGTGCACGGGAGGCTCACGACGAGGCCCCAGGTGCCGTGCACGAGCCAGAACCCGGCGAGCGCGAGCGGGCCGCGCCGCCGCAGCTCGTCGAGGCGCGCGTCCGAGGCCGACCGCGCGACCATGCGTCGCAGCAGGAACGCGCCGAGCCGCGCGGACCAGAGCGCGAGCGCCGCCGTGACGAGGCGCTGGCGCGCGTCGCCGTGATCGGGCAGCCGCCACAGGTTGACGAGCGCCGCCGGCAGGAATTCCACGAGGCCCGTGAAATTGTCGATGCCGTGCAAGGATAGCAGCAGGTTCACGGGCTGCATGCCGAAGCTGCACGCGGCCGAGAGGCGGAGAGCGTCGGTGATGCTGCCCATCAGAGGAGCAGGTTCACGGGCTGCATGCAAAGCTCCACATGGCCGAGAGGCGGAGGGCGACCCGTGATGGGGCACTGCAACACAAGATTTGAAAAAGTTCAACTGCTCTCGAGTCCTCGCGAGTTGCGAGAAGGTCTGCTCCAGTGGCGCTCTCTTCGCGCCGACGCGCCCCACCACACGCCTAGACAGCGCCCCCCGGTGTCGCGCACCACGCACCACACGCACCGCAAACGCCCGCACAAAACGCCCGCGGACTCATGGCCGAGGATTCGTCCTGGGCCGCCGACGAGGCGCTGATCAAGGCCGGGAGCTGCGTCGTCGTCGACTGCCGCGCGGGCAAGTGCAACGACGCGCTCCTCTACGGCATCGAGCGGCGCATCGCCTACGACGACCTGGGCTGGCGGTCCGGCGTCGTCAAGGTCGCGACGCGCGGCGACGGCGGCAAGCTCAAGTCGCTCGAGGTCGACCTCGGGGGCCACGCGTCGCTGGAGCTCACGTCCGTCGAGAGCGACGAGCTCCTCGTCGGGCCCCGGCGCGCGTGGCGCTTCGACGGCGGCGACGAGGCCGTGAGCCTCAAATTCGCCGCGCACAAGGTCGCCGAGTGGTGGTTCCTCGAGTGCGGAAGCGGCGGTCTGTTGCGCATGCCCTTCTCGCCCGAGGAGACCCTGGTCGTCGGCCGCGAGCACGCGGCGGAGGACGAGGCGCGCTACGTGAGCCGCGTGCACTGCCGCCTCGCGAGGAACGGCGACAAGGGCGCGTACCCGACGACGACGACGGGCATGTCGGCCCTCGACGACTCGTGGACTCTCCAGTTCCTCGGCCAGACGCCCGGCGAGTTCTTCCGCGAGTACGCGCCGCCCGCGGGCGAGTCCGCGAAGCGGCCCAAGGGCACGCAGGCCATCAAGGGCTACTGCTACCGCATGGGCGTCGGCAGCGCCGTCGCGCTGCTCCCCGGCGGGGGCGTCGCGCGCCTCGTGAAAAAGCCCGTCGCCGTCGACGCGTTGACCGCGGGCGGCGAGCGCGACTTCGTCCTCCGCCGGTCCCCCACGCAGCTCTTCGGCGGCGGCGAGGGCCGGCGCCTCGCGGCGGAGATGGCGTCGGCGCCGCCGGACCGGAAGCGCGCCAGAGGCGCCGCGGGCGCGCCGACGACGACCAGGGCCGGCCGCCACAGCCGCGTCGCGCGCCGCTTCTTCTTCCCCCTGGAGGTCGCCAAGTTCTCCTTCAAGATCGAGGCGACGACCAAGACGGGCTGGAACGCGCACCCCGTCGCCCTCGCGCCCGTGCCCGGCGACTGGGGCCGGTCCGTCGATTTGCTGCGCCCCGGCGACTCGAAGCGCGTCGTCCGCCTCACGGACAACTCCATCACGGGCGGCCGCGTGCGCTACAACTACCGGGGCTGGTTCGGCTCCTACTGCGGCGACGGCTGCCGCTCCGTCGCCGGCCCGGGCCAGGCGGGCATCGCGCTCCGGTCGCTCCTCGCCTGCGCGACGTCGAAGATCCAGTTCGTCCAGCTCTCGGCGACGATCTCCGACGCGCTGCCGGAAGTCTGGGCGCCCGACGTCCACGGCCTCTTCCCGCCGGCCTTCCGGAACGTCGCCACCGCCGTCCTCCTCGCGCGCCAGCGCCGGCGCAACGCGTGGCGCGACTGGCGCGACGGCGACCGGTCCGGGCCGCCGCCGTCGGCGCGGTCGCTCGCGGCGCTCTCGGAGCGCGACGTCTTCGCCGTGCTCCGCTACCTGAGCCACGACCCGGCCCTCGTCAACACGGCTAGCCAGTTCGGCAAGGACGACGAGGCCAAGGCCGACGGCGACGACGCCGAGGCGCCGCCGGCGACGTTCCAGCGCCTGGAGATCACCGTGTCCGTCAACGACCGCTTCATGCAGCCCGAGGTCGAGGACGACCTGCGCCGGGCGTTGTGGCTCAAGCACGGCGCGCTCCAGACCGTGGGCGACCTGCTCAAGTCCGTCGAGCGCCACGTCCCCCCCGACGTGCCCGCGCTCCGGCGGACGATCCCGCTCCGCGACGACGTGCCCGAGGCGGCCTTCGCCATGGACGCGCTGCTGGGTGCCGCCGTCGTCACGACGACGTCGCCCGAGGCGGCCCAGCCCGCCGGCGTGCGCACGGCCCTCAAGTCGTACCAGAAGCGCGCGCTCCGGTGGATGCTCTTCCGCGAGCGCGCGCTGCCCGAGGCGGACGCGGCGCCGACGTCGGGCCGCCTCCACCCGGCCTGGCGCTCCTTCAAGCTCCCCTCGGGGCTCCAGGTCTTCCAGAGCCGCCTCAACGAGGGCGTCTGGACCATGCGGCGCTTCGAGGAGCCCCCGGAGACGATGCGCGGCGGGTTGCTGTGCGAGCAGATGGGCCTGGGCAAGACGCTCGAGATCATCTCGCTGATCAAGGCGCACCCGGCGCCCGACGCCATGGACGCGGCGCCGCCGGCGCCGCCGGCCGTCGTCGAGGAGCCCGCGAAGGGCCGGACGCGGCCGAAGCGCGCGCGCGGCGGCGCCAAGAAGGCGGCGCCGGACGCGACGCCGGCGAAGCACAAGGCCATCGCGTCCATGAGCGCCGCCGAGGTCCAGGAGACGCTGCTGGGCCTGGACCTGCGGCCGCCCCAGTCCTGGGAGAAGGCGGGCACGATCCAGGTCCGCGTCGACAAGGCGCGCGAGTACCGGTCGCGGCGGTCGTGCAAGACGACGGTCGTCGTCGTGCCCCCGACGCTCCTGGGCCAGTGGGAGTCGCAGATCCTCGAGCACTGCGACCCGGACCGGCCCCTCAAGGTGCTCAAGCTGCCCGTGCACCACCCGGGCCGGCCGCGGAAGAAGCCGACGCGGCCGGGCTACCCGAAGCTCCTCAGCGACTACCGCCACTTCCCCGGCGGCTACAACTCGCCCGAGTCCATCGCCTGGCGCTCCGAGGGCGAGTCGAAGAAGCGGTCCCGGGAGAACCAGAAGCGGCTCGACGCGCACAAGAAGCTCATGGACAAGTTCCGCAAGGAGGACAAGGTCTACCAGGAGCAGGTCAAGGCCTGCGCGCCGTTGTGCGGCGACGCCGACGACCTGGCGACCTACGACGTCGTCATCGTCGCCCTGCCGACGCTCCTCTTCGAGGTCGAGCGCCTCGACGCGACGTCGGCGTTCAGCGAGCTCGAGTTCTGGCGTCTGGTCGTCGACGAGGCCCACGAGCTCCTGCCCGAGGAGTACGGCGGCTCCATGGTCTACGGCGACGACTACGCGACGCGGTCCGAGAACTCGGCCGCGCGGCGCCTGTTGCGGCGCGACTCGTTCGCGATCGCGCGCGCGCACTGCTGGCTCGTGTCCGGCACGCCCCTCCGGAGCCGCTTCGACGACCTGAGCCACCTGCTGGCTTTGCTCGACTCCAAGGTCTGGAGCGGCGACCTGATCTCCCACGTGTCGTCGCGCTACTCCGCGAACGACCCCGAGGGATCCGAGGCGCTCGACCTCAGCCGCCGCGTCATCAAGACGGTCATGTGGCGCGCGACGAAGGAGCTGACGGACGCGGAGGCGGTCCTGCCGCCCGTGCGCTACGCCGACGTCGAGCTGACCCTGAACGACCTCGAGTTCCGGTCCTACGCGCGGGCCTACGCGGCGTGCCGCGACGCGCTGTCCGCGGCGATCGTCGAGCACAACGACCCGGGCGCGCGGCGCTACCGCGTCGCCATCCGCCTGCCCTACGACTTCGACGCGCTCTGGCGCACGCTGCGCGTCGCCGCGTGCCACCCCAAGCTCCAGTTCGCCGACGATGGCTTCCTCGGGTCCACGGTGCTCGGGTCGTCGACGAAAATCGACGCTCTAGGCGCGATCCTCGCGCGGCTCCGCCGCGACGCGACGCCGGAGGACCCCGTGAAGATGGTCGTCTTCTCCGCGTTCCTGCCCCTGCTGCACCAGACCAAGGCCGTGCTCTGGGCCAAGTTTCGGGTGAAGGCGGAGGTGCTGAGCCGCGACTCCGAGGCGCCTATCGTCGCGTTCAACGACGACCCGCACTGCGCGGTCATCCTCGTGTCCACGGAGGCCGGCGGCGGCTCTTCCGGGCTGAACCTGACGCGCGCGCGCCACGTCGCCCTCATGGAGGCGTCGACGAACGGCGGCCTCGAGGACCAGGCCATCGCGCGCGTGCGCCGCCTCGGCCAGCGCGCGGGCGAGGTCGTCGTCCACCGCCTCCTCGCGACGGGCTCCATCGAGCACGCCATGCTCCAGGTCCAGGCGCGCCGGAAGCAGATGTACCAGGTCATCGACGAGACGACGGAGCACGTCGTCCGCGACGACGACACCATGGAGATGATCTCCATGTTCGGCCTCGCGGACCTCCTCGAGACGGGCGGCGCCTAAAGATCCGGGCTCTTTAGGGCGTCTCCTTGACCACGGGGACCGTCGAGCCCGCCGTGTCGACGGGTTGTTGGACCTGCGAACTGTGTTATTAGGGCGTCTCCTTGACGACGGGGATCGTCGTGCCCGCCATGTCGACGGGCTGGTGCGAGCGGTCCGCGGACTCCTTGAGGAAGGAGAGGTACTTCGCGTCGATCGTCGTCGTGCCGCGGCGCTGCGGCGGCCTCGGGCGCTCGTCGTCGTCGCCGCCCGGCGGCGGCGACGGCGGCCGGCCGCGGATGAGGATGGACTGGCGGAGGCGGTGCTTGACGACCGCGCGCTCGCGCGAGACGAACGCGAGCGACGCCAGCTCGCCGATGAAGACGGCGCCGACGGGGATCGCGATCAGGAGGAACACGGCCGACGCGAAGTAGACGGAGTTCGTGTCCGTCGCCTCGCGGTTGAAGACGAGCAGCCCCGCCGTCGTCATGTTCGTCACGGCGTACTCGAAGAGCGTCGGGAACGTCTTGAAGCCGCAGAGCCGGCCGACGGCGACGCCGGCGACGAGCGCGACGCCGTAGAACGCGCCGAGCATCTCGAGCATCTCCGAGCGCACCTCGGCCTTCTTCTCGTCGTCGGAGGAGCTCGAGGAGTCCTCGTGGCCGGGCAGCGGCGGCCGCACGGGCGCGACGGAGTCGCGGATGCGCTCCGTCGACTCCTTGAAGACGACGGAGATGCCGCCGACGATGAGGATGGACCCCGTGATGCAGTGCCAGCACGTGAAGAGCATCACGTACGTCTTCGTGGATTGCTTCGGCGCGGAGCCGACGCCGAAGCCCACGTTCACCGCGTAGTAGAAGCTGTAGACGAGGCTCCACTCGGGCTGGCAGCAGTAGAAGAACGCCGTTCCCAGGAAGAGCCAAACCGCCAGGGCGAAGGCGAGGTCCGCGACCTGGACCAAGCCCGGCGCGATCTTCGACCGCTGCTCGAGCAGGAAGTCCGCGACGAAGTTCGACGCGCGCCGCGGGCCGACGCCGACGACGCCCGGCGCCGGCGCTTCGTCCGCGGCGAGGTCGCCCTTGGACTGGAGCCGCCGGAGCTGGTGGCGGTCGTCGACCTTCAGGAAGCCGGCGACGGCGGCGATGTCCTCGAGCTCCTCGAGCACGGCCGTCGACACGGTCACGTGCCTCGCGTCGTCGTCCGGCTTCTTGAAGTCGTCCGCGATGGCCGTGGCCTCGCCCGCCATGTGGCGCCGGCTCCGCTTGCGCGCGAGGCGCTGCGCCCGCCGCCGCTCGGACGCGTCGGCGACGTGCCAGAAGTAGCCCGAGACCTCGCTGTAGAAGGTGATCGCGTAGGGGATGCCCACGAGGAAGAACGCGGCCTGCACGGAGAAGTTGAGGTCGCTCTCCTTGCCCACGAGGAGCCCCGACGTCGTCAGGTTCGTCACGGAGAACGTGAGCATGTCCGCGAAGCCGTTGTAGTCCGCCGTCCACCAGGCGATGAACATGCCCAGGAGCACGAGGCCGCAGAAGCCGCCGCCGCGGACGAGTAGCTGGAGCCGGCGGATGTGCTCCTCCTCGCCCTCGTCGCCCATGGCCAGCCGCTTGAGCACGCGCTGGCTCGACGCGCCGTAGTAGACGCCGACGCCGCCGACGATGAGGCAGTTGCCCGCGAAGCAGAAGACCGCGCAGCCGACGCGCTCGAACCACGACGACGGCTTCATCGGCGCGGACCCCACCCCTAAGCCCACGTTCACGCAGAAATATATAGTATAAAAGATGACGTTCCCCGTCATGTCGTCGAACTTGTGGTCCACGTTCTTCTCCGACACGTAGAAGAAGACGACGCCGCAGAAGAGCCACGAGAACACCGTCACAGCCACCTCGAGGCCGATGACCTCGCCGGGGTCCAGCCCGTCCTTGAGCTCCTGCCATTTCTTGCCGAGCCAGGTCCGCGGCTCGTCGTCGAGCGCCGACGGCGCGGCGGCCATCCCGCTTCTCTTTGCTTGTCGACCGGCTTAGTGCGGTGCCATTGTCACGCGGGGCTGCCCCGACCGAGCGAAGTATCAGGAAAGGACGAAGATGAAGTGATGTTGCACTCCTGAAGGAGGGTCCGCGGGCCCGCGCGCGCGAACTCATTTCCCGGAGCGGTGCGCACCCCTCTTCGCCCCCGGACGGTACGACTCCCCGCGTCGCCCGGGGCCTCGGGGGCACTAGTCGTCGCGGCGCCACGGCGCGTCGCTCCCGGTCCGACCGGTCACCGACGACGTGTCCCGTGGCGCCACCCCATAGGCTCGCTAAAACGATGAGAATTTAGCCGAGGCGGGGGAAGTGCTCGAGGCTCGGCGCCAACGCCCACGCGAGGGACTTGACCCCGAAGGTCGAGCCGAGCAGGTAGGCCGTTTCCGTCGGCGACGCGTTCATGTTCAGCCCGTAGCGGGCCGGAAGGTTGAGGAGCACGGAGAGCTCGTCCGCGTGCAAGGGTCGGAGCCTGTCCGAGTGGCGCGAGATGCGCACGAAGTTGGGCGACCTGTGCGACTTCCGCGCGTGCTCGTAGTCGGCCGAGGCCGCGCGCGCGGTGAGCACGCGGACCGTCCCCACCTTCTGGCCCGGCACCGCGGGGATCGCCGTGCCTGCGCGGGAGAACGGCTCCGAGTCCGACTAAAAGACGCCGGCGTGAGTCCGACAAAAGACGCCGGTCCGCGCTCCCCTTGAACTTCTTCAGGAACTTGCCCAGGTCGATGGGCGACCGCGGCGCCTTCGGCGCCTCCGGCGTCACAAAATTTCCCCAATAAAGCCGGCGGCGCGGCGCGCCGCCGTGGACGAGCTCGTCGGCGACGACGGCGGCTCCGTTCTGCACGATGCTCTCGAACTGCCGCCTGATCTTCTTCGACATCGAAGCCACCTAAGGCCGGAAGTTAAATAAAAATAACTAGAGACGTCGTATGGTGCGTTTTCTACGAGTGTGATGAATTTTTTGGTTTTTTGTCTCTTCTGCAGCAGCTTGATCCGCTTGCCGACCTGGACCACCAACTTTGACGTCTTCGTCTTGCGCACGTCGTTGACCTGCGAGGGAACGGCGAAGGGCTGGATCGCGCGCCGCGAGCGCGCGCCGCACCTCGCGGCGCGGGTTTGACCCGGCGAGGTCGTTACACGGGGGACCGGCGACGTAGATGTCGATCGCGTCGTCGCCCAGGGCCTCGAGCAGGGACTTGTAGTCGCAGACATCCTTGACGCGGACGATCTCGCCCTCGAAGTCGCCGTTGTTCGCGAGCATCGCCTCGAAGGCGACGTCCGAAATCTCCACCGCGACGTACCTGGGCAGCAACAGAGTGACTCAACGTTCCAAAAAAAGCATCCACGCTCCGAGACCGTGCCGAGAGATGATCGCTCGTCCAAAAATCAGCCGAAACGAGTGGAAACCGGTCGAGAAAGGAGCCTTTGAAGTTGGGAATTTCGCTCTCTTTTGCCGCCCCGCGACGTACTTTTTCACACGAATTTTGAGCAGGTTGAGCACGAACCGCAGCACGCCGATGCCGTCGCAGTCGGACACGACCACGGCACCGCCGTTGCGCCGCGCGCGACGGGCGATGGCGCGCACGTCGGCGCTCGTGAGGACGCCGCGTCGAGGATGTTTTAACGATTTTACAATCGCGCGCAGCGCCGCCGTCGCCGTCGCCTTGTCGTCGTCCTCGCTGTCGTAGTCGCTCATGTCGTCGTCGCCGCCGTCGCCGTCGCTACCATCGTCGTCGTCGCTGCCGTCGTCGAGCGCCGCGAGCTTCTCCTCGGCGGCAACGCGGCGCGCCGTCTCCTCTTCCCGCGCCTCGCGCTCCTCGAGCTCGGCAGCCCTGGCCTTCTCCGCCTCGGCCCGCGCCGTCGCGGCGACGGCCTTGGCCTGCTTCGCCGCGGCGCGCTCCTTGGACGCGGCGGCCCGGGCCTGCTTCGCCGCGGCGCGCTCCTTGGACGCGGCGGCCTCTGCCACCTTTGCGGCCTCGCGCTGCTCCTCGAACTCGACGCGCTGCTCCTCGCGCACCTGCTTCTTGCGGCAGACGTCCCGCGCGCGACGCAGCGCAGCGCGCTCGCGCGCCTTGAAGACCTCGTCGCCCACGTCGTCGCCCTTGACGAGAAGCAGCTCCTTCTGGCGCTCGTCGAAGCGGCGTCTGCGCGCCGTGGCGAGCGCCCTGGCGTGCGCGACTTTTGCCGCGGCAGCCGCAGCGGTCGCGTCGTCGCTCGCGCTCGTCGGCGCGCCTGACTTGCCACTCTTGCGAGACGTGGAGCGCGCTACCATGTTAGTGGAACGCGCAACCACCGCATCGGGCAGCGTGAGTGGATTCCTATCACCCTGCCGTCAACATCTGCCGATCTCTGGCGATCTAGCAGTCGCACGTCGCCGTGCGCCGCACGCCCTCGACGACAACCGTGCGGACCGGCGTCCAAAAATTCGCCCGCGTCCCACGCCCCGCCAACGCTCGCGTCGCTCCCACCACCGCTCCTCGGCCCGGGCGAACCGACCCGACTCTTTGAGCGAGGCTTTGAGAGTCGCCTTTTCGCTCGGCTTCGGCTGAAGTCGGCGACCGTCGCCGTCGGCGGCCGTCGCCGTCTTCTTCGGCGTAGTCGCGCTCACGCCGGCGACGTCGCCGAAGACGACGGCCACGAACGCCGACGAGGGCACCGCCGCGACGCGCGCCGCGACGGCGGTCTCGTCGGCGTACGCGCCGTCGATCGCGCAGTCGATCGCGCCGTCGCTCGCGCCGTCGCACTCGGCGAAGCTCACGCCGGAGCTCACGCCGGAGCTCACGCCGGAGCTCACGCCGGCGACGTCGCCGAAGACGACGGCCACGGCCGTCGACGAGGGCGCCGCGGTGCTGCGAGGGTCGCCGATGCCGATTCGGCGTCGCTCGCGCCGTCGATCGCGCCATCGATCGCGCCGTCGCTCGCGCCGTCGCCCTCGCCGGCGGACCTCCCCCCCATCCGAAATGTAGTCGCGTAGGCACGATGGGTCTTGGCGACGATTACGAGGAGGTGGTGTTGGAACGCGCGACGCGATACCGCGACATGCTCGCTGAAGACCAGGACACGGAGAGCGCGCGCGCCGCGCGCGCGGGGATGGGGGTCTTCGACCTGCCGGAGCCCCGCCCGAAGCAAAATTGTTATATCCTGGAGACCGACGGCGTCGACCGTCGTAATTATCGGGCGGGCGACGACCCTCAATTTCACCAAATTCTTGTGAAGCGAAAACAGAATTACGTCGACATATACAATCGAGAGCTCGCGTCGTACAACGAATTGAACACCTACGACGCGAGCAACGCGCGCGCCCACGTCGAGGTCGCGCGCGCGGACGAGGCGCGCATCGACGCGCTCGTCGCCGCGAAGGGCTTCGCGCGCTGGCGCGCCTTCGATGCGCGCGTCGAGGATTTGAATCCTGTCGCCCGCGCGGCCCTCTCTCGACCCTACCCTCGCCCGAGCGTCGAGGAGATGGGCGAGCTCTTCAGACCAAGTTCATGCGCCTGCGAGTTCAAGAAGATCCCCGCGGTGCTAGTGAAACCATGCGCGATGATCGTCGACGCGCGCAACCGCGGCGACGCCGCCGCCGAGCTCGAGAGCATCGCGATGCTCCGCGAGAGCTTCACAGCCCACGGCCCCCTGCAGTACTCGCGCGGCGTGCGCGGGCTGAGCGTGCCGTTCAGCCTGCTCCTCGAGGCGGCCCGGGCGACACCGCCATACGATGTGGAAATGTTCAACGGCAACGGCAATGCGGAAATGTCCAAAGGCAACTTGATGAACATCGTCGGCGCGCAGGAGAAGCTCGGCGAGTCCCTCGTCGCCGCCGAGCGCATCAAGCTCGACAGCTTGTCGCGGGACCAGCGCCACAAGTACGGCGTCACCGACGCGTGGGGGCCGCACGTCGACGTCCTCGTCTACGGCACGGCGAACGGCATCATCGGCGGCGGCGGCGGCGGCGGCGGCGGCGGCGGCCCGCTCGGCGGCGCGGGCATCGTGCTCGGCGTCGCCGGGGCCGGGGCCCTCGTCGGCGCCTTGCTCGCCTTGCTCGAGGCTCTCCGCCGGCGCCGGCGCGCTCGCATCCTGGACCGCGAGCTCGGGCCGATCGGCAGCGCGCGGCGGTTGCTGGCGTCCGTCGACGCGTCGCGCGCGGCCCGCGCTCTCCTGCACCGGCAGGGCCGGCCCGGGCTAGGCTCCTCCGCCGCGGTCCTCATCGAAGCCCTCGCGTTCACGCTGCCCGTCGTGCACGCGGCGCCCCAGCAGCTCGTCATGGACCGCTTCCCTGAACGCGCGCTCGGCGTCGCGCTCAACGCCGCCGGGCCCCTGGGGCTCCACACCGGCCAGGGCGCGCTCAGCGCGCTCGGCGGCGCGACGGTCGGCGCGACGGTCGGCGCGCTCGGCGGTGCGCTGATCGGCATCGGCGTCTTGTCCTGCAAAGACCCGGAGTTGCAAGCTCGCCGCGAGATTGCCCTCACTTACGGCGTCACCGCCGCTACAGGAAACTTCTCCTACGCGGCCGACGCGGGCATCCAGCGCCTGCGAGGGCGCTTCGGCGTCCATGGCAACGTCGGCTGCCTCTTCTCCAACGCCTTTGCGGCCGACGGCGAAATCGACTACGCGACCTTCGAGCACTGCGACACTTGCGTCATTGACCCGCGTTTGGGCGACTCCGCGTTCGTCGCCCAGTGCTTCGACGTCGTGCGGAAGTTTTTCCTGCGTCCGCAGGACGTGTCAATCAAGGGAAAAAAGGACGAGCGCGGCCTGGCGGTTGGCGACGTCGCGCGAGACGTCGACACACGGGAGCTTTGCTTGTTGGTGGAGGCGCCGGAACTCGCAAAGGCCCACTGGCGCGTACGCTTTATGGAAGAAAATGGAGATTTCTCCGATACGGTGGCTCGCCGCTTGGCCAAAAACCTCGAGCCCGTGGGCGAGGGCTCGGAAGTCGCGGACATGGCCGCTTACGGACTTGTAACAGGTGGTCTCAACGAAGCACCCTACTACATGCCGCTCTTGGAGTCGATCCTGGGGCGGATCAAGGAGCCGCTAGGGGCAGGGCTGAATTTGGGCGATCTCAGTTGCAGCACGGTACATATGTGTATGAAATCGAATTCTATACTTCGATTCCTCGACGCATTTGTCGAACGCGCTCTACTTTCCAAGGAGGGCCTGGACCTCCGTAAGCGCCACGTCCTTGACCTTCAAAAACCCGGAGAAGCGTCGCGACCCCGTGAGTACGCGACGCTCAAACACAGCCTGGAGAGCTACAAGCGACTCAATGTGAAGCTTCGGAGAGAGGGCAAGATTCGTTTTTTTTCGGGTCTTGTCACGTGGGACTCTACGGACACGGACGAGAGTTCCGAGCTCGCTTTAACTGGCTCTACGGCGCCCTTCCGGGACATCATCAAGAAGAAGCGCGCCGAGATCGACGCCATGCTCAAGAGTCGCTATCCGTCGTACGTCACGGCCCTCGACTGGGGCATCGAGACGCTGCTGAACCACTTCATAACTACGGACTCGCGAGAGGCCCGCTACGCGAACCTCCACCGAGCGCGCCTCAATCACCCGCAACACGTGGCCCTCAGCCAGGCGGCCCCGGGCCCCGAGGCCGTCGGCTGGCGCGTGTCCATCTTCTGGCCCGGTGAGGGCGCGTGGTTCCCGGGGACCGTCGGCGCGTTCGACGGCGAGCGCCACCGCGTCGACTACGACGACGGCGACGTGATTCCCGAGGACCTAGGCGCCATGCGCTACAAGCGGCTCGATCAATAATAAGAGGCGCACAACGACGTTAACAGCGAGAGCGATGGGATGCGCGGAGGCCGGGGTTCGGGCCCGGCGGCGCGCGGAGGTACTACTCGCACGTGGTTGGACAGGTCCACGAAGTCGTGGTAGAATCTAGTAAAGCTCAGACTAGGCTCCTTAGGGCCTTCCAAACCCGCCGCCCCTGGCGCTCGAGGAAGTCCGTCGTCTGGGCCCCCGCGAAGACGACGGCGCAGAAGGCGAGGACCGCGGCGACGGACGCGAGCAGGTCCACGAGCGCGTTCGCGAGCTCCGCGGCGACGGAGCTGCCTCCCACGTGGGGCACGACGAGGCCCGTGGCCAGCGGGAGCAGCACGAAGATCTCCTCGAAGAGCACGTCCAGGGGCAGCTCGGGGATGTTCAGGAAGAGGATCGCGACGCCGATGCCGATCTGCGTCGACAGCGGGTAGCGCCACTTGATCTGCTCGTAGATGGCCGCGGGGTCGCCGACGACGTCGTCGATGGACGCCGTCGGCGGGTGGAGGATGGACTTGGCCGCGGGCAGGTCGTGCAGCTCCGGGTGGCCTTTCAGTAAAAAATACGCCGCGGAGTCGGGCAGCTTCGTCTTGAAGGGGAACGGCCGCTGCCGGTCGTCCGCCGCGCGGAAGCGCCCGACGACCAGCGACGGGAACCAGACCCCGAACAATAAAATCGCGCAGGGCAGCACGACGCAAAAGTAGAGCAGCGCGCCGACGGCCGCGTCGCCGAGCCACGCGACCGTCGCCGCGCGGCCCAAATCCGAACCCGTCGCGATCAAATACCAGCAGAAGACCGCTAAAATCGCCGCGATGCCCGCCCAGGCGCCGAGATAGGCCGCCGCGGACACGTCGCCGTCGCCGTCGTCGTCGTCGCCGCTCCGATCGATGTAGCCCGCGGACCGCTCGACGATGCGGCGCTCGGGCTTCGAGAGGCGGCTGCACCGCTCGCACTCGACGAGCTCGGCCTGCGCCTGTGTGGAAATAAAAATCTTCAACCCGACTTCAATGTGCGCGTAATCGAACGGTTCGGACCATCCACTTCAACCGTGCTTCGAGAACTCAACGAGAGCGATCGATTCGTCCAAAAATCAGCCGAATCAACTTCGATTTGACCGAGCTAGAGAATTTCAAAGTTTGGTCGGGACGTCCCAAACCAGTGGTTGATTTCCTCACAGGCCTGCGCGTTGAAGAGGTAGGCCCGGTCGTCGTCGCAGCGCGCGCGCAGGTCCACCAGGCGGTCGTGCCAGCGGTCCGCGTCCTTCATGTGGTGGCGCAGCCGCAGCTCCACGCGCCACGCGGCGTCGGAGCCGTACTCGTCCGTGCCCGCGTCCCATCCCCAGCGCCGCAGGAGCCGCTCGCGGTACTTGCCGACCATGATCCGCGCGTCCCGCGCCCGCGCGTCGCGCCGCGCCTCCAGGGCCGCCAACAGGTCGTCGAGCTCGCGGAGCTGCGCCGCGACGCCGCGCGCGACGGGCGCGGCGAGCTGAGACGACAGCGCGTAGCGCTCCGCGCGGCGCTGGTCCATGGTCACGGCGGCCTTGACCGTGTAGTGGTACTGGGCCAGGGCCCGCGCCGCGTCGGTCGACCGCCGCTTCGCCGCCTGCATCGTGCCCCGGCGCCGCCGGCCCGTCGAGGATTCGTCGCCTAAACTCCGCGACCCGTCGCCGACGTCGTCCTCCCAGGTCGCGCTCGGCATCCACTGGAGCGTGTCCGCCGTCTTCTCGTCGAAGAGCGTCTTCTGGAGGGCCTTGGGCACCGTCGTCTTCTTTTCCATCACGCCGTCGCCGTCCTCGACCAAAAGCGCGACGTCGTCCTCCGGGCCCCGTTCCTCGACGGTCGGGCCCGGGCTCCCGTAGACCGGCGGCTTCGGCGTCGGCAGCGCCGCGAGGGACGCGGGTTGCTCGATCTGCTCGACGATGGCCGCGAAGGGGTGCGCGGCCGCGCCGTCCGGCGGCGCCAGCTCGAGCTCCGAGTCGAGCGGCGGCAGCGGCGGCCGCGCCTCCTTCTCGACCGGCGGCCGGGGCGCCGCCTCTGGAACCTCGTCGTCGACCGGCGCGTGCTGCGACGCTTCCTTGTCGAGGCCGAGGACCGCCTCGAGCGACTCCTCGGCGGCGGCGGCGGGGGCGGCGTCGTCCGCGCTGGCGCCGCGCGCGAGGCACGACGCGTCCGCCGCGCCGAAGCACGCGCAGGAGGCGAAATCCGGCGCCGGCGGCGCGCCGCGGTCCTCGTCGTCCGGCGCGCCCTCGACGTCCGGAGCGACGCTCGCCTCCGCCTCGCCCTCGGCGGCGCAGCAGAGCCTCGCGAGCCGCGGAAACCGCGCGCGGACCGCCTCCGGCACGGGCCCGAGCACGTAGGCCTCGAAGAGGCGCTCGAAGAGCGCGCACAGCGGGAACGACACCGCGAGCGTGAGCGCGAGGAAGACGAAGCGCCGGTAGGACGTCGAGTAGCCGTCGCCGGGCTCGATGGCGCCGCAGGTCTGGGAGCAGAGGTCCCAGGCGCAGGCCGGCTTCGTCAAGGAGTCGCGCGCGGACGCGGACCAGAGCGCGCGGATCGTCGACTTGTCGAGCGCGTAGACGCGCGTCCCCTCCACGCAGTCGTGCTCACTGTCGTAGGACCCGCAGCCGCCCCGGGGCTCGGGGAACTCTAAATTGCTCTCGAGGGCCGAGCAGAACATGAAAACCAAAATCTCGAAGAAGACGAGGACGGCCCGCGCGCCGCGGGGCGCGCCGGGCCGGTGCACCGCGTAGAAGCTGAGCACGGGGTGCCGCGTCAGCAGCGCGTAGGAGCAGCGGTCCCAGGTCGTCTGGCGGTAGAAGGGCCCCGTGCGGCCCAGCGTCTGCTGGCGGCTCAGCGTCGGCCGCGCGGACTCGCGTTTCCACGAGTCCTCCCGCGCGTCCAACCGGTCGAGGCGCCGGCCCCAGGCGACGGCGGCGACGCAGCCCAGCGCCGCGGCGCCCAGCGCGACGAGCATGACCGCCGCGCGCGCGAAGTCGGGCTCGGCCGCGAGCACGTCCGCGTACGTCGACGCCATCGCCAACAGCCGCGACCGCAGCGACGCGTCCGCCGCTTCTCCCGTCGCGAGGTCGCAGGTGCACATCGTCGTCCCGTCGACGACGGACGTCTCGCAGGCCGGCGCGAAGTCGAAACCGTCGTAGATGGCGCAGACGCCCGTCTCCAACAGCGGGCACGACACCGCGTACTCGCCGGGGACGCCGTCGCAGTAAAACACGGTCGCGTTGCGGTAGGGCCCGCAGTCCGCCGTGACGTTGCCGTAGTAGCCGCAGGGGCAAGTCACGTTCGCGACGCTCCGGACGCGCGCGGGCGCGCGCGACGCCGCGGCCGTCTCGCCGTAGTCGCCCGACGGCACCGACAGCGCGACCGTGAGGTTCGTCGACGCCCCGGCGAGCCGCCGGCGGGTCGCGGCGCCGTCGGAGGCGAGGAAGCGGAGCGTGCTCGCGCCGGCGTCGCTCGACGCGCCGTAGGGGTCGACGGCGAACTCCGACAGCGTCATGTAGACCGACGACGCGACGTCGCCCAAAGACGCGAGCGGCCGCAGGGTCGCGGACGCGTTCATCGTCGCCGTGCCCAGGAACCGGGACTCGTCCGCGGACCGGAGCACGCGCCGGTTCGCCGTCGCGAAGTTGGCAAAGGTCTCGCCGACGCTGTCCTCGTCGACGGCGAGCGTCTCCAGCTGCGCGACCGCGAGCGCGTCGACCGTCTCGAGGAGCAGCGCCGCCGCCGCCGACGCGTTCGACGACGCGTTGGCGACTGGCGCATCCTCGAGGAACAGGACGGTCTCGAGGAGCGAGTCGACGACGGACGCGATGGACCGCGGCGTCGTCGTGTCGGATCCGCCGAGGCCCTCGGCCGCGGACGCGACCGCGAGGCCGCGCACGAGGCCCAGGGTCTTCAGGGGCGTGCCGCCCGTCGGGTCGAGCGACGATTGCGCGGCGACACCCGTCAAAGCCGCGCAGGCCTGCTCGACGAGCTCCGGGTCGTCCGCGTCGACGTAGGCGGCCGTCGCCTGGGCAGCAAAAGAGTGATTCAACGTCGCTACAACGTGAGTGTTCCGCGCGCGCGTCCCGGAAAAAGCATCCACGCTTTGAGGCCGTTCCGAGAGATGATCGCTCGTCCAAAAATCAGCCAAAACGAGTGGAAAACGGCCGAGATCGGAGCCTTTGAAGTTGGGAATTTCGCTCTCTTGTGCTGCCCTGGCCGTCGCGTTCACGAGCGCGTCCACGAGCGTCTCCAGGAGGCGGCCCGTGTCGTTGCGGCCGCCCGCGGACGCCGCCGACGCCGTCACGGCGCGGCAGACGGCGTCGAGCGAGTCCTCGGCGAAGGCGGCCTCGAGCGCGTCGTCCGCGGCGTCGGCGAGCGACGCGTTCGCGGCCAAGCCGCGGACGGCCACGGGCGCCGCGTCGGCCGTCGCCGCGGCGCCGTGCGCGTCCGTGACGGCGACGGTGATGACCTGGGTCCCCGCGGCGAGGAGCAGGCCGCCGGCGCTCGGCTCCACGGACGCGACGCGTAGAATTCCGGACGCCGTCGAGAACTCGTAGCGCAGCGGCAGCGCGTCGCCGGCCCAGAGCGACGCCGCGGCGGCGAAGGCCGTGGCCATGGCCGTGCCGCTCGCCGGGCTCGCGGCGACGACGCCCGACGACGGCGGCATGGCCGCGGAGACCGCGACGCGCGCCTCGCCCGACGACGCGGCGCCCGCGGCCTCGTACGTCGCCGAGAGGCGGAAGACGTAGGACGCGCCGGGGACGAGGCACCCGCCCGCGAGCACGAGGTCGTGCGCGACGGACGACGCCGCGGCGGAGACGGCGAGGGGCGTCCGCGCGACGTCCGCGAGCCGGGCGCCGCCGGCCAAGTCGCCGAACGCGAGTGTCCACGTGGAATTGATCCGTGCCGCGCCGGAGGCCTCCACGTAGCCGCCGACTCCGTTCTTCGCGTCGGCGTTCCAGGCCGCCCCGCCGCCGCCGATGGACACGGCCGGCGGCGCGACGGCGACGACGTCGACGGCGACGGACGCGGACGCCGCCCGGCCGTCCGACGCCGTCGCCTCGACGGCGAAGACGTAGGTTCCCGGCGCGAGGGGGCCCGCGGCGAGCGTCGCCCCCGTCGCGACGAGCGGCGCCGGGCACGCCGCGCCCGTGCAGTTCCAGGCGAAGGAGAGCTCCGAGCCGCCCTCGTCGTACGAGTCCGCCGCGGAGAGCGCGAGGGCCTCGGCGGCGGCGACGACGCGCGCCGTGCCGCCGGCGATGAGCGCGACGACGTCGCCGGCGGTGATGTCGAGCGTGCAGGCCGCCGTGTTGTTGAGCACGGGGTAGCCCCAGTCGTCGACCGCGACGACGGTCAGGACGTAGGAACCGAGCGGGAGCGCGAGCGGGTCGAGGCGAAAGAAGCGCGGGTTGCTCGCCGTCGAGGCGACGTCAATGAGGTTGCCGGCGGAGTCGGCGAGGCTCCAAACGTAGGCGACGCGCCGCGCGGCGACGGGCCGCCCGTCGCAGGCAGTGGCGGACGCGCGCGCCTCGACGTCGACGCGCCGCGACCGCAGGAACGTCCGATGATCGCCGCCGACGAGCTCGCAGCTCGGCACGGCCTTGTCCGTGATGCGCACGACGTGGTCCGCGACGTCGCTCTCGCCGAAGAAGTTGGTCACGTTGAGGCGGAGGTCGACGGCCGTCGCGCCCGCGTCGACGAGCGCGGCGAGCGCCGCGGGCGTCGCACCGACGGCCGACGCGTTCGCCGGGTCGAGGACGTAGGACGCGTTCCCGTCGACGGCCGCCGTCCACGCGAATTCCAGGGGCCGGCCGCCGCCGCCCGTCGACTGCGCCGCGGACACTACGAAGCCGTCGCACGTCGACGCCAAGAGTGGTCCCTGGACGACGGCGACGGGGACCGCGGGATTCGACGCCGTGACCGTGGCCTCCGACGCGTTCGCGTAGCCGTAGCAGTCGCAGCGGTCGCCGGGCACGCAGGCCCGCGTCACGAGGCCCGGCCGCAGCGTCGCGGCGTCGCCCGGGACAACCGCGTCGACGGTCGCGTCCGCGGCCGTCGCGTTGTACCAGTAGCACGACGCGTCCGCGGCGCCGGGGAAGTCGAAGAGGTCCCCGCAGGCGAAAAGCGCGCCGGCGTCGAGGCCGGCGAGGTCCGTCGGGGCGTCGAAGGTCAGCGTCAGCCGCGCGCCCGAGGACGAGAACGCCGCGGCCGCGAGGACGGGCGGGTCGGGCACGGCGACGAGCTCGCAGGGCGTGAGCGTCGGGGCGGCCGTGGGGGCGAAGGTCGCCGTCGGCGGGACCGTCGGGGCGGCGGTCGGCGGCGCGGTCGTCGGCCGCGCGGTGCTCGGCGCCGCGGTCGGTTCCGCCGTCGTCGGCCGCGGGCTCGGCTCGAGCGTCGGCGCGCCGCTCGGCGGCGGCCGCGCCGCCGACGGCGCGAACGAGAGCGTCGGCGCCGGCGTGCCGATGATGACCTTGTCGACCTCCGACGCCTCGACGCTCGCGACGGACGACGCCTCGTCGACGTCGAAACTGAAATCCGTGCCCTCGGCGTCCGCCGCGTCGTCGAGGGCCTCGGCGTAGGACCCATCCTCGAGCGCATCGCTGAGGTCGGCCTCGTAGGTCGCGAGGACGTCCGCCGTCGCCGCGTCGACGTCCGACGCGCCCTCGACGACGACCGTGACGTCGTACGACACCTCCGCGGCGGCGCCCTCGTCGAGCCGCCGCCGCCGGGCGCTCGTCGCGACGACGTTCGACACCTGGTCCGCGGATTCGACGAGGGCCACCGTCGCGACGAGCGACTGGCGGAAGGCCTCCTGGGCGGACGCGTCGGCGTTGAAGGCCGCGGCGTCGAGGTCGTCGAAGACGAGCGACGACGCGATGGTGACGGCGATCGCCGGCGCTTGGGACGGGGCCGCGCTCGTCGGCGGGGACGACGTCGGCGCTCGCGTCGTTGGCCGCGGCGTCGGTCGGTGAGTTGGCGTTGATGAAGATGGGCGCGGCGTCGTCGGGCGACGCGTGGGCGCGCTCGTCGACGGGCTCAGCGTCGTGGGGTTGAGCGTGGGCGCCGGCGTCGCGCTCACGGTCAGCGTCGCCGTCCCGCTGACGCCGCAGGCCGCGATGGTCATCTCGTAGTCGCTGAGGGCCGCGTCGCCGGGCACGATCGCCGTCGCCGCGCCCGAGTTGTCCACGCCGGCCGCGGAGCTCACGACGGCGCCGTCGGCCGACGAGACGACGACGACGCTCGCGGTCGCGCAGTCGGGGCCGCGGTAGGTCCACAAAATGGGGCACTCCAGATTCCCGACGCAGACCTGCTCCGTGCCCACGGACGTGATCTCGAGGAAGGAGGCCGTCGGGGGGACGCTCGGCGCGGCCGACGGCGGCGCGGAGCAGCCGCAGCTCGCGCGGCAGGCCTCGTGCGCGAGGCGCTCGTCGGCGCCGACGACCTCGCAGCGGCCCGCGGAATAGCCGGCGACCCAGTCGCAGTGCTTCGACGGCGCGTCGCGCTTGTACCACGCGGCGTCGTCGTGGCAGTAGATCGTCGGAGGACGCGTCGGCGTTCTGGACGGGGCGGCCGTCGTCGGCGCGGGCGCGGGCGCCAGCGAGGGCGAAGGCGCTGGGTTCCGCGAGGGTGTCGCGCTGGGAGCATTCGAGGGCATCGCGCTGGGCGCACTCGTCGGCGACGCGCTCGGAAGTGTTGAAGGAGTCGCGCTGGGAAGCGACGATGGCGTCCAGGAGGGCATCGCGCTCGGAGTCGACGACGGAGCGTCGCTCGGGCTCCCCGTCGTCGGCGCCGGCGACGCCGTGGGCGCGGCCGTCGGCGCGCGGACGATGGCGCCGTGGCTGAGGCAGAACATGTAGGTCGACACCGGGCTCTCCTCGTCGTCGAAGGACGTTTCGATAGAGGAGTTCCCCAGCGTCACTCGAAAGAAGAGGTCGCCGCTCGGCACGGCGTCTCCGAAGTCGAACACCACCGTGTTGCAGACCTCGACGTCGTCGGGAGCGCAGAGGAACGTGACGAGGGTCGTGTCCGCGTCGTCGAGCGTCCGCAGGACCGCGCCGTTGGTGCCGTCCAGGCCCGCGTACGAGGTCGTCGTCGAGCCCGCCCAGCTCTCGACGTCGGGGCCCCGCTCGTAGGAGAAGAGGCTCGCGTTGCCGGAGCAGTCGGGCGTCGGAAAGGAGCTCGGCGCCGCGGTGGACGGCGCGGGCGACGGCGCGGGCGACGGCGCCGCGGACGGCGCTCCGCTCGGCGAGGGGCTCGACGGCTCGGGGGTGGGGAGCTCCGAGGGCGCGTACGACGGACAGCGCGACGGCGCGTCCGTCGTCGGAGACGCGCTCGTCGGAGGCGCGCTCGTCGGGGCGAGCGACGGCGGAACGCTCGGCGCGCCGGAGGGCGCGGCGGTGGAAGGCGTGGCGGTCGACGGACGCACGCTCGGCGCCGCGCTCGGCGACGACGTGGGAGGGGTCGAGGGGACGGGCGTCGACGACACGGCGAAGTCGACCGCGTCGAAGACGCCCCCGTCGTCGGCGCACGACAGCGTCATCGTGTAGCTCGCGATTTCGGCGTCTGACGGCACGGTCACGGAAAAGGAATTCGCGCCCGGCGCGTTAGGCGCGACGCCCGAATTGACCACGTCGAGGGCGCTTCGCGTCACGTCGATAAACACCTTTTCGCAGGTCCCGCCGCCGCCCCGGTACGTCCAGTGCACGGCGCACTCGAGCTCCGCGACGCAGTAGAAGCTCTCGCCGATGGCGTCGATGGCGACGAACGGCGCCGTCGGCGGGGACGTCGGCGGCGGCGACGGGAGCGGCGACGACGGCGCGAGCGTCGACGGCGCGGGCGTCGGGTCGGCCGACGGCGCGGCCGTCGGGTCGAACGTCGGGTCCGGCGCCTCGGCGCAGACCTCCTCGAGCGCGAGGATCTGCCCGTTACCAAAGTCCGCGACGAGGATCTCGAGGTCGCCGTCGCCGTCGAGGTCCTCGAAGAACACCTGCCCGATTGGCGCGTCCGCGATCGTCGTGACGTTGATCGGCGAAAAGTCCTCCTCGTGCTGCGCGAAGAGGACGACGCGCGTCTCGTCGCCGACGAAGGCGACGACGAAGTCGTTGTGGCCGTCGCCGTCGTAGTCGCCGGCGGCGGCGTACGCGGCGCCCGGCGGGCAGAAGTGGCACGTGTAGTTCGCGAACGTCCCGGCGCCGTCGTTGACGAAGCTCCCGAAGACGAGGTCGGGGCCGAGCGTCGTGAGTAAATCGATGTCCTCGTCGCCGTCCAGGTCCGCGGCGAGGAGCGACGACGCCTCCTCCTCGGAGACGACGTGCGCCTTCCAGGCGATGGGATAGTCCTCGAGGCGCCGGCCGCCGTAGTCGTTGGACCCGTAGTAGTAGTTGTTGTTGTAGCTGTAGTAGCCGTAGATCGAATCGCCGTCGTTCTCGTACCACACGAGCCCCGCGGCGGACGCGGCGACGACGTCGAGGTCCGCGTCGCCGTCGACGTCGACCGCGGCGACGCGCGCGACGTCCGTCGCGGCGGCGTCGACGACCTGTTCGCCCACGCCGGCGACGAAGCCGGTTCTGAGCTGCTGGAACACGTAGACGCTGTCGTCGTCCGGCAGGCCCGCGACGACGTCGAGATCCCCGTCGCCGTTGAAGTCGCCGGCGGCGACGGAGCGCGCGCCGCCGAGTTTGAGGGGGATCGCGGTCCAGACGTCGTCGCCCTCGTCGAGGAGGACGGTAACGCCGAAACCGTCGCTGTCGCCCCAGGACGTGACGACGTCGTAGTCGCCGTCGCCGTCGAGGTTCTCGAGGACGATGTTCCCCAGGTCCGACGCGTAGCCGAGGTTTTGGCTCGTCGACGCGAATTCGACCTCCGGGTCCGCGCACCCGGAAACGGCGTCGCACGTCGACCGCAGCGCGAAGACGTAGGAGCCGTCGGCGTCGAGCTTCGAGTAGCCGACGTCCACGTCCTTGTCGCCGTTGACGTCCCCGGGGAGGAAGTAGAGCGGCGACTCGCCGGGTGGGAGGTCGACGACGACGCGCGTCTCGAAGACCGCACCGAAGGGGCACGCGACCGTCGGCGCGGCCGAGGGGGCGAAGGTCGCCGTCGGGGGGCTCGTCGGCGCGGCGGTCGTCGGCGCGGCCGTCGGCAGGGCGCTCGGGATCGGCGTCGGCGCGGCCGTCGGCGCGGCCGTCGTCGTCGGCGCGGCCGTCGGCGCGGCCGTCGGCGCGGCCGTCGTCGTCGGCGCGGCCGTGGGCGCGTGCGTGGCGCAGTCGTTTTTGTACCACGCGATCGTGTCGTCTTGAGAGGACGCCGACAGCGCGTCGACGTCGCCGTCGCCGTCAAAGTCGATCGCGAAGACGGAGCGAGCACCGTCCGCCGAGTTTGTAATGATGCGCTGCGTGAAGAATTGGGAGCCGTCGTTCTCGTACCACGCGACGGTCTCGTCCCATTGGGACGCCGAAAGGACGTCGACGTCGCCGTCGCCGTCGACGTCGAGCGCGAAAACGGAGTAGGCGCCGTTCGCCGAGTCGGTGATGATGTGCTCGGTGAAGGACTGGGACCCGTCATTCTCGTACCACGCGACCATGTCGTCGTTGGCGGACGCGGAGAGCGCGTCGACGTTGCCGTCGCCGTCGACGTCGATGGCAAAGACGGAGAAGGCTTCGTCCGCGAGCGTCGTGATGACGCGCTCCGTGAAGGACTGGGACCCGTCGTTCTCGTACCACGCGACCGTGTCGTCGTAGTAGGACGCCGACAGCGCGTCGACGTCGCCGTCGCCGTCGACATCGATCGCGAAGACGGAGCGGGCGACGTCCGCCGAGTTCGAGATGACGCGTTCTGTGAAGGACTGCGACCCGTCGTTCTCGTACCACGCGATCGTGTCGTCGTTGCCGGACGCCGACAGCACGTCGACGTCGCCGTCGCCGTCGAGGTCGATCGCGAAGACAAAGTTGGCGCCGGACGCCGAGTCGGTGATGACGCGCCCCGTGAAGGACCGGGACCCGTCGTTTTCGTACCACGCGACCGTGTTGTCGTTGACGGACGCCGAAAGCGCGTCGACGTCGCCGTCGCCGTCGACGTCGATCGCGTAGACGGAGATGGCGGCGTTCGCCAGCGTCGTTATGACGCGCTCCGTGAAGGACTGGGAGCCGTCGTTCTCGTACCACGCGACCGTGTCGTCCCGGTAGGACGCCGACATCGCGTCGACGTCGCCGTCGCCGTCGACGTCGATCGCGAAAGTGCATGCTGCGCCGTCGGCATTGACGGTGATGTCGTGCTCGGAGAAGGCGACGGTGATGACGCGATGAAGGAAAAAAAGGGAGCCGACGTTTTCGTAATACGCGACCGTGTTGTCGCCGCTCGACGCCGAGAGCGCGTCCACGGCGCCGTCGCCGTTGACGTCGATCGCGAAGACGGACTGGACGTCGTGGAGGGTGTCGATGATGACGCGCTCCGTGAAGGACTCGGAGCCGTCGTTCTCGTACCACGCGACCGTGTCGTCGTTGTCGTCGGAGCCGGCCTCCTGGGTCCCGGACAGCACGTCGACGTCGCCGTCGCCGTCGACGTCGATCGCGAAGACGACGCGGGCGCCGTCCGCCGACGGCGCGACGACGCGCTCCGTGAAGGACTGGGACCCGTCGTTCTCGAACCACGCGACCGTGTCCTGGCTGTAGGACGCCGAGAGCGCGTCGACGTCGCCGTCGCCGTCGACGTCGATCGCGTACACCGTGCGAGTCGCGAACATCGTGCCGCTGACGACGCGCTCGGTGAAGGATTGGGAGCCGTCGTTCTCGTACCAGACGACGTGCCCGTCGTCGTTGCGCGCCAGGAGGACGTCCATGCTTCCGTCGTCGTTGACGTCGGTCGCGTAGAGACACGTGGTATAGGTGTAGCCCGCCGAGTCCGTGACGACGCGCTCCGTGAAGGATTGGGATCCGTCGTTCTCGTACCACGCGACCTTGCCGTCGTCCGCGGACGCCGAGAGCACGTCCACGTCGCCGTCGCCGTCGACGTCGGTCGCGTAGGCGGCCTGGGGCGTGAGCGCGAGGTTCGTGATGAGGCGCGCGGTGAAGGACAGGGAGCCGTCGTTTTCGTACCACGCGACCTCGCTCTCCGAGCTGTAGCCCCCCGCCGAGAGCACGTCCACGTCCCCGTCGCCGTCGACGTCCGCGGCGAAGACGGAGAAGACGTTGTTCGCGAGCGTCGAGACGACGCGCTCCAAGAACGAGACGCTCGCGCACGTCGTCTGGGGCGGCGGCTCGAAGGGCTCGCAGTCGTTCTCGTACCAGGAGATCGCCTCGCCGGCGCTCAACGCGTCGACGTCGCCGTCGCCGTCGACGTCGAACGCGAAGACGGAGACGGCCTTCACGGCCAGCGACGTGACGACGCGCTCCGTGAACGACTGCGACCCGTCGTTCTCGTACCACGCGACCGTGTCGTCGTTCGCGGACGCCGAGAGCACGTCGACGTCCCCGTCGCCGTCGACGTCGATCGCGTAGACGCCGAGGGCCTCGACGGCCAGCGTCGAGACGACGTTCTTCGAGACGACGCCGACGCCGTCGTTCACGTACCAGGCGATCGTGTCGTCGCCCGCGGACGCCGAGACGACGTCCACGTCGCCGTCGTCGTCGACGTCGACCGCGAAGACGGACTGCGCTTCGACGGCCAGCGTCGTGATGACGCGCTCCGTGAAGGACCTGTGGATCCGGAGTGATGGAGGAAGAAAAGTGCGGCGACTCCGGCGACGGACTGGGACCCGTCGTTCTCGTACCACGCGACTTCGTCGTGCTCGTTGATCGCCGACAGCGCGTCCACGTCCGCGTCGCCGTCGACGTCGATGGCGTAGACGGAGTAGGCGCCGTCCGCCAGCGTCGTGATGACGCGCTCCGTGAACGACTCGGAGCCGTCGTTGTCGTACCACGCGACCGTGTCGTCCTGCTTCGACGCCGACAGCGCGTCGACGTCGCCGTCGCCGTCGACGTCGATCGCGAAGACCGAGACGGCGGCGTCGGCGGCCGCCTCGACGACGCGCGTCGTGAAGGACTGGGAGCCGTCGTTCTCGTACCACGCGACCGTGTCGTCGGCCAGCGACGCCGACAGCGCGTCGACGTCGCCGTCGCCGTCGACGTCGATGGCGTAGGTCGAGCGCACCTCGTCCGCCAGCGTCGTGATGATTCGTTCGGTGAAGGACTGCGAGCCGTCGTTCTCGTACCAATTGACCGTGTCGTCGTTCTTCGACGCTGCTAAGACATCGATGTCCCCGTCGTCGTCGACGTCGATGGCGAGGACGGACTCGCCGCTGCCGACCACCGCGATGTTGCGCGCAGTGAACGACACGTCCGGGCAGGCTCTGGTGGCGACCAGCAGCAGCGCGGCTGCTGCGCAGTAGCGTCTCATGCTTGGGCTGCTGCCGCCCAAAACATAATTTATGTTCCCCGATGTCTCCCGGATGGGCCGCTCTTGCAGTCTCATTGCGGTGCTCGTTCAGCTTTGCCTCAGCGCGCGTGCCTCCTGCCGCGCTTCGTCGACGATGCGTCCGTGCTTCAGCGTCCAGCGAACCTCGTTTTCTCGCCTAAAACACAAAGCTGGCGCCGCCAACGCATCCCTGAAGCCGTAGCAAACATCGCACACCCGTAGGTCTGCTCCTCTGCGCGCTGGTCGCGAGCACCGCGAGCGCCTACGTGCCCAGGGCGCCGGCGCCGCGGCGGCGCACAGCCCTGAACTCGTCGCCCGTCGACAACCAGGGCCCGCCCCTCGTGGCGCAGCGGGCCCTCGCGGCGACGGTGGCCGCGACGGCGTCGGTGACGATCTGGAGCGAGGTCAGCGTCGCGCTGTCGGGCTGCGGCCCTTTGGCGCTCCCGGACGCCGCGGAGCGCGCGGCCTACGTCGCCGTGATCCTCGCGTCGGGCGCGGGCGTCTTCTCGCGCATCGTCCTCGGCCAGGCCGCGGCGGATGTACTCTTCGCCGAGGCGGCGCCGTCGCTGCGCAACGCGGAGCGGCTTTCTTTGCTCACGTGGCCGCTGGCCTACGCGACGCTCGCGGCGCAGTACCTCCACGGCCAGCAGATCTCGCCGACGTCCCTGTCGGGCGTCGACGAGCTCTTCTGCGCGGCCCTGCGATGATAAAACTTTACTAGAGCTCCCTACGAGACGCCGCGTCCTTGAGGAACGCGTCCTCGAAGGAGCCGGTCCGGAGGCCGAGGCGCGTCGCGAGCAAGTTCCGCGTCTGGACGGCGATGTCGGGCAGAGACCCGACGGTGGCGAAGAAGGCCGGCGCCGAGGGTCGCAGCGCGGCGACGACGGACCGCGGGCCGCGCAAAGCCACGGCGGCGTTGAAGCCCGGAAGGTTCTCGATCTGGTGCCACCACCAGCTCGGCACGTAGAGCAGATCCCCGACGTCCAGCGTGACGACCAACCGGTCCACGTCGGCCAGGGGCGTCGCCGACGGCGGCGCGTCCGCGCCGTAGCCGAGGCCCGAGAACAGAGCGGGCACGCCGGGTCGCTCGTCGAAGCACGGCAGGAGCCGCGCGCTCTCCGTCGGATCGACCAACGTCCACGTCTTGCGGCCGCCGAGCTGGGCGTACCAGTTGGCGCTCAGGTCGCTGTGGAGGCTCGAGCCGCGGCTCGGGGCCGCGTCCGCGCGGCCGTCCCATTCGCCCATGAAGACGCCCCGGAGCGAGAACTTGCCCTCGCGCAGCGAGGCGAGGAAGGGTTCGTCCAGGCCCGCGGCGTCGGCCAGCGCGGGGAAGTCGCGCAGGAGCCGGTTGTTCTGCCGCACGTAGAAGCCGCGCCGGAGGCCCTCGGCGAGCGGCAGGTCCAGCGCGCAGCCGTAGCCGTCGAACGACCCCGCGCGCAGCCGCTCCGAAACGTTCGCCGCGCACTGGAAGCTGTAGGTCGTCGCGTTCGCGCCGGGCATGGCCGCGAGCGACGCCGCGGTCCAGGCCGGCCCCCGGAGCGCGCCGCGGACGACGAACGGCGCGCGCTTGTCGAAAAGGTCCAGCGTCGCCTCCGCGACGGGCCGCGCGGCGCGGCGCGGCCGCGGGACGGCGTTCAGGCGCGCGGCCTCGGCGAGGCACCAGTCGCAGGCGACGCCCAGGAGGTGGCTCCAGCACAGGGCGTGCACGAAGCGCAGCTCGCGCCAGTTTTGGAGGTTTTTTGTTAATGTGTCGGCGGGGCCCATGGACACGGCGACATAGATCGTCGCGACCGTTGCGGCGACGAGTAGCGGTCGTCGCATGACTCGTTTAGGCTGGATGACTCGTTTAGGCTGGATTATCGAGGGCTTTTGGGCTCTAAAGGGCGGCCCATATGCCCAAGCGTAGCGGCAAACGCCCTTGTTTGCCATGTTTGCCCCCTGGTTGAAGAAGGCGTGCCCTGACGACCCTGAAGCATGGAGGCAGTTCTTCGCTGTTGAGCATGAGACAGTTCTTCTCCATCCTGTGCGTCGCGGCCTCCGCCGGCGCCATCGCGCTCCCGGGCGGCCTGCGCCCGCGCTTAGCCGCCCGCGCGGAAGCCGCCGGCCGCGCCCGCGCGCGAGTCAGCAAACGACTCCCGTGGCGTCGCAAGGTCGAGACGCCGGACGACTGCGAGGTGAACTGCGATGACGAGAAGGAGTTCGGCAGCTTCGCCGTGACCGCCGAGGCGCCGATGCCCGCGCCGGCCGCGGAGGAGCCCCTGCCCAAGTGGCGCACGGACTACCTCGGCAGCCTCGACCGCCTCGGCAAGTACAGCGACGACGGCTTCACGTTGTCGACGCCGCTGCGCTACAGCTCGGGCGACTGGTGGCGCCACGTGCTGTCGATGCGGCGGTCGCTGATCCTCAAGCGCGTGCGGGGCCACGTGAGCTTCAACATCCTGTGGAGCTGCGCCGTCGCCGGCGCCTACACGCTCTACCCGAGGGCGCTCCCGCTCGCGTCCCTGAAGACGCCCTTCGACCTCTCCGGCGGCATCCTCGGCATCCTCCTCGCGTTCCGCACGTCCCAGGCCTGCACGCGGTTCTGGCACGGCCGCGAGATCTGGGCCACGGTCATCCACAAGATCCGGAGCTTCGGCCGGGCGCTCATCTACCTCGACGACCCGTCGGACGAGACGCTCGACGCCTACTTCCGCTGGCTCGAGGCGTACCCGGAGTGCCTCAAGCAGCACCTGCGGGGCGAGCGCGACATCGCCGCGCTGACCATGCTCAACAACCGCGAGCGCGAGTTTCTCGACGCGACGGACAACCTGCCCGTGGGCTGCACGCTGGCGATGTCGGCGCTGCTGAACCGCGTCAAGGCCGATTCGAACGAGCAATCAGCGAAGCACCTGCTCTGGTGGCAGCTCGAGGGCGAGCTGCTGCACAAGCTCATGGGCTGCGTGGGCGAGGCCGAGGCCATCGCGGGCACGCCCGTGCCTTTGTCGTACTCGCGGCACACGTCGCGGCTCGCGTCCCTGTGGACGTTCTCCATGCCCCTCGTGCTCGTGACGTGCCTGCCGATCTACGCCGTGCCCGTGGTGACGGGCCTCGTGAGCTGGACGTTGCTCGCGACGGAGGAGATCTCGCACCTCATCGAGGAGCCCTTCGGGCTCCACGACGACCGGCCGAACATGCTCCCGCTGAACCGCTACTGCGCGGTCATCGCCGCGGACCTCGCGAGCATCCGCGCGAGCTTCGACACGCTGCGGGACTACCAGCGGGTATCCGACGACAAGGACGAGATGTACGAGCCGCTCTACACGTCGTCGCCGGGCGTCGGCGGCGACAAGGACGCGCCCGAGGTCGCGCGGCCCGTCTACGACCCGCCCCTCTACCCGGGCTTCACGCCGCGAGAGGACTTCGACCCCTTCAAGGCGGCGAAGGAGGTGCAGGCCGACCCGCCCCTCTACCCGGGCTTCGCGCCCCGAGAGGGCTTCGGCCCCTTCCAGGGGGCGGAGCCCGCGCCCGAGCCCGACGCGACTTCGGCGCCGGCGGCGGTGGACCCCGTCGCGACTTCGGCGCCGGAGGCGGCGGCGGCGCCGCCGAAGGAGGGAGAGCACCTCAACGGCAAGCCCTCGGACAAGCCGACGGAGGACGGCGGCGTCGACTTCTCCCTGCCGCTCTTCGAGGAGCTGCAGGAAGAGGACCGGCCCTACGTGGCGAAGATGCTCGACCTCGACGCGTCGGCCATCGAGTCGCTGCCCGCGGACGAGCGCGAGCAGGTCGAGGGGCTGCGGAAAATGTACGAGATGCAGGCCTGGAAGAAGAAGGCGGACGGCATTGCGACGCCCTCTGCGCCGACCTGGACCGCGTCGAGGCCATTCGCATAAGAAACATCCATGCCTACTTCGTTACGCGCGCCAGGAAGTCGGCGATCGTCGCCTGGAGCGCGGCGGACGCGTCCCGGTTGCCCGGCAACGGCCGGTGGCCCTCGGCGTGGGAGCACCGCTCCGGCGCCGCGAAGAGCTTGGCCTGTTCCTCGGGCCCGTTGGCCACGACGGCGTCCTTCTCCGCGGACCCGACGAGCGCGCGCGTCTCGAGCGGCGGGTCGAAGGTGCCGGCGGGGAACTGCGCCGTCCACCCGGGCCGCGCGCCGCAGAGGAGCACGACGCCCTTGTAGGGCTTCCCCGCGCGCTCCGCCTTGGCCGCGAGCATCGTGCCGAAGTTAGAGCCCTGCGAGAAGCAGAGCAGCGCGTCGGGCGCCCTGCCGTCGCACTGCTCGAGGATCGCCGCCTCGCAGCCCGCGAGGCCCGCCTCGAGGCCCTCGTAGGTCCGCCAGCCCCGGTCGTCGACGGTGGCCTCGGCGAACTCGCGCAGCCGCTGCTTCGCGCCGAAGAACTGCCGCATCATCGCCGCCTGCGGGTTCTCCGGGTCGATGTCCTTGGGCCCGTCGACGAAGCGCACGTCGGCGATCTCGGTGAGCTTGGGCAGGAAGGGGCTCAGCTGCATCTTGAAGATGGCGCCGTTGGCCGCCGTGCCGTGGAGCGCGGCGACGACCGGCTTTCGCTTTTTCGGCGCCGGCGCGGCCTCGAGCATCTTCTCGCTGAGCCAGCCCGCGCTCCCGCAGGCCTCGGCGACGACGCGGCAGCGCGCGGCCTTCTTGCTCGACGTCGCGCGCTCCTCGACGGTCACGCGCGCGCCCGTGGCCAGCGTCGTCACGAGCGTGCTGTCGAGCTCGATGCCCTCGCGCACGATGGCGCCGGCCTTGGCCTTGACGACGAAGCTCGTCATGGTGGCGCAGCGCGCAAAGAGAACGACGGCAAGGAGCGCGCGGCGACCGATGGTATTGCTCGGTGAGCGGCGCTTTCCGGACGTCGCGCGAGGTGTGGTGCGAGGCCTCTGTGTGGCAGAAAAAGTTCAAGTTGGAGGTAAACACCCCCAAAGCTTGAAGTGAGTGAAGAACGCAGTTGTGCAGCCCGTTCGACGGGGCAGCGTGACCCGCGCCAGACGCAGGCGCCCGTGATGATGGGTCGTCCGCTCCGCGCCGCCCTGGCGGCCTGGTGCGTCGCCGGTGCGGCGCCGGAGCGCGTCGCATACGCGCCGAACGCCTCGGCGCTGGCCGCGGCGCTCCAGGGCAACGGCACGGTGCGCGTCGTGCTCACGGGCGACGTCGGCTGCTTCGAGGAGACGCTCGTCGTGCGCGACGGGCAGAACGTGACGATCGACGGCGGCGGCCGCCTCCTCGGCGGCGCCGGCGCGTGCTGCGGCAACGCGACCGCGGACGCGTCGTGCGCCGACGACGACGACTGCCTCGGGGCCGAGCCCGGCTTCTTCCCCTGGCATAAGTGCGCCGGCAACAGCGAATGGTGCGGCGACGGCGACTACGGCGACTCCATGGACGCGTGCTGCCCGGCGACGTGCGGCGCCTGCGGCGCCTCGGACGGCTGCGACGACCCGCTCCGCCTCTTCTCCGTCGTCGGCGGCGCTCTGGCGCTGAAAAACCTCAACGTGACGGGCAAGCAGACGACGCCCGTGGTCGTCTCCGGGCGGGGCGCCGCGCTCCTGGACAACGTCGACGCGAGCGGGAACCCGACGGCGGGCGAAGGCGGCGTCGCGCGCGCGTCGGGCGCGTCGCGCGTCGAGCTCCGCGGCGGGCGCTTCGCGAACAACGAAGCGTCCATGGGCGGCGTGCTCGCGCTCTACGACGCCGCGACGGCACGCTTCGACGGCGCGACGCTCGACGGCAACGAGGCCGCGTTCAAGGGCGGCGTCGCCTACGTCGACGGCGGCGCCCTGACGTGGTCCGGCTCCAACGCGTCGCGCAACGCCGAGCGAACGGGCGACAGCGGCGGGGCGATCTACATCGTCGCCGGATCCGTCGAGGTGACGGGGCATTCCGTGCTCGACGGCATGGACGCCGCGATCCGGATGGCCGGCGGCGCGTTGTCCTTCACCGCCGACGCCTCCGGCGCGGCGCCCGTCGTGACGCGCTGCGGCCCCGAGGCGCCGATCCGCTGCAACCACGACAGCGCGGTCGCCATCGACGCGGGCGCCTTCGTGAACAACCGCGTGACGGACTACGGCGGCGTCGCGTTCGTCGAGGACTGCGACTTCGCCGTCCGCGGCGGCACGTTCCGGGGCAACTACGCGGCCGACTCGAGCGGCGTGCTTCATAGCATGCTCTGGTCGACGGTGACCATCGCCGGGGGCGTCTTCGCGGACAACCGCGCGGCCGTCCTCGGGGGGGTGCTGACGACGCGGCGCGGCGGCGCGGTGACGATCACGGGCGGGACCTTCGAGAACAACTCGGCGGCGTCCGGCGGCGTCGCCATGATCTACGAGGGCACGCTCGACGTCAGCGGCGGCATCTTCCGCGGCAACTCGGCGACGTTCGGCGGCGCGATCAACGTGCAGGACGCCGTCGCCGTCACGGGCGGCGTTTTCGAGCGCAACTACGGCCACTTCGGCGGCGTCTTCTTCACGGCGGACTACATCGAGTTCTACGAGTCCGAGTCGATCTACGCGTCCCTCGAGTGGGCCGGCGGCGCCTTCCGGAACAACTCGGGCTTCTTCGGGGGGGTCTTGTACGCGGCGGCGACGGCCCAGACGGCGTACGCATTACAGGACGGCGACGGCAACGCGGCGACGATCGGCGGCGTCGCCTACTGCGCGACGGACTGCGTGTTGCGGGGCCCCGCGACGCTCTCGCGGTCCGTCGCGGCGGACGGCGGCGCGGTCGCGCTCGGCGGCGGCGTCGCGGCGACGGTGGCCAACGTGACCTTCGACGCCAACGCCGCGGCGCGCGGCGGCGACGTCTTCCTCCGGGCCGACGCCGTCGCGACGCTCGACGGCGTCGCGAGCTCCGGCGCGCGCGCGCGCGTCTCCGCGGGATTCGCGTGGGTCGGCGGCCGGTCGGTATTGCGGCTCGCGAACTCGACCGTCGCCGACGCCAAGGCCCAGCTCCGCGGGGGCTGCCTCGCCCTCGACGTGTCCGCGGAAATCGACGTGAGCGACTCGACGCTGTCGGGCTGCCTCGCGCTCGAGGGGGGCGCGGTCTACGCCGTCGGCGCGGGCGCGCTCGCCGTCGCGCGCGTCACCTTCGCGGGCGTCGTCGGCTCCATCGGCGCCGTCGTCTACGCGTCGACGCTCGAGGGATCGGCGAGCTTGGTGGACGTCGTCGTCACCGGTGCCAGGGCCATCGGCGGGGTGATGCTGTTCGACGCATCACGGACACGGGCATCACGGACACGGGCATCACGGACACGGGCTGGCGCTGCCCGAGCTGCCAGGCCGAGGTCGACGCCATGCGCCTCGACGCCATCGACCCCGCGCGCGCGCCGCGTTCTCGCGGCTGCTCGGCGAGCTCACACCCGACGCCCCTCGCGCCAACGCGGTCATCAGGACGCCCCGGAACGCTTAAACGACTCCCTGGGCCCATAGGCCCGCGTGGGCGGCGCTCGGGGGGCGTCGGGCCTCCGTTCCTACTTCAAGCTCATGGTGCTTGAACGGTGTTGCCCCCCGGTCTACAGTCCGAAGGTTAAAGCGCGCGCTAGCCGAGGAGCGCGTCGGGCACGTCGAGGCCCGCGCGCTTCGCCCGCTCGAACGCGGCGCGCGCGGCGGGCGCGACGTCCGACGGCGCGAGCGCCGCGTAGAGGTGGATGGCCGCGTGGGCGGACGCGGTCTCCCCGTCGAGGTCCGCGAGCGCCGCGTCCAGCGCGCGGCGGATCGCGTCCGCGAGGCCCGCGACGGGCGCCGCGAGGAGCTCCGCGCGCGTCGGCGCGAAGTTCGCGAGCGCGACGACGGCCGTGAGCCGCTCCGTGTCCGACCGCTCCGCCGAGCTCAGCACGCGCCTGCGCGAGGGGGGTCTCGCGGGTCCGCGTTTTTTTCGGAGCGCGCCGGCGGAGCCCCCCGGCGCGCGGACGCCGGGCACGCGCGCGAGGCAGTCGAGGGCGCGCCGGCGGATGGCCGCGTCGCCGTGGGCCTTGGACCCGTGGAGGCTGCGCTCCGCGTCGCGGAGGCTGCAGAGCTCGACGACGCGGAGCGCCGAGTCGAGGCCGGACGAGCCGCCGTCGACCAGGACGCCGCTCAGCGACTCGACGGTGTCCGGCGCGCCCAGGGCCGCGACGGCGGCGTCGAGGAGGGCGTCGCCCTCGCAGTGCGTCGCGAAGACGTCGCCGCGGCCCTCGGCGTCGACGAGGAACCGGACCGCGAAGCCTGCAGAAGCGTGGGATTTGGCTCATGTTTCGACGAGCGATCATCGCTCGACGCGCGCTCGACGCACTTATCGCGCGCGGAATAATTCAAGTTGAAGCGACCTCGAATCGCGGCCCCGGGCGGAGCAGAGCTCGAAGACGCGCGCGAGGAGGGGCGCGTCCAGGGAATTGCACAGCACGAAGAGCGTCTTGCCGCTGAGGCTCGCCACCGTGTCCGCCCAGGCGTCGCCGAGGTTCGACGCCGCCGTCGGCGGCCCGGGCGCGCCGCCGTCGGCGGCCGCGCGGTAGCGGCTCGACGCGAGCCGCGTCACCGCGACGTGGAGCAACCGCGCGGCCTCCGTGAGCAGGCCCGGGTCCGCGGCCTCGGCGTAGCTCGCCGCGACGATTTCCCTGATGCTCTCGTTGCTCAGCACGCAGGCCTCGTGCGCGGCGACGTTCGCCAAAGTCCCCACGGCGAGCTCGCGGAACCGCGGCGGCGTCCGCGCGCTCGACAGCAGCTCCACGAAGGCGCCGAGGTGGCGCGCCAGCAGCGCGCAATGCTCCGCCTCGGCGCTCAGGTCCCAGATGAACGTACCTTTACAACAAAATTTACACACAGTCAACAATCCTCATCTGGGCGTGTTGCAGCGCCCGAAACTCCGACGCGGGCAGCGCGCCCGCACGCTCGCGCACCTCCAGGTCCCCGCTGTCGCTGCCCGCGGACAGGAACTGCAGGAGCAGGCGCAGCACGGCCACGGGCTCGAGCAGCGACCCGGACTCGTCGTCCTCGTCCTCGTGGGCGTGGTCGTGGCCGTGGTCCGCGTAGGAAGCCATCGTTCGCGCGCGTGTGTGTCGATACGACTGGCGTCGGGAGCTGAGCCCAGCCTGTGACGGCTGTGGCAGAGGATTCTTCTGGTTGATCGATCGGCGAGTTTTGGGGGCGGCGGGCGCTGTGGGTGGGCGTGGGCGACTTGCTCGGAGTTGACGCCTGAGTTGTCACACTCTCGAGAGCTGTGCTTCTTTACCGTGAGGAGGGCCCGCGCCGGGTTGACGTAGGCGTAGGCGCCCGAGTGCTTGACGAAGGCGGCGTCCGCGCGCATGCCGGAATCGATGGCGACGCCGCTGATCGCCAGCGCGCGCCGCTTGGACTTGAGCGCGATGAAGTCGAACTGCGGGAACGATTCCGCGTCCATGAACGTGTAGACGAGATGGCCATTGGCGTAGCCCGACGGCGGCGGCCCGGGCCGACTACGGCGGCGACGACGATGTGTCCGACGGCGAGCCTGAGTCCGACGGCGGCGGGGCGTTTTCGCGGCACCCGGACCGCGAGGCCATCGTCGAGTGGCTGCTGACCGAGCGCCGCGACGGCCTGCTGGACCACCTCAACACGCTCTTCCCCGTCGGCCGCGAGATGATCGCGCCGCTGTGCGAGTGCGGCGCCATCGCGGCGCTCCTCGACTCGAGTCGCCGGCTGCGGCGTCGCTGGACCGGACCCGGCCTCCGGCGCGGACGCGGAGACCGCCTGCGCGCGAGCCACGCTCCGAAACCTCGCCTGGCGGAGCGCGTCGCGCCGCGGAACGAGCACGGAATTAGCTGCCCCGGCGAGAATCTGGCCGGGGCTTTTTTGGCGGGGTCCCTGGAGAGCGACAGCCTTCGCCAAGCCGCCCTCGCTGCTCATCGGTACTGCGCCCGCGTCTGTTGACTACGCGCCCTCGCCGCCCCGCGGTGGCGCCGCGCCGTCGCCCCCGCCTCCCGACGACCTGCGGACGCGATGACGACGAAATCTGGCGGCTGCGCGGCGCTCCGCTCCCCGTGCGCGTCGCCGACTCCAACTCGAGACGCGACGCGACGCCAACCCGGCGCGGCGGTACGCGCGCACGGCCCGGCGGACGCCGCGGCCGCGCCGCAGACCCGCCGCGCCGCGGGGGGCACCACGGGACCGGCCGCCTGGGCGCGCGCGGCCGCCGACGGGCGACCGCGTCGGCCGCCGCTTTCGTCGTTTCCGCGCCGCGGGCGGCGGGCCCCCGGCCGGCCCCGGCCCCTGGCGCGCGTCCCCGGCGGTCGCCCGCGACCCCGGGGCGGCGCGCCGGCGGCCTCGGCGGCCCCGCCCCCCCTCGCGCGACGCCCGCTCGAGTCGCTCCGGACCGCGCGCTCACCGGCTCCGCCCTGTAGGTTTCAAGATGGTCAAGGATCTCTTGCACCCGTCCTCCGTCGAGGAGAAGCGCAAGCACAAGCTCAAGCGCCTCGTTCAGTCCCCCAACTCCTTCTTCATGGACGTCAAATGTCCTGGCTGCTTCAACATCACCACTGTTTTTAGCCACGCGCAAACGACGGTCCTCTGCGGCTCGTGCTCTATGATGCTCTGCCAGCCCACGGGCGGCAAGGCGCGCCTCACCGAGGGCTGCTCGTTCCGAAAGAAGCTCGATTAAGCAGCAGCCGCGGCCGGCGCCGCTTCGTCGCACTTCGTCCCGCGGTCGTGCTCAGTAACATGCGTACGCTGTGTTCGATGCTTGTCGGGGGGCTTCGGGGGTCGTGTCTCTGCGAGTCGGCGGGGGGACACCCTCGAGCGACGTTAGAGAGCGACGTCCTCCGGCCGTCGCGCGGCCTCGCTCGGGAGCCGCCGCGGCGAGCGGGAGACGCCCGCCGAAGGGCCGAGCGGCGTGGGGCGAGCGCCGGCGCGCGAGCGGGGAGCCCGAGGTCCTGCGCGCCGCGACTCCCCGGGCGATAGCGACGTCCCCCGGCCGTTCCGCGGCGCGCATACGCCGCGTTCGAACGAAAACCCCGTCGCGCCGTGCGTGACACAAAACCCACGACGCCCCTCGAGACGTCGAGAACGACGCCGCGGACCGGAATGACCCCCCGTGTACGCACCGAGTAAGGGGAAACGGATGTTTTTAAACGGGCCCGCGCGGTCTTCGGCCCCGCGCGGGGAACGACACGAGGCGGCGATTTAGTTGTACTTCTGGAAGCCGATGTCCGCCGCGTACTGGCGGAAGCACTGCCGGCAGATGTTCATGTTGTACTTGCGGATCATGCCGCCGCCCTGGTTGCCGCAGACGCGGCAGCGGCGGCCGCCCTTGCCGTACTTCTTCGGCCTCGAGTTCTGGAGAGTCTTGCCGCCCATTTTTGAAACCTGAGAGGTGGGGACGGGTAAACCGCCGCGCGCGAAGGGTGTTGGGGGGTCGGAGGCGGGGCGGGCGGGCCGCGGCTCGACGGGCGGGGCCCGCCGGGCGCGCACGCTGACGAGATCCCGCGCCGCGAGCCCCGGGGCGGACCGGCGACGGGCGACGGGCGTCGACGGGTGTTGGTGCGGCCGCGGGTCGCGGCGGCGCGGCCTCAGAGCGGGTCCGCGCCCGGCGGCCCACCGCGCGCCGCCGCAACCGCGTCGACTTTGTACCCGAGGCTCGCGTCGGTCGCCACCGTCGTCTTCGGCCGTCGTACGTCGCAGAGACGTTCACGGACGTACGGGCGACGGTCAGGGCGTCGCAGCGTGTGACTTCGTCGGGTTGGGGCGGTGGATGGGCGGTGACAGAGGACGCCGGCGGCGCGCAGTCGATCGGTCGCTGAAAGCTGAGGGCGACGGCCTCGCGTGAGAGAGAGAGAGATTTGGCCGGGGGTCAATGCTGCCCCTGCAATCACAAACAATCGGGCTGCCGGAGCGGGTGGCTCAAAGCTTTACGAAGATGGCGGCCTACAGCGACGGCGTCGACGAGGCGCGGACGGCGATCCACCGCGAGAAGGAGCGGCGCGCGCGCGGCGTCCCCGCAAAATAACACAACTCACGCAACAACCTCAGGTTCTACCTGCCGCTGGACGAGGGCGAGGAGATGGCCTACTGCTGCCTCGAGCGGCACCGCGGCGAGAAGGTGACGGCCTTCCACCTGCACCGCGAGGACACGGGCGCCTTCATCCTCGCCTGCTCCTGCGCGAGCGACATGGAGGGCCCCTTCAAGTTCCACACGCTGACGGACAGCCACCTGCGGACGATGGACGCGATCCCCGCCGCGGCCGACAGCGCGGTCTACCTCGGCATGATGGACATCAACTTCATCGGCACGGAGTTCGTGGTGCGGGACCACCGCTGGGACGACGCCATGTCCGCGCGCTTCTCCCACGAGCTCGGCCTCACGGTCTACGAGACGAACGTGTCCGGCCGCGCGCCGAACTCCATGAAGGTCGTCGTCCGTGTGGAACTCAAATCTTCGACGCGACTTCAATGTGCGTCGGTTTCGACGCGAGCTTTTTGGCTGTGCTTCGAGAACTCGACGAGAGCGATCGATTCGTCCAAAAATCAGCCGAATCGACTTCGAAGTTTGGTGGGGACCCCCCAAACCAGTTATTTCAGGTCGTCGTGCCCCGGCTCCACGCGGACCAGGTCACGGAGGAGAACTCGCCGGACACGTCCCTCTCCGAGCGCTTCGCCAAGGTGAACACGACGCGCGTCCGCGGGAGCCGCCTCAAGCGCTGGTTCCCTCGCACCGCGCAGTTCGTCGCCGCGCGCCGCGGATCCGCGGGCGACGCGCCGCTCCGCATCGCCGCGTCGACGCCGACGGCCGGCGGCCTGAGCCGGTCCTTCTCCAACGTGAAGAAGGCCGACGCCGAGGACGACGAGGGCACGCAGGAGTACTGCGCGCTCGAGGGCGACGAGATGCTCGACATGGCCATCTTCCACACGAAGAAGCCGGTTCGTGCGACGGCGTTCGATGTTTTTTTGCGCCCGGACACCGTCGTCGTCGCAGGTCTGGAACGACGAGCTCCACGCGTGGACGTTGAACTTCAACGGCCGCGCGAAGCGCGCGTCGAAGAAGAACTTTTTGCTGACGCCGCCCGTCGAGGGCACCAAGGAGGGCACGACGACCAAGGAGGACGGCCGCGTCTTCCTCCGCTTCGGCAAGATGTCCAAGTCTCGCTTCAGCCTCGACTTCCGCGACCCGTTCTCGCCGCTCGTCGCGCTCGGCGTCGCGGTGACGACGTTCGCCAAGAAGCGCGCCGTGACCTAGGGCGGGGCGGGGCGTGCGTTATTCCTCGGTTCGACGGCGCGCCGTGGCCTATACTAGGGGCAGTCGCCGAGAATTTAGGAGGGGCAGCTGCAGTCGCAGGTGGAGAAGTAGCCGAAGCGGAGGCGGCGCCGCTGCCGTCGCCGGTCCTCGACGGAGGCGCGCCGCTGCCGTCGCCGGTCCTCGACGGAGGCGCGGCGTCGCCGGTCCTCGAGGGCGATGGACCCGCAGCACGCCTCGTAGGTCGCGGCGCCGAGCGCCGCGCAGGTGCCGTCCTCCGTCGTCGGCCAGACGCCCTGCGCGCAGTACGCCTGCCACGTCCAGAGGTCGCCGCCGTCGTCGTCGTACGCCGTCTCCTCCGCTTCGTCCTCGGCTTCGTCCTCGAACTCGCCCTCCCCCTCTTCTTCGTCGTCGTCGTCCTCGTCGCCCCAGTCGCCCCAGCCCGCCTCGGCCTCGCACGTGTAGTCGGCCTCGAAGGTCGCGTCCGCCGCGCCCAGATCCCAGTCCGCGTCCAGGTAGGCCCAGGCCGACGCCGTGTACGACGGCGGGTACTCGTGGCCGACGCCGACGTACTCGCAGAGCGTCGCGCCGTCGCAGCCGTCGTAGGCGTAGCAGCCGGCGCCGTCCTCCGTGAGCTCCGTCGCCGCGCCGCAGGCCAGGACGCTCTGCCGGTAGTGGTCCATGGACTCGAGGATCGAGGCCCACGACGCGAGCGGGTCCCCGTCGCCGTTGCCCTGCCACATGGGGATCCGTGCGCCCGGGCACGTCGTCGCGACCCAGGGGTCCGAGCAGACCTACGCCGCGGCGCGTCGCCGCGCGTGTTTCCGGGGGGACGGGCTTCCGGTTTCACAGGTGCCCGCGGCGTTCGCCGGTCGGGGACGCCGGCGCGCGCGAAGCGGTTGCCCGCCACGCCGATGCCGTCGACGTTGCTGACGTTGGCGCAGGCGAAGCGGAGGGCCAGGCCGCCGCCGTTGGAGAAACCCACGACGAAGCGCCGGTTGTTGAAGTCGTAGTCGGTTTCGAGCGCTTCCACGAGCGCGCTCACGAAGCCGACGTCGTCCGCGAGCGCGTCGTCCTCGTCCTCGTCGTTCCAGAAGCAGCCGTAGCCGTAGGGCACGGCGGCGACGAATCCCAGCGACTCGGCGTAGCTCTCGATGCCCCAGGAGCTCGGCGAGGCGCCGCCGGCGCCGTGGAGGAAGACCATGAGGCCATTCGTCGGCGTGTTCGCGGGCGGCGCGTAGAGCGCGTACTTGCGGTCGAGGCCGTCGTGGACGAGCGTGTGCGGGAGGGTCCAGTCGTAGGCGGCGCTGGCGCTGGCGGCGAGGAGGAGCAGCAGCGACGCGGGGGAATGCAGGAGATGGGCTGCCATCCTTTGGCCCGGCAACATGCAACGTGACGTTAACTTGTGAACGTCACGACTGTCCTGCGCGCGTTTCTGCGCTCGTTCGCGCCTTCCTTCTCTCGGAGCGGAAAGACAATGGCCGGCGAATGAGCGCCTCGCGCCGCCGCGCGCGGCCTCTACCGCATCGTTCGACGCGCTTTTTCTTTCTGCTGGCAGCTGTGGCCTAATATCTGCGTCGCGAACGCGTCGCGCGGGTCGGAGCGCTGCGCGCGCGCGCGAGAATCCCGTTGCGGATCGACGGCCGCTGCGGCTGCGTCGGCCCGGTCGCGGGCCGCGCGTGCCAGCGGTTGCTGGTGCGCTGGGACGCCGGGGACGTCGCGCGCGACGCGGCGAACTCGTCCGGCGCGTCGCGCGCCCCCGACGGCGCCGGGTCGGGCCGCGCGGCTCGGGCTCGGCGTCGGGCGTCGAGCGCGTCGCGGCGGCCGGCGCGCGCGCGCTCCCGGCGGTGGTCGTCGGCCTTCGACCCGCGGAAGGCGTCGTTGCCCGCGCAGAGGGGCTCGACGGCCCTCTCCGCGGACCGGACGGACTCCGCGCGCGCGCGCGACGCCTCGCAGGCCTACCCGGTCCGCGGCCGCGTAGGCCTTCGAGAGCTTCTTCGGCGCGCTCGCGGCCGCGCGGGCCCGCGGCGGCGCGGCCGCGCTCCGCGGCGCGCGCGACGAGCTCGGCGCCGGCGCCGAGGCCGCCGCGGCGCCCCGCCACGGCCGCGGCGGGGCCGGAGGCGCTTCCGCGAGGCTCCGCGAGGACGCGCGCGCGCGCGCGTCCTCGTCGCCGCGGCGCGCACCGGTAAGCTAGTCATCGCGCGCGCGACGCGCGGCGGGCGCCCCGGGAGCGCTTCGCGAAGTGGCGCGGGTGAGGACCTCGACGCGCGCGCCGAGCGCCTCCGGAGCTTCAACATGAATAATGTGCAGTGGGTGCTCTTCAACAATCGCTCGGCGGCCGGCGCGGGGCTGCCGTCTGGAGACATGTCCCCTCGGGCGCCGTAGATCGAGTTCGCGCACCAGAGGGCCGCGCCGACGATGTGCCGCCGCGACGTCGACATGCCGCCGCCCGAGGCCTCGTCGGCGGCGACGAGCAAGCGCCGGCGCGACGCGCGCGTCTACATCCTCGCGCGCGGCGAGTTCGCGGGCATCCGGGTCGAGCAGAGCGACGACACGCACGTCTACAGCTTCATCGGCGTGTCCCAGTACGCGCAGCTCCCCGAGAACAACCGCGTGCCGGTCACCGGCGGCCCCACGACGCGGGTGCAGTGGACCGCCGGGAACGACGGGTTCCTCGACAGACACTGGGGCGAGACGCCGGGCGTCGTCGCGCTCGCGGGCGGGCGGAACTACTTCACGCGCGACGCGGCCGTCCACGGCCTCATGCGCTACGCGAAGCGCGAGGCCGTGGAGCGGTTCGTCGAGGAGACGGCGCGGTTCGGCGAGGAGACGGCGGGCGGCCAGTCGGAGGACACGTGGAGCGAGGAGCGCAAGAAGTTCGAGCTCGAGCTGATCGCCGGCCGCCTCTCGCGCATGTACCCGTCCGGCGACGCGGCGGGGTCGGCGGCGAAGCGCCCGGCGCTCGCGCAGACGGTGACGACGCTCGCGGGCGCCACGGGCACGACCGCCGCCCTCGAGCGGCCGGGCACCGTGAACCAGTTCGAGAGCGCGACGAACCCCGCGGCCCTCGGGTCGACGCCGCCGCCGCCGACGGTGGCCGTGGCGACGGGCCTGCCGACGGACCGCCCCGACGGCCCGGTCGAGACGCCGGCGAGCGCGACCGTGGGTGAGGCGCCGGCGGTCGAGCCGAGCGACGTCGGCACGACGGACCCGGACGTCGCGCGGTACGTGGGCAGCATCGTCAACACGATGCTCACGTACGTCGTGGGCTACTTCGTCGGCGACTCGCCGGAGGCCAAGGCCGACCGCCGGGTGCTCACGTCGCGGCTCCACGCCGTGGCCAAGCCCAAGATCGAGTCCTTCATGATCCTGCTCCGGGGCATGCTCTTCCCGTCGAAGCGCGCGGTCGACGAGCTCGCCGTCGCCTCCAAGCCCGTCGCCGAGGTGCTCGGGTCGTCGCTCCCCAGCGGGTGCTTCCTCCTCCGCGCCCACGAGCTCGAGGACGACGAGGAGAAGCGGCGCTGGCTCGACGTCATCCAGACGTCGAGCCAAGGCGACTCGCACGCCACGGCGACGCTGTCCTTGCGCTTCATCTTCACGGAGTTCATGAAGGACGAGATGGACCGGCGGTTCGTCATGGAGTACTTCCACGCGCGGTTCCCGGAGGGCGTCGGCGAGCTCTGGTTCATGATGAACCTCGACCACGCGGGCGTCTGTGTGGAAATCAAATCTTCAACCTTTCGGCGCGAGGCTTTCTGCCGTGCTTCGAGAACTCAACGAGAGCGATCGATTCGTCCAAAAATCAGCCGAATCGACTTCGATTTGACCGAGATAGAGAGTTCTGAAGTTTGGTGGGGACCCCCCAGACCAGTGGTTGATTTCCACACAGGCGGAGCAGTCCGAGTCGCGCGTCGACGAGGCGAATTTGGGCGAGGTCGTCACGTCGGTTCTGTTCGAGTTCTTCCGGGAGGCCGGCAGCTACTGGAAGAACAGCTGGGACGTGCGGTACGACAACGTGCCCGAGTCGAGGAAGTTGGTGCGGGACCACATTCTGTCGTGGGTCCGCGACGTTTTCCTCCCGGACCTCGACGAACCCTTCGAGTTCCCGGCCGAGTTCGGCTACCCGGCGGCGACGATCACGCTCAAGCGGCGGCTGTTCCTGCCGGACATGAAGGCCGTCTTCGAGATCGTCGACCACGCGGACCAGAAGACGCCCACGGACAACCCCTGCAACACCGCGGACCGGCGGCTCACGCAGCTGCTCGTCAACGGCGTGCTCTCGACGTACGACGGTTCTCTGAACCTCGGCGACGGCGACTACGGCACGGCGGCCGTCCTCGGGAACACGCCCACGGGCGTGCCCTTCGCGGAGACCTTCCAGGGGCCGATGCATTGCGCCGGGCGCGTCATCGCGGGCGCCGTCTCGGACTGGGCGACGTTGCTGGGGTCGTCCAAGGCCGAGGCGGTGACGGCCGAGTTCCGGACGAGTTCCAACTTCAGCCTCAACCTCGGCAAGTCGAAGTACAACGACCGCTACGTCGCCAAGTGCAAGGCCGGGGAGCTCTTCTACGTGGCCATGCGATCGCGCGGCTGCAAGGACCTGGCCGACGCCTTCGTCGCGCACATCGACGTCGACGACGCCGAGCGCCAGGAGGCGCTCCAAAAGGCGTGCGGGGTCCACTTCGGCTTCCTCTGGAACTGCCTCATGTGCATGTACGTGCATTCGCCGGACGTGTTCCGCAAGGCGGCGGAGATCAACCCGATCTTCACCTACGGCGCGAACTCGCTCGTGGCCTTCCTGTTCGGCGGCACGCGCATGGTCACGAGCGCGCGGCACCTCCTCTCGGCCTACCCGCGGCTCCTGGGTCCGCTCGTCGAGCGCGACGCGCCCGGCGTCCGCGCCCACGGCGAGGAGGGCAGCGAGATGAGCCACTACATCCGGTCGCTCTGCCACGTCAAGAACATCGGCATCCTCGGCGGCAACTACGCGACCAAGTCGCGCGTCGAGCGCGCCGCGTCGCTCCTCGCGACGAAGATGTACAGCCTGTACTTCAACAGGTTCGGCATCCGCGCGTACTTCCCGGACGGCACGCACTCCGCGGCGACGAAGCTCGCCGACCGGCTCCAGAAGGCGGAGGAGGAGACGGAGCTCATGATCCCCGTGTGCAAGGACCCCACGGTGCCGAACGTCGACATCACGGGCCCGTCCTTGGCGGACGTCGACGCGGCGGTCCGGGGCGTGCTCTCGGCGTCGACGGCCCAGGGCGGCAAGCACACCTTCGTCGTGAGCGTCAAGATCAAGAACGTCGCCTGCGAGAACTGGACGATGACCATGTACAAGTCCGCGGTCCGCCCGTTCATCCTGCTCTTCCACGACCCGGGCGAGAGCGCGGCGAGCCGCGTCGGCTTCAAGATCCCCGTCGTCTCCATCCACCGCTACTCGTCGGCGGGCGGCAAGCTGGCGTTCGATTTGGCGGAGAGGGCGACCTTCGTCGAGGGGTCGCACGCGAAGACGACCACGGTCGACGGCTCCGCGTTCGCGTCGGTGTCCAAGGTCTACGCCAGCGTCTTCATCGAGACGAGCGCCAACGACACGACGGGCGGCGCCGCGAGCCTCGAGGCCGCCTTCGTCCAGTTCAAGCAGTTCTGGGTCGGCAAAGGGCACACGCACCTCACCGAGACGCGCGCCATCTCGCCGACGGAGCAGTTCGGCTCGGCGAAGATCGCCGCGCTGAAGCAGCGCGTCGACGCGCGCGCGGCGCGGCCGTCGACGGCGCCCATCGACGACATGAGCGCCGCCGACATCACCGGAGGCGTCGCGACCATCGTCGAGGCCGTGACGGGCTTCACGTCGGGCCGGTCCGCGCCGCGCCTCTTCTGCCAGTTCTGCCGCGCGGAGGTCGTCCTCCGCCACGCGTCGAACGTGCCGCGCTGGTGCGACGCCGCCGGCGGCGGCGGGCCGCACGACTGCGACGAGCAGCGCCTCTGGGCCGGCGCCGTCGCGCTGCCGGACGAAGAAGCCGACCCCGCCGCGGCGCACGCCGACGACCCCGAGTCGCCCGACGACTAGGGCGGCCGCCGACGCGCCGGGGTCGTATAATGAAGATTCGCGTCCCGACGACCGGCGCCTCGACCGGCGGACGCGGTCGCGCCCCCGGGCGAGCCTGGCGGCGCAGCGAGCCGCGCAGGATTTTCACTCATCGACTCCGTCGAGGCCGCAGTCTGCCAGCCGAAGCCGCCCGACGACGCGCCGCTGCGCCGACCACCGTCGCCGCCAGAGGCGCGCCGGCGCGCGATGACGGACTTCGTCGCCCTCCTCGACGAACAGTTCGAAGCCAGCGGCGGCGACATCGAGGCGGTGCGGGCGCAGCGCGACGCAACGAAGCGCGACGAGAAGGAGAGACTGAAGGAGCGGAGAACCGCGCTGCTCAAGATCTGCGCGCCGGCGGCCGCCGCCGGGGCCGACGCGGCGACGCCGTGCGCGACCAGCGTCCCCGCCGCGCCGAGGAAAGAGACGCGCGCGCGCGCGCGAACACCAACGTGATTTTTTGCGTATCGCGCAGGAAGCTGTGCTGCGGCGGGTGCACGGGCCTGTGCAAGGGCAGGGGCACGGACGCGTGCTTCGGCCCCGTCGCGCACCGGACGCGCCGGGACCTGCACCAGGCGTTCGGCGACTTCGCTCGACGACGACGAGCGTACGAGCGGCTACCTCTCGCGGGCAAGTACGTCAAGGTCAACGGCCGGAGGGAGCCGGTGAAGGTGAAGTACGAGACCAAGACGGAGGTCCTCGTCAAGCTCGGCCAAGGCCGCGGCCGCGTCCGCCTCGACGCGTGGGTGCTCAAGACGGAGATCAAAGCGGTGAAGAAACAGATGACAGTCAAGGAGCAGCGCGACCTGGCGCTGCGCCTATGCCTGAAGTGGGGCAAGCGCCACGTCGCGCACGAATACAAGGCCTGGGTCCGCATGAACGACCGCCTGCTCAAGAAGGCGCAGGCGGTCGACGAGGAGGACGCGGACGTCGAGGACCTCCTCGAGCAGGACGAGTAAGCACGCGCGGACGAGTAAGCATAGCGCTCCCGGGGCGCCCGCCGCGCGTCGCGCGCGCGATGACTAGCTTACCGGTGCGCGCCGCGGCGACGAGCGCGCGCGCGCGCGCGTCCTCGCGGAGCCTCGCGGACGCGCCTCCGGCCCCGCCGCGGCCGTGGCGGGGCGCCGCGGCGGCCTCGGCGCCGGCGCCGAGCTCGTCGCGCGCGCCGCGGAGCGCGGCCGCGCCGCCGCGGGCCCGCGCGGCCGCGAGCGCGCCGACGAAGCTCTCGAAGGCCTACGCGGCCGCGGACCGGGTAGCCCTGCGAGGCGTCGCGCGCGCGCGCGGAGTCCGTCCGGTCCGCGGAGAGGGCCCTCGAGCCCCTCTGCGCGGGCAACGACGCCTTCCGCGGGTCGAAGGCCGGCGACCACCGCCGGGAGCGCGCGCGCGCCGGCCGCCGCGACGCGCTCGACGCCCGACGCCGAGCCCGAGCCGCGCGGCCCGACCCGGCGCCGTCGGGGGCGCGCGACGCGCCGGAGGCACTCGCCGGGTCGCGCCCGAGGCCCCCGGCCGCCCGCGCCCGCGCGCGGGCCCCGCGCGCGCCGCCGAACGCGACCGCCTGTCGGCCGCCGAGACAGCCGTTGCGCTTCGGCCCCGCGCGCGCGCCGCGGAGCGCCCAAGACCGCGAATCGCCGGCGACGGCGCCCATATATATCGGGGATGGGGTGCGAAGCGGTCTAGGTACGCCACGCGACCTTCAGGGCCAGCGGCGGGGCCCGCGGCGGCCTGTGCCGACGCTGTGGCTCAGCCACAACGCTCGGGCGCGCCGTGCGATCTCCGGTCCGAGAGAAGAGCCGGCTAGCCGTTCGAGCGCGAAACGCTCGAAAAAGCGCCAAAGCGCCAGCAGGCCACACGAATGTTCGCCGACGACAGACGCCCCCGGGGCGCGCCGCTGCGCGCTCCCATGCTCGCCCTCGCCCTCCTCGCGGCGGGCGCGTCGGCGCTGAGCGCGCCGGCGCCGCTTCGACCGAACGTTAGGCCTACAAACGTTCCCGCGCCGCACGCCGCCGAGCCCGCGGCCACCCCCACCTCCTCCTCCCGCCGGTCGCACCTCATCAACAACTTCCTGAACGCGGCGACGCCCGCGGCGGGCATGCTCGCGGTCAAGGGCGAGCTGGAGCGGAGGCGGGTGCGCGACAGCCTGTCGCTCGAGAAGTCCACTTCGATGCTCGCGCGGCTCGCGGGGCGGGACGAGCAGCTCAGGCGGACCCCGCTGAAGATCACGTCGCGCCTCAAGACGGCCAAGTCCTGCGGCCGCAAGATGGGCGAGAAGCGCGCGCTGCACCTCGACGAGCTCCGGGACGTCGTCGGCGTCCGCGTCGTCGTCGCGTCCGAGGGCGAGGAGGGCACGGCCCTCTGCTACCGCGTGCTCCACGAGCTCGCCCGCGAGGAGGGCGAGGACAACGTGAGCGACGTCAAGGACTACATCCGCGGGCCGAAGCCCAACGGGTACCAGTCGCTGCACGCGACCGTGCAGCCGCGGGACCCGCTCCTCCCGCGCTACGAGATCCAGATCCGGACGTCGGCCATGGACCACGCCGCGACCCACGACCTCTACCACGACTCGCGGCCCTGAGCGCGGACTCGCGCCCGGGACCCTTTTGCACACACACCGCGTCGTCGTCGTCTCCTGAACATTCAAACCTGCACATACCGCTTCGAACACCCTGTACATAACATGACCATACTGTGAACTTAAACTGCCCCGGGCGTTTTTCTTCGTCAGGACGACCCGCGGCGTTTGAGTACCGCGCTTGAAGAGCTGCCGCGCGGCTCGTTCGGCGGGTCGCCCGCCCGGAGCGACGGACGGCGGTCACGGCGCGAAGCGGCGGGGGACCGTCGGGGGGCGTCGGGCCGTCGCAAGGGGGTGCTTCGGCCCGTCGAAAAGGGGGGTGCTTCGGCCCGTCACAGCCGGGCCGCCCCCCCCAAAAAGAAAACGACACACAAGTCGAGAGTAGAAGCGAAGTTTGAATTCCGCGGCCGAGGGGAATACCGTGCGCTGCAGGCCGGAGCCTCGCGCTTTCTTCGGCGGGCGCCTCGACCGCGGGAGATGCGGTAGAAGCGGGGGTCGAATTCACGGCGTCCACGCCTGGCCGACGACGATGGGCAGGTAGGCCTCCGTCTCGAACTCGTTGGTCACGTAGAGGCCGAGCGTGGCGCCGTCGGGCACGTCCGCGTCGACGAGCGTCGTCACCGTCGTCGCGCGGAAGTGCGCCTCCCAGTCGAACGGCGCGGCCGCGAGCGTGTCGCCCGCGAGCGCGAGGCGCCAGGCGCCCGTCGTCTTCGCGGACGTCTTGAACTGCGTGTGCGTCGTGAAGGCCAGCGTGCCGTTCAGGAGCGTGCCGTTGTAGAGCGGCGGCCGCGCGTAGAGCTTCTCGAGCGAGTAGACCTTCCAGCCGACCTGGATGTTGCGGTCGCACAAGTCGTCGCTGTCCGCGAGGCACTCGTGCCGCCCGAAGACGTTGAGCTTCCAGGCGATCTCCTCGGCGTGCGTCACCTCGAGGAGCTGGACGTCGTACTGGAGGCTCTTCGCCGGGCTCAGCGCGTTGGGCCACCAGCACGTCAGCATGTTGCCCGTCGGGAGCTGGTCGTTGTCGCCGAAGACCTCGCTGTAGCCGTGGGGCCAGGAGTCGAAGAACGTGTAGGCGTAGGTCACCGTCGCGGTCCCCGCGCGCTCGTCGACGTCGAAGACGAGCAGCCGGCTCGGGGTCATCTGGCCGTACTGGTTGTCGAACAGAAAGTACTGGTCGTCGCCGAAGTACTCCGCGTTGTGCTGGCCGCTCCAGAGGTTCGTCCCCGGCGGGTGGACGCCGCCGTCCTCGTCGATGAGCGTGAGGTTGCCCGCCGCGCCGCCCGCGATCCAGACCACGGACCGCGTCGCGAGGTCGTACTTGACGACGGAATTCGCGAGGCGGCAGGAGACGATGGCGACCTACCAAGCGCGACGGTGACGATTTCTCACCCAAAATCTCTCGAACGTCGCCACGGCCGCAGGACGCTGATGGCGACCCGCTCGTCCTCGAGCACCTGGACGTGGTTCATGTCGTCGCAGCCGGGCAACAGGTACGTGTCGAGCTTGACGCCCGTGGTCCGGTCGATCTCGCTGAACGTGTAGTTGCTCGTGAGCGCCGCGGGGTCCGTCGGCTGCCAGTAGCTCTCGCCGCCCCGGGCCATCTGGACGTCGTGCGCGCTCCAGCGCCGCTTCGACACGAGGCGCTCGAGCCGCGGCGTCTCGTCCGTCTCCGACTCGAGGCCCCAGGCCCACGTGTACCTGTTCGGTGCGAAATAAGCGTGACAATTGACAGTGGGGATCGGGCGGGGAATGTAACGCTTAATAAACGCCGAAGAGGTACGGGTAGCCCTCCTGGTGCATGAAGTCGTTGCTGTAGGTCAACACCTCGCTCGGGCTCATGAACTTGAAGGCCGACATGTGCGTGCCGCCCGACGTGTGGTCCTCGTCGAGGTCCGCCGTCGGCGCGACGGACTTCAGGGACCCGTTCGTGTGGAGCACGACCATGTACGAGCCGTTGACCGAGACCGTCTCCGCGCGCGCGCCGCTCGAGACGTGGCTCTGCTTCGGGAGGTAGAGAGAGAACGCGACGTAGGCGTCGAGCATCTGGGACCCGATGGCCTGCTCCACGTAGCCGGGCGTGTACTCGACGGTCACGAGCGTCGGCAGCCAGGTCTTGAGCTCGTCGGCGTCGCTGATGTTCGCGCCGCGACCCTCGAGGAAGTTGCGCACCTTGGCGAACCGTAGAAACTCCTCGGACCCGTAGCTGCAGTAGTAGGTCCCCGCCGCGAGCTCGCAGCCGTTGACGGCCTCCGCGTCGCTCCAGCCGTCGGACGTCGACCCGGTCGAGGACGAGTGGTGGCTCCGCCCGTCGTGCTCGATCTCCGCGAGCGCCACGGCGGCGGCGACGGCGACGATGACGAAGGCGGGCACGAGGCACGCGCCGAGCCAGCGCCGGCCCTTGGGCGTCGGCGCGCAGTGGCAGTGGCCCACGTGGTCGATGCTCATGCAGTCGCGCATCTCGATCATTTCGATCTCCGGCGGCGGCCGCGGCATGAGCTCCGGCCCCGTGATGTTGTGCTTCTCCAGCAGCGGGCTCGAGGCCCGCGACATGGCGACGATCGAGAACTATCGATCGCGCATCGTGGCAGCCCCGTGTCACTCAACGTGGACCCAGATCATAAAGATGAGAAGATCGACCGACACATTGAAGTATAACGAACCACTTTAGGACGCCTCCTTCGCCTCCTCCGCGCCCGCGACGACCCGCACCCCCGGCAGCGCGAGCTCGGCGTCGAAGCCGCGGGCGGCGTCGGCGACGGCGTAGAGCGTCAGCGCCCAGTCGTCGAGGACCTCGTCGGGCCCCTGGACCGCGAGCGTCGCGTCCACGTTGCCGCCGTGGCACGTGACGCGCTTCAGCGCGACGAGCTCGTCGCCGTCGGCGAGGATGAGCCAGAACCCGAAGGCCAGGCGCCGGTCGTTCTTCGCGCGCTTCCGGGGCGGCGGCACGCGCAGGGCCACGCGGCACTCGAAGGCCTCGAACGTGCCGACCTCCGCGACGGCGGCCCCGTCGCCGAACTTGAGCTCCGCGGCGAGCGCCGCGCGGCCCCGGGGCAGCGCGTCGGCGAAGCGCATGGCCCGCGGGGCGCCGCCCTTGACGAGGCGCGCGACGTGGGGCCGGACGTCGACCGCGTGGAGGTCCGCCACACCTTTCTTCCGCGAGTCGTTCCACTTGAGCGCGCGCCGCAACTGTTTCGCGTCGTCGTCGTCGACGCCCGGCAGCTGGCAGAGCTCGTCGCGGTGCGCCGCGCAGGACGTGTTCAGCGCCTGGCTCAACGTGCAGAGCGCGAGCGTGAGCTTGAGCGCGCCCGCGTCCGCCACGACGTCGATGAGCGCCGCCAGCACGCGCGACGTCTGCTCGAAGACGGACCGCGTGTCCGTCGCGTAGTCCGCGATGGGCAACACGCCGTCCCGGAGCCGCGCGTGCACGAGCAGCTGGGCCTTGACGTGGGCGTCGTCGAAGCCGCGCTCGTCGAGGGCCTCGAGGCACCGCGCGTCGTCGCGTCGCTGCAGCAACTCCCGCGCGAGGTCGGCGTTGAGGCCGTCCTCGTTGTGGCGCACGGGCAGTTCGCCAAACTCCTCGGCGTCGCACAGGAACGCCACGGCGAGCGCCTCGTCGTCCGCGCCGCCGAGCTTCTCGTCGACGTCGTCGACGGTCAAAGCCGCGCGCTGCGTCGTCTTGTAGTCGAGGTAGTAGTAGGACGCCACCTGGCCCAGCGTCGCCGGGTGGACGTCGGACCCGTCCAATTCCACGGCGCCCGCGTGGTCCAGGTCGTCGAGCGTCGCCTCCGCGAGCGCCTCGAGGTACGCGTCGACGTTGTCCGGCGTCGGGTCGTCCGATAAGTGGTAGTAGCTCGGGTTCTGCGTCAGGCGCCGGAAGAGGTAGGTCCACTTGAGCCAGGCGACGCAGCTGAGCTTCGAGGTGATCGCCCGCGTGAGGCAGACCTCCGCCATGACGTGGTTGTGGAGCGCGTCCTTGAGCTTCGACTCCACCGGGAAGGGCTCGTAGAGGAACTTCTTGTAGAACTCCTTCTTCGGCGCGTGCACGAAGATGCACGCGACGCCGACGTCGTCGAACTGGGGCCGGCCCGCGCGCCCCATCATCTGGAGCACGTCCGTGATGGGAAAGTCGACGTACTTGCCGAGCTTGCCGTCGAAGAACTCCGTGCCCTTGATCACGACGAGCCGCGCGGGGAAGTTGACGCCCCAGGCCAGCGTCGCCGTGCAGACGAGCACGCGGATGGCGCCCCGCTCGAATAACTTCTCGACGACGTCGCGGTCCCGCTCCTGGAGCCCCGCGTGGTGCACGCCGACGCCGAAGGGGAGCGCGTGCTTCAGCGCGGGATCCGCGCACTCCCGCGCGTAGCCGTCGAGCTCGCCGCCGAGGACGTCGTCGCCGACCCAGAGGCCGGACCCGCTCCCCCCGAAGTCGTCGTCCGCCGCCGCGAGCGCGATCAAGTCCAGCGCCGTGAGCCGCGTCTGCCGCCGCGACGCGACGAAGACGAGCGCGGGCCGGCCCGCCGCGTGCTCGCGGAGCGCCGCGTAGCAGGGCTTGTTCATCGTCGCCATGCGCGGGCAGTAGTGCTTCCCCGCGAAGCCGGCGACGTGGGCCTCCATGGCCACGGGCCGCACGGCGGGGCGGAAGTTGAAGAGGCCCGTCTTCGGGTCGCACCCGAGCCACGCGGCGAGATCGTGCGCGTTCGCGAGCGCCGTCGACAGGCCGACGATGCGCACCTTCGGCGGGCTGTCCGCGTTGCTGTCGGCCTGTTCCGAGATGAAGCGCGCGCGGCTCACGATGGCCTCGATGACGGGCCCGCGGTCCTCGCCGAGCAGGTGGATCTCGTCGATGACGAGCAGCGCCTGTGTGGAAACCAAATCTTCAACCCGACTTCAATGTGAGCGTATTCGAATGTTTTGACGCTAGCTATTCGACTGGGCTTCGAGAACTCGACGAGAGCGATCGATCCGTCCAAAAGTCAGCCGAATCGACTTCGATTTGACCGAGCTAGAGAATTCTCAAGTTGGTCAGGACCACCCAAACCAGTGGTTGGTTTCCACACAGAGCAGCGCCGCGTGCCGCGCGTAGTCGCGGCGCCGCCACTGGCGCGTGACGCCGTCCCACTTTTCTGGCGTCGTGATGAGCACGTCGGCGTCGCGCAGGGCGCGCGCGTCGGGCGTCGCGTCGCCCGTCAGCTCCAAGACGCTGAGCCCGAGCTTTTCGCCGAACTTTTTCCGCCAGTCCTTGAGCCGCTCCCGCGCGAGCGCTTTCAGGGGCGCCACGTAGACGGCCTTGAGTTTTTGGTCGCCGCGGTCGTTGAGCAGCTTGAAGATGGCGAGCTCCGCGAGGCAGGTCTTGCCCGAGCCCGTCGGCGCGCCGACGAGCACGTTGCCGTCGGCGCGATACAAGGAGTGGAAGAGCTGCGTCTGCACGGGGTTGAAGTGCGTGAAGGAATAGAAGGACGCGTAGCGCTCGTCGCCGAGGGCGGCCAGCGGCAGGGGCCGCAACGGTAGCAAATCCGTGTTCGGCGGCGCGGCCGCGGGGAGCTGCAGCCCGTTCGTCGACATCTCGAGCATGGCCGACGCGCCGACCCAGCGGTCGCTCTGGGCCCGCGCGAAGAACTGGGGCGGCAGCGGGTCCTTGACGGCCATGGTGAAGGCGACGACGACGGGCTCCATGCCCCGCCGCGCGCGCTTCTCCGGCGGCTTGAGCAGCACGAGCTCGAAGTGGTGGATGCGCTCGGCGCGCGCGTCCTCGACCCAGACCCACCAGGGCTCGGGCCCTAGACCGTGGGTCCGCGGCTCCCAGTGGTAGGTCGGCGTCACCGTGAGCGTCACGCGGAGCACCGTGCGCGTGATGGGCTTGACGTCCGCCTCCAGCGTCACGGACGGCACCTTGCGCGCCGCCGCGACGAGCGACGCGCCCGCGGCATTGTTCCGCACCAGGCTCCCGACCTCGCGCGGGTCGCCGTTGAGGTCGCCGAGGATGCGGTCCACGGTCAGGCGCTTCGCCTCGAGCTGGCGCAGCGCGTCCTCGGGGAACTTGCGGCGCCGCTCGTTGAGGTTCGGCTCGAGATCCGCGAGCTGCCGTACCGGGTGCTGGAACCACCAGAGCCGCCGCTCGACGGCCTTGGCGAGCGCGAGCAGGCGCTCCGCCAGCGACGGCCAGTGGGCCCGCAGCGCCATCTCGAAGAGCGCGCGGCAGACGCGCGCGGCGTTCTTCGCGACGTACGCCGCGTCCGACGCTAAAGTAAAGGCCGAGAACGGCGCGCGCGACACGTGGGCCTGCAGCAGCGTCGCCGCCTTGCCCGCGGGCTCGTCGGCCAACGCGAACAGTTCGTCGCTCCTCACGGGGCAGCAGACCTCCGACTCGCGCAGCCGGTCGAGCTCCGCGACCTCGTCGCTCCGCGGCTTGAGCTGCTCGAACTCGTACGCGGAGCAGACGACCACCAAGATGTCCGCGTCCGTCGCGTGCTGGCGCAGGCGCTCGTTGAACTCGCGCACGGACTCGTGGCGCAGGTAGAAGTGGGACCCGACGCGGCCGACCTCCGTGCCCGCGACCGCGCCGGACCGGCGGTCGTAGCGGCACATGCGGCTCTCGTCGAGGCGCTTGCAGGCGTCGCGCAACAGCGTCTCGCGGAAGCGGCCCATGCCCGGGTCCTCGCGCGCCTGGTCGTAGGGGCAGCCGTAGGCCAGCGGGTTCTTGCGCAGGCGCACGGCGAGGAACCTGGGCAGGACAAGAGTGCGAAATTCCCAACTTCAAAGGCTCCTAGCTCGGCCGATTTCCACTCGTTTCGGCTGATTTTTGGACGAGCGATCATCTCTCGGAACGGTCTCGAAGCGTGGATGCTTTTTCCGGAACGGGCGCGCGCGGAACACTCACGTTGAAGCGACGTTGAATCACCCTTGTCCTGCCCTGCGAGAAACGTGTGGTCGAGCCACCGGCCCGCGTCTTTCAACGACGCGACGGTGCCCGCGGCGACCTCGGCGTTGATGGCGTCGGCGAGGCGCGCGGGCAGGCAGCTCTCGATGGGCGCGGCGCGCGCGAGCTTGCGCAGGTAGTCCGGCAGCGCCTTCTGCGTCGTCAGCAGCGTCGCCTCGCCGAAGTCGTCGAACTGCGGGCGGCCCGCGCGGCCGAAGATCTGCAGCACGTCGAGCATGGACAGGTCCACGTGGCCGCCGCGCTGGGGGTCGTAGACGTCCGTGCCCTTGCAGATCACCGCGTGCGCCGGCAGGTTGACGCCCCAGGCGAGCGTCGCCGTGCAGCAGAGCACGCGGACGGCGCCCGCGGCGAACATGCGCTCGCTGAGGCTCCGGTCCGCGCGGCACATGCCCGCGTGGTGGAGCCCGAAGCCCGCCTCGGCGGCTTCCCGGAGCTCCTTGTGCTTGCACTTGGCTAAGGCCGGGGCGAAGGGCTTGAGGAGGTTGCCGAGGTCCTCCGCGGGCTTGAACGCGCCGTCGCGGCCGTCGCGGTTCGCGCGGTCCCGGAGCGCCATGGCCGTCTTGAACGTCTCCCGGCGGCTGTGGACGAAGATCATGGCCTGGTGGCCCCGGTCCACGGCGCTCAACGCGACGTCGAAGGCGAGATCGTCGAGCTTGACGAGCTTCTGGAACCGTTTCGTTTCCGTGACGCCGACGAACGTCTGCTTCAGCGGCACGGGCCGGAACTCGGGCCCGAAGAAGAAGACGCTGTCGTCGGCGCAGCCCAGGAAGCTGCCCACGTCCTCGTAGTTGGGCAGCGTGGCGCTGAGGCCGACGAGCCGCGCCTGGGACTGGGAGCTCTCGACCAAGCGCGTCGTCCGCGCGACGACGCATTCCAACACCGCGCCGCGCTCCTCCGCCAACAGGTGGATCTCGTCGACGATCAGGAGGCGGCACCGCGACGCGAGGGACCCCATGGAGTCGCCGCCGCCGCCGCCGCCCTGCTTGCGCGTCACGACGTCCCACTTCTCCGGCGTGACGACGAGCACGTGCGCGGCGTCCGCGTCCTTTTTCGAGAGCTGCGCGTCGCCCGTGAGCTCCTTGACGATCATGCCCAGGGGCGCCAGGCGCTCCTTGAACTTGTCGACGACCTCCTGGGCGAGCGCCTTCAGCGGGGCCACGTAGACAGCCTTGTGCTGCGCGAGATCGGCCAGGAACGCCTTTCTCCGCTCCGCGGGCGACTCGTCGGACGCGTCGTCGCCGAGGTGGAAGCGGCCCGCGAGCTCCAGGAGGCACAATAAGGCCACGTTCGTCTTGCCCGCGCCCGTCGGCGCGCACACGAGGAGGTTCTTCTGCGAGTTGAAGGCGACGTCGAAGACGGCCGACTGCACGCGGTTCAGCGCCTTCGTCGACCTGTGTGGAATTCAAATCTTCAACCCGACTTCAATGTGAGCGTATGCGACAGTTTCAACGCAATCTCTTCGGCTGTACTCCGAGAACTCGACGAGAGCAATCGATTCGTCCAAAAATCAGCCGAATCGACTTCGATGTGACCGAGCTAGAGAATTCTCAAGTTTGGTCAGGGCCACCCAAACCAGCGGTTGGTTTCCGCACAGTCGTCGACTTCGGGAAGCACGCGACGGCCCAGGGCGGCAGGCAGTCCGTCAGCTGGCGCAGCTCGCCGGGCCCCGGCGGCGGCAGCGCCTTGGGCGGCGGGATCTCGACCTCCTCGTAGCCCTCGCCGTAGAACTTTTCCGCGCCCGCGGGCAAACCGCTCCGCGTCTCGCGGTACTCGCGCTCCGCGCCGCCGAGCAGGTCCTCGGCGTGGGACATGCGCTCCTCGACGACGTTCTTCTGGAGGCCCAGGCTCCGCTCCTGGGCGAGGTACCGCTCGTCGAAGCCCAAAGCCTCCAGATAGTCGGCCGCCTCGGACGGGCCCGTCCGCGCCGCGCGCGCCTTCCGCTGCTGCTTCTTCGACCGCTGGGACTGCTTCTTCTCGCCGCCGATGCGCACGGACCCGCCCTGGCGGTAGGCGCCGCCCGACGGCGGCGCCGCGAAGCTCCGCGACGGCGCCGCGCCGCCGCCGCCGCCGCCCATCGCCGAGACGATCGCGCGGACGTCGCGCGCGTCGACGGCGGCGACGGCGGCCTTCTTCTCGCAGAGCTCGCCCATGAGCGTGAGCGCCGCGTCGCCGAAGCCCAGGAGCTCCATGAGCGCGCCCTGCATCTCCGCGTCGGACTTCTTCGCCGCGTCGAGCACGCCGAGCGCGACGTCGAGCGCGCCGAGGCTCGACCCGAGCGCGTCGCACTTGCCCACGAGCCAGGCCGCGCCGACGTCGTCGGCCTTCGGCGGCGGCGGCGCTGCCGGCGGCGGCGGCGCGTCCGCCGCTTCGGTCCCGTCGTAGGCGACGGGCGGCGCCCACCGCGGGCCCCGGGGCTTCGCGGGCGCGGCCGCGACCTCCTGCGCGCGCAGCGCCTCGAAGGCGTCGACGACGCCCTTCCAGTCGCGCTGCGCGACGGCGCCGAAGGCCTGCTCGACGTCGCGGCGCGCCGCCGTCTTGTGCGCGGACGCGTCGCGGCGGAGCGCGGCGTAGGCGTCGCCCGACGCGTCGCCGTCGCCCTTGGTGACGCCGTCGCCGACGCGGGCGCAGAACTCGTCGAAGGCGCGCTTGTTCTTCTTGCCGCCGCCGCCGAAGCGGTGGCCGTGCACCTTCCACAGGAGCGCGCCGGTGACTTGGTCGAGGTCCCTGGCGTCCTGCACCGGCTGCGTCGCGCGCGCCTGCTTCGTCTCGTGCTCGAGCTTCTCGAGGTCGTTGATGGCGGCGTCCTCGCCGTGCAGCTCGACGTGCCAGAGCACGTGGAGGCGCGGCGGCGCGGTCATGGTTGCTGTGCTGCGGCCTCAGAGACTTTGTGCCATCTCTTCAGCCGAGCGATTTTAGGTCGACGGTGAACTCGCTGGGAAGGTTGCACGCGCGCGCTCGACGCGCTCCGATCCCTGCCTGACCGGCCGCGATCGACCTGCTGCGGCGAGGGTACCGGTCCGCATGCGCGGCGGGCGCTGAGTAGCCAGCAGGGAGGCGTGCGCCTGGTTCGAGCGCACGCGGCGCCGCGCCGAAGGCCGATCACGGAGCGCAGGCGCGGAGCCGCCGAAGCCGGCGCCCGAGAGGAGCCGCGGGCTGCGGCGCGAGCTCTGGTGGGGGTCCCAGGCCTGCGCCGGGCCCTGGCGTCCGTATCTGTCGACGTAGGCGTAGGCGATGGCGCTTAGCCGATCGCCGTTCCCGAGGGCGTTGACGAAGCCGAGCTCGTTCGCCGCCCGGTGACGATATTGAGCGCGCGAAACGCCGCCTTGAGCGCGCGCACGAAGGCCGGGAAGGGCCCCGTCCCGGAGCTCAGGAAGACGCCCATTGCCCGGCGCGCGTGCGTATTCAAGTTGCCAGTGGGAACACTGGCAGCGCCTAGACCGCCGATCACGGCGGACTGGGTCAGCGTCATGTACATGGCCAAGCACGGCGGCGTCTGGCTCGATGCTTCCATCATCATGACGAGGCCCCTCGGCGTGATCTTCGACCTCGAGGACGGCACGCTGCAATGTTGGTTGCACTGGCAGCCGGGCCCCGCGCGGCAAGGCCGTTGGGAATTGGGCCTTTCCGCGGCGCTCCGAGTCCGGTGCGGCACCTTCGGTCGGCTAGCTCGTGGCTTCCCTCAGCGCCCGGGCCGTGGGGCTAGGCGTGCTGGAGTTCGAAGCATACGCGGGCGCAGCGCGTCCTTGGTCGGAGAAAAGTAGACGTTGACGACAACACCCACGTGGCTCGGCAAGCTCGCCTTCCAAGCTCTTGCTCCAGTGCTCGATCTTCACGCTCTCGAGCTCCGACGCCGCGCCGCGCGCGTGAACATGAAGCGCCTCTCGCTCGTTGCGCTCGCCGCGAGCCTCGCCTCGGTGCAGTCGGAAGGCCTAGACATCGATGCCGTGAACCCGAAGATCGTCGAGGCCCAGTGACGCGCCGGCGTCGCCGCATCGCTTCACCGCCGCAGCGACACCGGAGCACCACCCTATAGGTACGCTGTGCGCGGCTTCATCCTGGACCGGGCCCGCGAGATCGAGGCGGACCTCGCGAAGGAGTCGCACGACTGGCCCTTCGACGAGATCGTGCGGTGCAACATCGGCAACCCGCAGGCGCTCGGTCAGGCGCCGCCAAAGTTCGCGCGCGAGGTGCTGTCGAACGTCGTGCTCCCGAAGACGCCGCGCTGGGGCGTGTCCAAGCAGGTGCGCGAGCGCGCCGACGCCTACCGCGCGGCCATCCAGGGCGGCGTCGGCGCCTACAGCGAGTCGCAGGGCATCACGCTGGTTCGCAAGGAGGTCGCGAAGTTCATCAGCGACCGCGACGGCATCGCCGCGGACCCCGAGGCCATCTTCCTCACGGACGGCGCGTCGGCGGGCGTGCGCCACCTCACGCAGCTCCTCGTGAGCGGGCCCAAGGACGGCGTGCTCGCGCCCGCGCCGCAGTACCCCTTGTATTCGGCGATGGCGACGATGTACGACGGCACGCTCGGGTCCTACTATTTGGACGAGTCCGCGGACTGGGCCGCGCCCGTCGCGGAGATCGCCAAGGCCTACGACGACGTCGTCGCGCGCGGCGCGACGCCGAAGATGCTCGTCATCATCAACCCGGGCAACCCGACGGGCGCGTCGCTCCCGCGCGAGGCGCTCGAGGCCATCGTCGAGTTCGTCGCGTCGAAGCCGGGCCTCGTGCTCATGGCCGACGAGGTCTACCAGGAGAACGTCTACGGCGACGCGCCGGCGTTCATCTCCTTCAAGAAGGTCGTCCACGACCTCAAGTCGACGATCCCCGTCGTCTCGTTCCACTCCGTGTCCAAGGGCTTCACGGGCGAGTGCGGCCTCCGCGGCGGCTACTTCGAGCTCACGAACGTCAGCGAGGAGGTCAAGGAGCAGCTCATCAAGCTCGCGTCCGTGTCGCTCTGCTCCAACGTGCTCGGCCAGATCGCCGTGGGCCTCATGGTCAACCCGCCGGTCGACGGCAGGGAGCTCAAGGCGTACGAGGACGAGAAGGCCGCGAAGCTGTCGTCGCTCGAGCGCCGCGCCAACGAGGTCGCCAGGGCGCTCGACGCGCTGGACGGCGTGTCCTGCGTCCAGCCCCAGGGCGCCATGTACCTCTTCCCCTCGATCACGCTCCCGGACGCGGCGCTCGCCGCCGCGGGCGCCGCGGGCCTCGCGCCCGACGCGTTCTACGCGCTCAAGCTCCTCGAGTCGACGGGCCTCGTCGTCGTGCCGGGCTCGGGCTTCGGCCAGAAGAACGGCACCTGGCACTTCCGCACGACCTTCCTCCCGCCCGAGGACCAGATCACGGCCGTCACCAAGCGCCTCGCGGGCTTCCACGACGCCTTCCTCGCGAGCTTCAAGGCGCCCGCGGGCGAGCTGTAGGCGCCGCCGGGCCCAGGTCGCACACCGCATAGAGCGAAGCTGTCGTTAGGGTCGATCTCGCCTTCATCGGCTAGCAGCGCCCGGGTTGAAGCGGCTGCCCTTTCGGGGTTTAAGGCCGATATTGGATGTGAAGTTGCATCTTCTGCGTGGCATACTCATACGATGGCCGCGGCCGTCGACTTCGAGGAGCAGGGCGGCGGTGGGAGCGAATTGGTCCGCCTCTCCGTCGGCGGCACGCCCTTCACGAGCACTCGTTCCACGCTCGCGCGCTGCGGCTTCCTCGACGCGCTCCTGGGCTGGCCGAAGCTGCCCCGGGACGAGGCCGGAAGGATTTTTGTGGACCGCGACCCGGACCTCTTCCACTTCGTGCTGAGCTACTGCCGCGGGAGCCTGCGGCGGACGACGCTCGATCGGCTGGACCTCGCGACGCGCGCGGATCTCATCGCCGAGGCCGAGTTCTACCAGGCGGGCGACCTCGCCGAGCGCGTCGTGCTGCCGCCCGCGGGCGCGACGGTGCGCTACAGCTATCGGAGCCGATCGTCCGACTACAGCAGCCAGACGCTCCACGTGCTCTGCGTCGGCCGCGTGCTCGAGTACGCCGCGGACTCGCGCACGTGGCGCGTCGCCGTCGAGCGCGAGGGCGTGATCCAGCAGGCCGGCGCGATCCCCATCGCGAAGAAGCTCGGCGACGTCCGCGTCGACGAGTTCAGCTGGCCCGCGCGCGACTTCGAGTGCGCGGCGCACTTCGTGGGCATGCCCTGGCAGAGCCAGTACACGTCCCACGGCCGGCGCCTCGCGCCGTTCGGGCCCTACGACTGCGGCTGGCAGTGGCTCTCGAGCTTCGGGACCTGGGTCGACGACCGGGCCGTGCCCCGCGACGCGAAGGAGGCGGATCCTTTCTTCGACCGCGGCCTGCCGCCGCTGCCCCTGGACGAGCCGTCGCCCGAGGAGATCGAGGCCATCCGCGCGGCGCAGTCGCCGCCGCAGCCGATCCGCTTCTTCCCCGCGGGCGCGGGCGTCGGCGGCATCTAACCGGCGTTAGTCGGCGCCGGGGGCCAGCCGTCGCGGATGATCTTCGCGGCGAAGGCGACCGTCTCCGCGTCGGGCGGCGGGTTCGGGAGGCGGATCAAATCGTCGTCGTCCTCCGGCGCGTAGATGAGCCGGTCCTCGAAGTCCGCGTCGTCGGGGAGGTGCCCCGGGCAGAGCATGATCTGGTAGGGGTTCATCTCCGCGGAGCCGCGCGGCCGCCACCAGTGGCGCACGACGACGCCGAGCACCCACGCGCCCGGCTCGACGAACGCCTCGACGACGGCGCCGACCTCGAAGCGCGGCGCGTCGGGCCGGTGGAGCACGAGGCCCTCGACCGCGGCCGGCGCCGGCGCGTCGAAGTCGATCATCATGGGCGCGCCGCCCGAGTGGTCCTCGGGGAACTGCGTCACGTGGTAGCCGCGCTTCGTGAGCTCGGGCACGATCGACACCTTGTCGGCGTAGGTCATCCGCCGCATGTCCGCGTGGCGCGCGTGGTCGTCCGTGATCGCGAGGTCGCGCACGAGGAAGCCGTCGAGGCGCTCCGACGCGACGGTCTCGCAGAACGCGAGCACGTCGCGGAGGTAGGGCCGGCAGGCGGCCTCGCGGAGGCGCGCGACCTCGGCCTGTAATCTCGCGATCTCCCGGTCCATCTCGGAGAAGCGGAAGATCTGCGAGCCCAGCAGGTCCGAGGGTAAGCGATTGAAACGCGCCATGACGGCGGGCGTCGGCGCGCAGGAGGTCCGGGCGATCCGGGCCGGCGGCGCGTCGGCGGCGGCGGCGCGGTCGGCGTGGCGAGGACTCGGAGCGCGGGCGTCGGCTACTGCTCGTCGTGTCCCACGCGCTGCAGGCGTTCGACTCGTCGCGCGCGCAGCCGTCGGAGAGCTGCCGCTATCCGTAAGCTTGTGGTGAGCGGCAGCGCGAGCGGCAACTTCGGCGCGTTTGCATGACCATGGTTGATCTAATGGTCTGCCTCGGGAGATGAAAACGCGCCTGCTCTTGCTCGCCGCCGCGCGCAGCTGCGGCTCTTTGCAGCAGCATCGATGGCGCACTGTGCCGCTCGGCGCCGAAACGCTGCGCGACGGCGCCGAGGCGCTGACCTCCGGCGCGGCGGTGTTCCTGCTCTCCGAGGTCGCCACCGAGGAAGAGTGCTCGATCATCGCGACCGCGTGCTCGCGCGCCGCGGCGCGCCGCGACGGCGAGCCGAGCTCGGGGCTGCTGCGGCTGTCGACGAGCCGCGCCGTCGCCACGGAGCACGCGACGGCCGCGCCGCGCGCCGCGGACGACGTCGTCTGCCGGCGGGTCCTGCCGCGCGTCTGCGCGCTCGTCGACGAGCGCCTGCCGTCGCTCTTCGGCGGCCGGCTCGCGCGGCTCTACGACGACGACGGCCTCGAGTTCGCCTGCCGCGAGCCCGCCGTCAACGTCTACGGCGCCGGCGACGAGTTCCTCGGGCACGAGGACGGCAAGGCGCTCACCGTGCTCATCCCCGTGTCCGAGTCCTTCGCCGGCGGCGGCACGGGCTTCTGGAGCCAGGACTCGCGGGGCCACCGCGCCGAGCCGCCGACCGTGTCCCTGCGGCCGGCCGCGGGCGACGCGATGCTCTTCGGCGGCCGCGTCACGCACGCGGGGCTCCCCGTGGAGTCGGGCGAGCGCGTCGTCGTCGTCGCGTCCTTCTCGCGGCGACGGCCGTAGCCTCCGCCCCCCGCGGCATCGTGGCCCGCGCCCGGACGTCGAGTACAAACACTATGACCCCGGGGGGCGCGCGGGGGCCAGCCCCCCCCGACGGCGGCGGGCAACGTCCGCCGGTCGCCGCCGGGCGCGAAGCTCACGCTTCCACGCCCGCGCGCGCGCCGCGCGGGAAGAGGCGCCGCATGAGGGCCTCGCGCTGCCCGTCGAGGCGCTCGCGCCGCGCGGCGTCGATGTTCTGCCACGGGTCGGCGAGCACGTCGGCGATGGCCTGGAGCTGCGCGTGCGTCACTTTGTCGCCGCGCGCCTCGTCGGCGAGCACCGCGTCGAGCTCGGCGTCGGCCTCGGAGGGCAGCCAGGCGCTCTGCCACCACCCGTTGAAGGTGAGGCGCTTCCCCTCGTGGTGCGGCGAGACCGTCGTGACGAAGTGCGCCGACGTCGTCGTCACGCAGAAGAGCACGAGCGTGTTGAAGGACGCGGGATGCGTCGCGACCGCGTGGTCGGCGCCCGCCCAGTAGAGCGCGCCGCCCCACTCGGGCCGCCAGCCCTTGGAGAGGTGCCAGACGTACGCGACGGTGCGCTGGCCGACCCAGTCGGTGTGCGGCAGCGAGTGGTCGCCCGCCTTGTACCAGCTCGGCGCGCCCGTCGCGTCGCCCGCGCAGTCGCGGCCGGCGAGCTCGCCGATGAACGCGCGCGTGCGCTCGTCGGCGAAGACGCCCAGCGCGCGCCGGAGGCGCGCGCTCCACGCGCGCGCGTCGTACGCGTTGTGGTGGCGGTGGTGGTAGCCGTCGGCGAAGTACGCCTCGTTGAGCGCCCAGTCGACCGTGTCGGCCGCCAGCTCGGCGTGCACGGCCTGCGCGAACTCGTCGCGGAACGCGTCTTTCAGCACGACGACGTCGCCCGCGCGCAGCCGCGCGCCGACGTCGCGCAGCGTCGCCGGGTCCTCGAAGAGCGCGGGGCTGAGGTACGCCTCGATGCCGCCGCCGGCCTCGTCGAGCGCGTCGAGCGCCAGCCGCACGTCGTCGTCGAGCGGCACGACGGGCGCGCCGCCGCCGCCGCCGCGACCATCGCGCGTCGATGGCTTGGCCTTGACCGAGTCGCGCGACGGCGGCCGCTTCGCCTTGACCTTGGCACCGAAGCCCTTCTTTGCGGCGCCCAAGATCGACGCGCCGCGACGTGGCACGCCGCACGGCGGCGCGGCGCGCGGCGCGGTGACGGTGAACGCGACGGCGAGCGGCAACAGTAAGGTGAGTCGTGCCAACATCATCTTTTTACATCGGACCATTGCGAACATGCGTCTTCAAGCCGGTTCAGCATTGACCCTTTGCAGTAAGCTTGCAGCAATCACTTCGCAGCATTCTCGATATCGCCGCAACCACCCACAAACGTGTTACTTCTCTCCTCGCGACAGGTCGAGCATCCACGCGTAGTCGGGCTTGTCCTTGAGCGCGGCCGTGATGCAGGCCGCGGCCTCCTTGGACGTGCGCCCCGCGAGCGACGCGGCGCGGTTGGATGTCTTCGTGTGCGGCGATTTGAACTTGTGGCAGGCGCACTTGGAGCCGCCGCACTCGGAGCTCTCCAGCGCCAGCGTCGTGCGCTTCACGGCCGCGCAGAGGCCGCGCGTCACGTTCTCGAAGCTGAGCTCGATGACCTTCAGCCGCTCGTGGATCGCCGCGCGGAGGCCGCGCTGCCAGAGGGAGTATTCCTTGTTAAACGTTCGGACGAGGCCGCCGCGGTGCCGGCAGAAATGGGCCGTGGCGTCCGCCGCGGAGTGCGGCTTCAGCTCCCACGACGAGACCATGCGCGCGAGCGCGTTCGAGCGGTACTCGGCGACGATGACCTCGTAGCCGAGCTCCCGCGCCGCGCGCATGAGCTTCTCCGGCGTGTTCAGGTTGTCCGGCTTATTCTTCCCCGAGAGGTGGCTCGGCTTGACGTGCGTTAGCATCTCGTTCCGCCTCGCGCAGCGCTCGAGGTTCTTCCGCGTGAGGTCGCGGCCCTCGCGGTGCTGCGTGTTGAAGCCCTCCTTGATTCCGTTGCAGTACCGGAAGTGGGCGCTGTCCTTGAGCGTGCCGCAGTACGTGTCCGTGGCGGACCGCCCGTGGGCCCAGAGGATCACGCCGCGGCGCCGCGGCGACGTCGTCCGGAGCATGCGCTTCCACATGGGCTCCTCGCTTTGTGGGCTCCGCCAGAACGTGCTGTTCTCCAGCAGCCACGCGTGCGCGCACGTCGCGACGACGAGCATGCGGAGCACCATCGCGTCACCTTCGACGACGATGCCTTTTAGGCACTCGTAGACAACCGGTCTGGATAATTTCACAAGCGCTTCGTCGCCTGGGCTATTATTATTATTATTATGGGTGCTTTAACGTGGGACTAGGTCGGCGGCCCGTGGGCGGCCGACGGCGCACGCGGATCAGGTCGGATATCGTGAAGATGACGCGGCCGAGAGCCGAGGTGTTCAGGTAACCGGAGTCGCCCGCCCAGGGCGGAACCAGTTGAGGTCTGTCGGTCAGCCCCTCACAACGGACTGGACAGTGGGGAGGTCACGGTAGCATAGCACTGGCCGACCCCGTGACGAAACGGGTCGGACTCCGACCTGCGGAAGGACGCAGGGCAGGACGACGGAGGAACATGAAGCGCGGAGCCGAGCCCCCCGACACACCCGGCCGGCGACGGACAGGGGCTGAAATGACCGCCGCCGAGGGCGCCGCGGACGAACCGCCACGGCAGCACGGTTCAAGAATCGTTCGTCGCGAATAAAAGTCACGGTAGCGTAGGGGACGCCGGCCTGACGCCGGCCCCGTGACAACAAGCCGGGCTCTCGGGCACTCGAAACGGCAGCGGCCGAGAACGACGGGAGAACCCGGGAGGACAGGAGGCATCAAAGAACCAAGCAAGTCAGACCCAAGGAAAAACCGTCGCGTTTCTGGAGGAGGAATGGGCTACGAAGCGTAGGCCTAAGCTTCTTCCTCTCGGGGACGAAGCGGATTTTTTACCCAAATGCCCCGGTCAGCCCCTCGCCGACTGCCTCGGCGCCGGTGAGCTGTGGCTCTCTCCTGGCACCGCGTGTGGCGAGGAGAATGAGGAGTGGGGGTGCGTGCCTACAGCTGTAATGCGCTAGAGAGAGTGGCGAGGCCCGGTCATGGGAGGCCTCATGGGCCGCCTCACATGAGGCGTGCGTGCTGGACGCCGCGACCTGCGCCGCGGGCGGCTTCGCGCGGGAGACGCGGGACGCGTGGCGCGCCATCGCGGACGCGACGCGTGCGCCCTTCCTCGACCGCATGAACGGCGCGCTCGCGGCCGACGCGGACGGCAGCGATCGCTTCGTAGCATTCTCGATATCGCCGCAAATACCGCACAATTTTACTTCTCTGCTCGCGACAGGTCGAGCATCCACGCGTAGTCGGGCTTGTCCTCGAGCGCGGCCGTGATGCAGGCCGCGGCCTCCTTGGACGTGCGCCCCGCGAGCGACGCGGCGCGGTTGGATGTCTTCGTGTGCGGCGATTCGAACTCCCGGCAGGCGCACTTGGAGCCGCCGCACTCGGAGCTCTCCAGCGCCAGCGTCGTGCGCTTCACGGCCGCGCAGAGGCCGCGCGTCACGTTCTCGAAGCTGAGCTCGATGACCTTCAGCCGCTCGTGGATCGCCGCGCGGAGGCCGCGCTGCCAGAGGAAGTACTCCTCGTCCATCCCTCGGACGAGGTCGCCGCGGGGCAGGCAGAACTGGGCCTTGGTGTCCGCCGCGGACCGCGGCTTCATCTCCCACGACGAGACCATGCGCGCGAGCGCGTTCGCGCGGTACTCGGCGACGATGACCTCGTAGCCGAACTCCCGCGCCGCGCGCATGAACTTCTCCGGCGTGTTGAGGTGGTCCCGCTTATCCTCCGGCGAGAGGTGGCTCGGCTTGACGTGCGAGAGCATCTCGTTCCGCTCCGCGCAGCGCTTGAGGTGCGCCTTCGTCAGCACCCGGCCCTCGCGGTGGTTCGTGTTGAAGCCCTCCTTGATGCCGTTGCAGTACCGGAAGTGGGCGCTGTCCTTGAGCGTGCCGCAGTACGTGTCCGTGGCGGACCGCCCGTGGGCCCAGAGGATCACGCCGCGGCGCCGCGGCGACGTCGTCCGGAGCATGCGCTTCCACATGGGCTCCTCGCTTTGTGGGCTCCGCCAGAACGTGCTGTTCTCCAGCAGCCACGCGTGCGCGCACGTCGCGACGACGAGCATGCGGAGCACCATCGCGTCACCTTCGAGGGCGATGCTGGGCTGCCGGGCAAATGTCAGCCGATGGAAATCGCCTCGAGAAGTGGCGAGGCCCGCTCATGGGCGGTCGCCCCGCAGAGATGCGTGTATCGAAATCTCTGTCTCAAGCCGCTCACGCGAGACCCGCACCTATCCTTAAAGCGCCGCCCCGCGTCCCGTCATGGTGTCCCCGACCCCCTCTTCTCGAACGTCGCCCGAAAAATCGAGCGGTCGCGACGGGTTTCGGCCAAAACGGTACTGGCGCATGCGCCAGGACGCCGCCGTCCACTGGCGCCTCCGGCGCCTGTGAGACCCCTCTGAGCCTCCCGTCCCCCGCGGTTCCTCCCGGGCCCCCTACGTTTAGAGACGCGTCGAGCCAAAACGAGCGACCCGGCGCCCGGGCGACGGGCATCTCAAACCGGCTCCGCCGTCGCGGGGCGTCGTCTGGCCTCGCGGCGCGCCGTACGGCCTCGCCCCCGCAGGCACCCGCAATCGCAACCATGCACGTCATCGTCCGCGCGATGATCGTACTTTCCTGCATCGTCACCTTCGCCATTCACGAGGGCGGCCGGCCCGCGCTGGTCGCATCCGCAGCTCCAGAGAACCTCCGGGCGCTGAGCGAATGGCCCGGCGGCGTGCCGCCGGGCTGCGAGCCCGACGCGCCGTCGACGACGGCCAACGGCAACGTGACCATCGTGACGCAGTCGACGACGGACCGCCTCTGGAACTTGGGCCACGTCTGCGAGCGCTGGAAGGGGCCCCTGAGCCTGGGCATGACGGTGACGCCTGAGGACCCGGGCGGCGTCACGCAGGACGCGAAGCGCATCATGGCCGCCTGCCCGGAGGTCCACGTGTCCGTCCTCGTGCGCGAGCCCGACCAGAAGTACCCCGTGAACCGGCTGCGGAACCTGGCCTGGGCCAAGGCGACGACGCCCTGGATCTTCCTGCTGGACGCCGACTTCTGGCCCGGGGCCGACGCGCGCTTCCTCCTCGAGCAGACCATCGCCCGGTCGTCCTTCGGGCCGCGGACCGCGCTCGTCGTCCCCGCGTTCGCGTTGGATCTCGGAAAGCCCGCGTGGCCACGACAGCTCGTCCTGCCCGACCACGCGGAGCTCGCGAAGCGCATCCCGCTGACGAAGCGGGGCCTCGTGCGCTGCCTCGCCAACGGCACGGTGGCCGGGCTGCCGCCGCCGCCGCGGTGGACGCCGCGGACGCTCAACCTCTGGGAGGGCGACGCCGTCGCCGGGGGCCGCCGCCGCGCGCTCGCGGCGGGCGAGGACGACGCGCGCCGCGCGCTCGAGTACGTCGAGGAGCTCGACGGCCACTGCGAGCCCTTCCACCACCACGGCTCGACGCGCTTCGACGCGTGGCTCGCGTCGGGCGACGCCGCGAGCGACGGGCCCGCCGAGCCCGCGCCCGCGCTGCCCTGCTTCCTCAGCAACAAGTACGAGCCGTTCGTGGCCGTGCCGCGCTGCCTCGACGGCCACCCGGGCGAGGCGAGCCACGTGCCGCGCTTCGACGAGCGCTACATAGGCTACGGCAAAAACAAGATCGAGTGGATCGCGTCTTTGCGCGGCGCGAACCAGGGCGGGAAAAGGGTGCGATTTTCCCCAACTTCAAGGCTCCTATCTCGGCCGTTTCCCACTCGTTTCGGCTGATTCGTGGACGAGCGATCATCCCTCGGAACGGTCTCGACGCGCGGACGCTTTTTCCGGAACGAACGCGCGCGGAACACTCGCGTTGAACCGACGTTGAATCACTCTTTTCCTGCCCAGGCGCGAACTACTCGTTCCGCGTCGTGCCGGACGCGTTCACGGTCCACGTGCCCCACCCGCAGTCGACGGCGATGCGGGAGTGGAGCATCGAGAAAAAAGTGAAACGCGGGGGCACATGGACGACCAAATCGCGGTTGCGCATGGACGAAATGTTCGCAAAGCACATGGCCGCGCTGGGCCTCTACGTGATGGACATTCCGGGCGTGCCCGCGGGCGACCCGGCGGCCGTCGTGGAGGTCGACCTCGCGACGCCCCTCTGCGGCGCCGTGGCCCACACCATCGACAAGCTCGAGACCCACAGCCTCGCGCCGGCGGCGCGCGCGTGGCTCCGGGGCGGCGAGCCCAAAGCGCGCGGGAAAGGTCGGGACCCCACGCCCCTGCGCTGGGCCCAGGTCGACGCCCGCCTCGCGCTGCCCTTCGCCGAGCGCATCGTCGCGAGCGCACAAAAAAAACAAAAAAACCGAAACAGTCGGCGATTATACCGAAAATCAGCGCCGTAATGAACTTCGTCACTACCAGGCCTACTACTAAGTACATGAGCAAAAAAAATGCGACGGGTGCTGTGGACAAGCTGATGATGCAGTACTTGATGCAGTGCAGCGTCTGTGCAACCACAGCTGCGACAGGTCGAGCTCGCAGAGGAGCCTGCTCTCCGACGCCGCGAGCGCCGTCGCCTCGTCCACAGCAGGCTCTCCGACGCCGCGCGCGGCCGTCACCTCGTCCGCCATGATGTTCGTGCTCGAACTCCTCACCAGCTTGTGGAGCTGGCTGACGGAGAACCCGATGCGCGTGCTGGTGTTCGCCTTCGTCGCGCGCAACATCCTCAAGAAGAAGGAGCCCTTCCCGGAGTGCGGCGGCCGCGTCGTCGGCGTGCACGACACGAAGGCCTTCGACGGCGCCCTGGCGTCGGCCAAGGCCAAGGGCGAGTTGCTGGTCTGCGATTTTTTCGCGACGTGGTGCCCGCCGTGCCGCGCGGCCGTGCCAATCTACGGGAGGCTCTCCGAGACGTGGGACGCGGCGTTCGTCAAGGTCGACGTCGACGAGTGCAAGGAGCTCGCGCGGCGCGAGGGCATCGCGGCCATGCCGACGTTCAAGATCTACCGCGACGGCGCCTGCGTCGAGACGATCCAGGGCTTCAGCGAGCGGGGCATCGTCGCGAAGCTCGAGAGCCTCGGCGCAAAGAAGGCCGCCGCGCCCGCCGGGGACAAGACGGACTAGTAAACAGGCGGTGGAGCGGAGGCGCCTAGCACAAGGACGCACGTTATCACCGATTCGACGCGTCCGCGTCGACGTCCGCGTCCTCCATGGACGACGTGAGCTTCTGGATGAGGGCGAGGTCCTCCTCGCCGAGCTTGGACTTGCGGTTGCTGAGCGTCGAGTGGACGAACATGCGGATGTTGCGCTTCATGCGCGCGTAGGAGTGGCTCTTCCAGTACTCGTCCTCGTCGGCCGCGGCCTCCTCCATGCGGACCATGGAGATGAACTCGGCCATCTCCATGCGCGCGACGGACGCCGCGATGCGGCCCATGTAGCCGCGGAAGACGCGCTCGATGGTGATCGCGGACGCGGTCATGAGCGCGTTCATGGCCTCGAGCTCCGCGCGCTTGATGGCCCAGCGGCGCGCCGCCTTGCGGCCCAGGTGGCCGCGGTAGAAGCTCTGGAGCTGGCCGCAGGCCTGGAGCTCGCGCTTCTCGCGGCGGACCTTCTCGTGGAGCTTCCGCGCGGCCTCGGCCTTCTCCTTCTCGATGCGCCGCCGCGTGCGCTCCTCGCCGACCTTGGCCCGGCCCAGGGCGTTCGCGAGCTTCTTCTGGCGCTCGTCCTGCCGCTGCTGCTCGCGGCGCATCTTCTTCCGCTCGTCCGTCGGCGGCACCTTCTTCGCGTCGTCCTCGCCGATGGCGTCGTGGACGCCGGACCACGACTCCTTCTCGCGCTGCACGAGGGCCATGGCGCGGAAGAACATGAGCGTGATGGAGAAGAGGCCGAACTTGAGCGTGCGCTCCGTGAAGTCGAGGTGCTTGTCGCGGTCGCCGCCCGCCTTGACGACCTTCTCCGTGCCGAGCCGGAACTGGGCCGCCTGCTCGATGGCCTCGGCCTTGGACCGCGGCGACCCGACGACGCTGCTCTCCGGCGGCGGGCCGCCCGCGGCCTCGTCGGCGAGCTGCTTCGTCTTCCGGTCCTCCGCCGCGGCCTGCGCGAGGACCTGGTCCGTGCCCGCGCGGACGAAGCCGTCGGGCTTGAGCGACGGCACGTAGCCCGCGACGGAGAAGTGGCTCTCGCGCTCGCCGAAGTGCCAGCCCTCGAGCATCCAGTCGAGCGCGTCGTCGACGATGTCCGACGCGACGACCATGGCGACGTAGCGGTTGTGCTCGCGGTCGAGCGCGCGCCGCGCGTTGTTCGTCCACATCATCGTCGGGTACGAGTGGAGCGCCTTGACCTCCATGTACTCCTTCGTCGTCGCGAAGGCGTCGTGGAGCTCGCGGTCGAGCGCGTCGAGCTGCATGCGCATCGCGAGCTGCGTGTCCTCCCAGGTCAGCTCGTGGAGCAGGTCCTCGCGCCGAAAGTGCGGATTGCCGCCGCGCGACGACGACAGGGGCACGTAGGACTCCAGGATCTTGATGTCCGGGTGCATGCGGACGTAGACGAGCTCGTCGGAGATGGCCTGGCGCCGCGCGGCGATCGTGTCGAACTCGATGGACGAGCACCACTCGCAGAGCTTCTTGCGGCACGCGAAGCACGCGCGGGGGCCGAGCGCCGCGAGCTCCCGCTCGAGCTGCTTCGTCGCCTCGTCCTTCGTCGTCTCGACGAGCGCCGCCTTCCGCGCCTGGTAGACGCCCTTGGACACGTTGTCGGGCTTCTTCATGCCGGGGTGCTTCTCCTCTTCCTCGTCGCTGTCCGTCTCGATGTCGCTGTCCTCGTCCTGCTCGAGGAGGAACCGCGTCGCGCGCTCGCGCTCGTAGACCTGCTCTCTCAACAAGCAGTCGAGCTCGCGCTCGAGCTCGAGGCGCAGCACCGCGGTCGGGTAGCGCTGGCGGACGCCGCCGTGGAGCACGGCCGACTCCATGTGCTCGTTGCTGTTGTTGATGGCCTTGTCCATCTCCGCCTGGAGGCTCCGGCACCGCGCGTCCAGATCCGTCTCCACGGGCGTCTCGTCGAGGTCCCGGATGAGCCGGTTCTTGCCCGCGCCCGCGGCCTCCTTGGCGCGCGCGGCGAGCTGCGACTTCTGGACCTCGTAGAAGTCGGCGAAGTCGCCGTTGAAGCGCTCGAGGAGCACGTGGGCCTTGCACTGGTCCACGCCCCAGGACGCCTGCGCGTGCTTCGCCGCCCAGACCTCCATGATCTCCTCGCGCGACAGCGAGCACGACCAGTCCGCGCCGTCCGTCGCGAGCTCGGCCGCCGCGTCGACGGACGACTGGAGCGCCTGGTTGACGATGGAGCCGAACATGGAGCCGGCCGCGCGCGCGCGCTTCGGCGGCGCCGCGAAGGCGCCGGCCTTGGGGCCGTCGCCCATGGGCGACCCGTCCTCGCCCGCGACCTCGTCCGCTGGCGGCATGTACGCGGCGATGTCCTCGGCCTTCTCGTGGTCGTCGAGCGTCTCCTGGGTCCGCAGCTTGAGGCCCTGCCAGAGCTCGGGGTTGAGGATCTTGTCCATGGACGCCCACTCGCGCTCGTCCTTCGTCCAGCTCCGCGGGTGCTTGAACCGCACCGTCGCCGCGTGGTTCGGGTCGAAGCCGTCGGCCTTCTTCTTCTGGGAGTCGACGAGGAGCTTGGGGTCGTTGTGGAAGCGCTTCATGAGCTTCCAGATGGACCGCTCCTGGCGCGTGAGCTGGTCGAAGGTCACGCGGTCGATGCGCTCGAGCTCGCCGCGGCCGTAGCCCGCCATCGCGCGCACGGCCTTGGGCTTCCTGCGCTTCAGGGGCTTCAGCCCCCGGTCCTGGCGCTCCGCGTCCTCCCGGCGCTCCTGGTCCAGCAGCCAGTCGTAGCGGTCCGGGAAGCGGATGCGGTCGAGCGTGCTCCACTGCTGCTCGGGCAGCGCGAGCGCGTTCCAGCCCTCGGTCTTGTGCCGCCGGCGCACCTCCTCCGCGGGCGTCATCATCGACGTCACGAGGCCTTTCAGGGTCGCCACCTTCTTCCACTGGGCCTTGCCTTCCGTCGTCTTGATGTTCTCGAAGGTCGTGTTCAGGTCCAGCGCGCATTGGGTGGCCTCCGCCATGCCGAAGACGAGGCCGTAGGCCGCGGGCAGGTGGCGCTGGAGCCAGGCCATCTCCCGGCCCAGCCGCTCCGTGTCCGCGAGCCGGTCCCGCCGCTCGTTGCGCAGGCGCCGCAGGCCCGCGAGGAGGTCGACGCGCTCCTGGGACCGCGACGCGAAGAGGCGGCACCAGTGCGCGAACTCGACCTCGAGCGTCCGCACGTTCGCGTAGAGCGCCCGCCGCTGGTCGTCCGTGAGCTCCATGCGCTCGTCGTCGACGGCGAGCTCCGTGTTGCAGCGCTCCGTCTCCTGCTCGCAGCGCGAGCTCTCGACCTCGGCCTCGTCCATGAGCGCCTGGACGACGAGCACCTTCCGCTCGCCGAGGCGCATGGACGTCCACAGGTCCTCCGTCGCCGCGCGGCAGACGCGCAGCTCGTCCTGGATCTTCTTCGCGCGCTGGCTCTCCGCGTCGAGCGTCGCGCCCGCGGTGCGCACCGCGTGCGCCTCGACGGTGATCGAGTACTTGGTCGCGGACGCGGCGCCGAGGACGACCTGGTAGGGCCCGGGCTTCAGCGGCTTCGCGTCGGGGTTGTGCACGAGGACCGTGCGCCCGAGCGTCGTGCCCGAGTTGAGCTGCTGGCTCTCGTAGGGCGCGTGGCCCACGGACCGGGGCTGGCCTAAACCGCTCGTCGCCGTCGGCATCGCGAAGAACGCCGCGGCGAGGCGGCCGAGGCGGTAGCCGCGCGCCGTGAAGACGCCGCGGTAGACGACGGTGACCGTGATCGACAGCAGCTTGCGGTGCGGGTCGAAGGGGATCTCGAAGCGGTGCGTCCGCGACGCGCGCGTCTCGAGCGCGTCGGACTCGTCCAATAACGTCGCGACCTTGCCCTCGTACTCGAAGAGCACATCCGACGCCTTGAGCGGCGGCGGCGTCAGGTCGTTGAGGGCCTCGATGTCCTTCACCGTCGTCACGGCGTCGAGGTCCTCCTCCTCGCTCTCCTCCTCCTCCTCGGAGCTCGACGAGTGGAACTTCTCGAGCTTCTTCGGCGGGCCCTTGTTCGCGACGCGGCCGCGCATGCCCTGGCGCGCCACGGACGCGCGGAACCGCAGCGCGCGCCGCGCGGCGTCGCCGCCCGGTGGCTTCTCGGACCCGCGGCCCTTCCTGAAGGACGCGGCGTGCGCGCCGCCCGCGGCGTCGACCTTGCCGCCGAGGCCCGCGTTCTGCGCGTTCGGGCCGAGCGACGCCGGGTGCACGGCGTCGAAGCCGCCGTAGACGCGCTTCTCGCGGTTCGCGTCGTCCTCGTCGGCGTCGGACGACGACGCGCTCGAGTACGCGCGCTCGCCGTCGCTCTCGAGCTCGTCGGAGTCGAACTCGTCCTCCGCGAGCTCCTCGTAGGACTCGTCGCTGTCCGGCAGGTCCGCCTCGGGCGCGTCGGAGCCGCCGCGCGTGCCGTCGCTCGCCCCGCCGCGCTGCCGCGACCGGCGCAGCAGCGCCTTGGGGTCCGCGTGGCCCTTGGTCGTCCGGCGGCCGCCGGGCTTCGCGGTCTTGAGGCCCGTCGTCGCGTGGTGCGTCGCGTAGATGGCGTTGAGGTCGCGGCGCCGCTTGTCCTGCTCCTTGTGGATGACGGTGAGGCGCTTCCCGAAGGCGCGCACGGCGCCGGCCTTGCGCCGGCCCACGCCCGTGTAGCGCGGGTCCACGTAGAACTCGGCGAGGAGCGTCCGCAGGTACTCGTCGGGCCCGAACGCGCAGGACCCCGCCTCCGCGTCGACGAGCCGGAGCAGCGAGTGGCGGCTGTGGGCCTTGCCCGACTCGCGGTAGGGGAACCAGGGCGTCGCGAGGTGCAGCTCGAGGTCCGTCGCGCCGGCCTCGTAGGCCGCGCGCTGCGCCTCGTACTCGTCGCCCTGGTTCTTGCCCGTCCGCGACGCGTTGTTGAGCGCGATGGACATGCGCTCGACGTGCTCCGCGTCGTCGCGGGCGTGGTCCTCCGACGCCGGCGGCGCGAAGTGGAACTCCGGGTGGAGGATGCGGTCCAGGACCATGTAGCGCGCCTCCGGCTCGCCGAGGTCGTGCGCGCCCTTGGCGCGGATCCGCGCGAGGCGCCGCTCGCGGAGCACGGTGTCGAGCAGCGCCATGGACTGGGCCTGGGCGCCGAGGGACGCGTGCTCGGCGCGCATGGCGCCGCGCTTGCCGCGCGCGCCCTCCTCGAGCGGGTCCTTCGCCTCCGCCTCGCGCTTCCGCAGGCCCGCCAGCCCGCGCGCGGCCTCGCCGTTCTTGTCGAGCTGGCGGAAGTGGGCCTCGCCCTCCTCGTGCGTGAAGGCGCAGAGGAGGCGGTGGCCCTCGATCTCCGCCTCGCTGAAGAGGAAGGGTAGCGCGAGCTGGAGCTGGCGCGGGAGCACGATGATGCGCTCGATGTCCTCGACGCGCAAGCTCGGCGCGTAGTCCGGGTCGTACTTCATCTCCTCGGCCTCGGCCTCCGTGACGTGGCTGTAGGCGATGGGGTTCACGAGCACGTCCAGCGCGACCCACTTCTTCTCGTCCGGCGACCGGTCCGCGGCGGCCTTGTGGCGCACGCGCGCGGCGACGCAGTCGCCCGAGACGGTCGCGCGCGCCTTCTTCGCGAGCGCCTCGGACGCCTCCGCCTCCGCGGCGAGCTCCTGGGCCCGGGTCTGCTCCGCCTCCATGTCGTCGAGCTCCTGGGCGATGGACCGGCCCGTGGCCTCCTTGTAGGCGTCGCTCACGGCCTTGCCGACCTCCTCGACGGTCTGGGCCTCGTTGTCCGTGACGCGGAGCTCGCGGTTCGCCGCGCGCATGGTCCGCTCGAACTTCTTGAGCTTGCGCTCGAGGTCGCGGATCTGCTGCTCGAGCGCGCGCTGCTCCGTCGTCAGCGCCAGGCGCAGGTCGTCGGTCGTGATGCGCTGGAGCACGCCCGGGTTCCACATGTCCGAGTTGACGAACGCGCCCTTGTGGCAGCGGACGCGGCCGAGCTCCGTGTCGACCTTGCGGAGCCGCGCGCGCTGGGCCTTGATGATGTTGCGGCGGTCGTTGGCCTCGCGCTCGGCCTTGGTCTTGTCGAGGCGCTGCGCGCCGCGCTTCATGCGCAGCTGGCGCGCGAGGCGATCGAGCGCGTCGATGAGGATCTTCGCGGAGTCCTCCTTCTGCGCGACGGTGACCTTGAGCGCCTGGGCCATGCGGTTCGCGAGCCGCAGCTTCCGCGACCGCGACGCCAGGATGTCCGTGAGCTGCTGGTACTCGTCGATCTTCGCCGCGTAGGACGCGCGGAGCTCCTCGACCTCGCGCTGCTTCGGCGCGAGCGCGCCCTTCAACCCCGCGTTCGTCTCGAGGAGGCGCAGCGTCCGCTGGAGCCGCCGCGCGTCGTGGTCCGCCGCGTCCACGGCCTGCTGGAACTGGGCCACGACGGCCTCGAGCTCCTTGCACTGCTGGAGCGCGAGCACCATGCGCCGCCGCGACGTGAAGAGGTCGTCGGTCATGCGCTTGCCGCTCTCCGCGATGGACCGCATGGGCGGGCAGCGGCCGTCCTTCTTCGCGCGCGACCCGTTGACGAAGCGCTCGAGGCCGCCCGTCAGGTAGCCGCCCTGCTTCTCGCCGTCTAAGATCGTCGCCTCCTCGAGCATCTTGTTCTCCGCGTCCGCGTCGCGCTCCCGCTTCTCGGCCTTGGCCTGGTCGCGCATGATGGCCAGGCGGTTCGCGATGTCGACGGCGTCCTCCTCGTCGCGCTGCTGGCTCATGTACTCGGACCGCTCCTCGGCCTTGATGACGCCCTCGCGGTAGAGGCGCAGCCGCTCCGCCTCCTTGGCGGCCTCGCGGCTCCGGAAGTCCTCGTAGCGCATCGCGAAGCGCTCCTCCTGCTCCGCCTTGGCGCGGTCGACGGCCGCCTGCTCCGCGCGGAGCTTCTCGGCCATGCGCGCGGCCTCGCGCAGCTGCTTCTTCTTCGTCGCGCCGACCTTCTTCTTCTTGCGGTGCTTCTTCTGCGACTCGTCCTCGCCGGGGTGCGACGCGCCGGACTCGGAGCCGCTCTCCTCGCTCTCGTCGCCCTCCTTGCGCTCCTGGGCGCCGTCGCCGATGTCCGCGCCGAGCTGCGACAGCGGGTCGAAGCCGACGGAGCCCTCCTCGGCCTCGAGGTCGTCCATGGCCGCGCGCATGGACGCCTCGAGGTCCTCGCGCTCCTCGCGCTCGCGCCGCTCCGCGTCGAAGGCGCCGCGCGGGAGGCGGTACTCGGGGCTCGACGCGTCGACCGCGGCCTCCGCCGCGGCCTCGACGCTCTCGTCGTCGTCGTCCCGGAGCTCGGGCGCCGCGGCCTCGAGCACGTCCTTGAGCGCCTTCGCGATGGACTTCATGCTCTCCTGGTTCATCTCGTGGCCGCAGTCGACGTACTCGACGCTGCAGACCGTGCCGCCCGCGCTCGCGGCTTTCGACGCCGTCGGCGCGCGCGACACCTTGGCCTTGTCCAGCGCCTCCGGCGCGAGGTCCGGCGGCACGAAGCGGCCCTTGCGCGCCTGGAGCAGGATCATGGGCTTGGCGATGCGGTTCAGCACGGGCCGCGTGTCGTCGTGGTGGAGCAGGCCGCGGAGCTGGGCCATGACGCCCTGGGGCCCCGTCGACGACGCGAAGTTCCGCGACTGGATCTGGTCGCCGGCCTCGTTGTCGCCGATCTCGACGGCCTCGCGCGACGTCCAGAAGTCGCGGAGCGCCGGGTCGCGGCCCTTGTCCCGCATGTAGTCCGCGCTGAGGTGGTGCGCGACGATGGCCTCGAGCCGCTCCTCGAAGATCGCGCCGGAGAGGATCTTGTGGAGCGTCTTCGCCGTCTTCTTCATGCCCGACGCCGCGAAAAACGCGTTCACGAGGATCAGCGCCACCGTCGCGTCCTTGAACTCGCGCAGCGCCTCCGCGCGGGGCGTGAGGTGGCGCGTCGCGAACTTTGTGAGCGCGCACGCGCCGTTGCCGAAGCCGAGGAACACGACCTTCGTGTTCGGGTCGCTCGGGAGCCGGTTCGAGTTCTTGAGGTGGATCAACAGCTGCTCGATGACCGTGGCGTGCATGCTGTTGTTGACGGCGCCCGACGCCGTGTTCGCGCGCATGCCCGCGGGCCAGTGCGTGTTCGGCAGTCCCGGGAGCCCGACCAGGACCGCGTCGCCGCGCGCGCCCCGCCGCGAGAGCAGCGGCGTCACGCAGCGCTCGAGCGTGTCCAGCGTCATGAAGAAGTCCGGCGCGACGACGAGCAGGAAGCGCACGGGCGCGCCGCGCGGCGCCGTCGGCAGGCCGATGGCCGCGCCCGACGCCTCCGCGGCCAGGGTCTGCTCGCGGTACGTCGCGGCCGCGCGCGCGTCCGCCTCGGGCTCCAGCGGCCCCTGGAGCACGCGGAACGTGGCGACGACGCCCGTCTGCACGTGGTAGAACTCGTCCTTGAGGTCGTCGACGGCCGCGGCGACGTCCGGCCGCGCGCCCTCCATGAGCGCGCTCCGCTCGTCCCCGGCGACGGACGCCTGGCTCATCTCGTCGGAGAGGTCGCCGGAGCCGAAGGACGCCTCGTCGTCGTTCAAGGGGTCGCCCTTGGGCGGCGAACTCGCCGAGGACACGCCGAGCGTCGACTCGTCGGCGACGGACCCCTCGCGCTCCTCGCGCTCGCGGTCCTCCTTCTCGCGCTTGCGCCGGCGCTTCGCGGCCGCGCGGAGCTCCGCGAGGGCCTTGCGGCTCTTGTTCCGCGCGCCGGGCACGGCCTCGAGGGGGTCGCCGCCCCACCGGTCGCGGAGCTCCTTCTTCGAGAGCTGGAGCGGGTGCTTCTTCTCCTCGCCGTCGGACACCTCCTCGACGGACGCGCGCGCGGCGTCGCGCGCCATCGCGCCCGTCGTCCGCGGCCGCTCGGACCGCCGCGACGACGTCGATCGCAGCATCTCGCGCGCGCGGTCGCGCCACGTCGGCTCGTCGCCGCCCGCGGCGGTGCTCCCGCGCGGCGGCGACGCCGGCGACGCCCGGTCCGCGCGCGAGCCCCAGGACGACACGGACGCCATGGGCTCCGGCGCGCCGGCGAAGCGGGCGAGGTGCGCCTCGGAGAAGCCCGTCACGGCGTTGCCGGCCAGGGCCTCCATGAGCAGCAGCGCCGCGGGCTCCGTGAGCTGCGTGCCGAGGAGCGCCATGCCCTCGACGAGGCCGCGCGCGTCCACGCGGCCCAGCCCCTTGGCGTCGAAGTGCTTGAAGGACGCCTCCAGGGACACGCCGCGCTTCAGCGCCAGGCTCAGCAGCCGCCGCAGCTCGTCGCCGGCGGCCTCGGCCTCCGCGCGCGCGCGGCGCTCCCCCTCGGACCGCTCGTGGTCCGTCCGCGCGGGCGCGCGGTTCACGAAGGTCACCTTGACCTCCGTCGCCCGCAGGAGCCAGAGCGTGCCCTTGGCGTCGATGGCCGCCTCGATGGCCAGCTTCTCCACCTCGAGGCCGAGGTCGTCCATCGTCGCGGCGTCGGGGTCTCCCGGCGCGAGCTCGGCCGCGCGCCTGTGCCGAATTCAAATCTTCAACTCGACTTCAATGTGAGCGTATTCGAATGTTTTGACACGAGGATTTTCACTGTGGTTCGAGAACTCGATGAGAGAAAACGATCCGTCCAAAAGTCAGCCGAATCGACTTCGATTTGACCGAGCTCGAGAATTCTGAAGTTTGGTCAGGACCACCCAAACCAGTGGTTGAATTCGGCACAGCCGCGCGCGTCGCCGCGGGCGCGTAGGTCGACTCGGCGAACTTGGCCAGCGCCGACGCGAGGTGGCTCAGGTCGTCGCGGCTCACGTGCTCGGGCTCGCCCGCGGCGATGGCCGCCGCCGCGGCCGCGACGGCCTCGGCGCGCGGCGCGAGCGACGCCTTCGCGTCGCGGTCGTAGACGCCGCGCGCGTAGCGCTGGGCGCCCACGAGGGCCTGGAGCGCGCGCACCTGGACGCGCCACTCCTGGTGGCTCCCCAGGTACTCGAGCTGGGGCCCGCTCAGCTCCTCGCGGACGCCGTCGATGTACTCCGCGACGCAGACGGCGGGGCCGCCGCGCGCGGCCGTCGGCGGCGTGCGCTCCGAGGCCGCCGACGGCTCCTCGAGGCGCGCGCCCTGGAGGCGCTGGGCATCCTCGAAGGCCGCCCGGAAGAGCTTGATGCGCTCGAAGGCGAAGAACTCGTCGCGGATGCGCTGGCCCTCGCCGCCGCGGTCGCTCCGGTACAGTCGCGCGCCCGGCGGCGTCAGGTCCTTGCGCGCGAGGTAGCCGTCGGCGTCGCTGCCGAGCCACTTCGTCGGGGCGCCGTCCTCGAAGAGGATCGTGTCCGGGACGCATAAGTGCAGCCGCGGCGACCGGCGCAGGCCCGTCCAGAGCGTGCCGAAGACCCAGGACCAGTGCTTGTCCTGCACGGCGCCGCGCGCCCGCGCCCAGCGCTCCGCCTCGCGCGCCTTGGCGAGGTGCTCGCTGAGCTCCTGCGCCGAGAACATGGCCGCCGCCCGACGGCCAGCGGCACGGCGCCGACGCCGGTGGGCTGCCTCTCGAGCGCTGCCTACTCAAAAGGCCAACGATAGGTAAACCACGAAGGCAAGGTCGATCTTGCCGAAGGAGTTTTGATCGATGATTCGTCGCTCGGGGGCTGCCCTTATCGCAGTTGGTGCCTGCGTCCTGGAGTGCTGCAGCATCGTCGCTCGGGGGCTGCCCTTATCGCAGTTGGTGCCTGCGTCCTGGAGTGCTGCAGCATGTTCGCGGCTTGTAGCCTGCGGAAGCGGCTTCCGCGGCAGCCGCCGCGCGTGCCCGTGACGCCGGTGCCGTCAGAGGCAGCCTATGATCCATCGATACTGCCGGTGACGCCATCGCCGTCGGAGGCGCCGCCGTCACAGGAGGACTCGTCGCGCGCGACCCGCGACGACGCGCTCGCGCTGCGCGCCAAGCTGCGGCGGAACCTGAGCCGCGCGCGGTCCCGGGGCGATGCCGCAAAGGTCCGCGTCATCAAGGACCGGCTCCGCGTCTTCGCCGACGAGTTCGACGCGTCGGCCGCGGCCGTCAGCGTCGCCGTCAAGTTCGTCGTCGTGTCCGCAGTCGACCCCGCGGCGAACACCGTCAGCGCGAAATTCGAGGTCCACGCGGCCTGGGACGACGCCGTCGACGCCGACGACCTCGCCGCGCGCCTCGACGTCGCCAACGCCGTGCGCTGCGACCGCGGGGCCGTGACGGCGTCGGCGCACAGGCTCGTCGCGCGCTTCGACTGCGACCTGGCCCTCGGCGCGTCGTCGGACCTGCGGCGCTTCCCCTTCGACACGGTCGAGGCCGTGGCCGTGATTACGTTAGCGCACGTGAGCTTGCGGCGGCGGGGCGCGCGGTCCGAGTCGCTCGCCGGCCCGCGGGTCCACCTCCGCGCCGACGCGGCGATCTGCGCCGACGCGACGTGCGACTACTGCCTGAGCGAGTTCGAGCCGACGGCGACGACGCTGCGGCTGCTCCAGCTCGACGTCGTCCGCGGCGGCGTCGCGCTCCGGCGGCGGCCCGCGGTCCACGTCGTCAAGGTCGCGGCGCCGACGGCGGCGCTGTCGGTCGTCGGCCTCGCCGCGGGCTGGCTCTTCCCGTTGGAGGACTTCGCGGGCCGCGCGAAACTGCTCTTCGCGGTCTTCTTCGCGCAGGCGGCCGTCGCCCGCGCGCCGCCGCCGCGCGTCGACGGGCTCACGCTGCTCGACCGATTCCTCGCCGTGGCGAGCGCCGCGTGCTTGCTCGCGGTCCTCGAAGCCGCGGCCGCGAAGCTCGCCTCCGACTTTCTCGGCGGCGACGACGGGCTCCTCGTCCTCGACGCGGCGTTCCACGCGCTCCTCGCGGTCGCCTACGTCGCCGCGAACCGGACGTTCCTGCGCGCCCTGCTGTGTTACTCAGGGCGGTAACCGAGCGCCCGCGCGCTCAGACCTGGCCGCGCTTCTTGTCGTTCTCGACGTAGTCGGGGAGGAACGGCGCGACGAGGGCGATGATGTGGGCGAGCGCGCTGTAGGGGAGGAGCGCGACGCCCAGGCGCATGCCCACGGCCGTGTTGCCGACGTCGCGGAGCACGCAGCGGCCGATGGACGCGAAGATCTCGCGGGGCAGCTCCGACGGGTCCACGGCGAGCTTCTTGAACGACTCCATGGAGTCGATCTTGTGCTCGACCTTGTTGTAGAAGTTGGACGCGACGGGCGACGGGTGGATCACGCACACGTCGATGCCCTTGCACTGCAGCTCCACGGCGATGGACGCCGCGAACTGGGACATGAAGGCCTTGGTCGCGCCGTAGATGATCGCGAACGGGTTCGGGATGTACGCGGACGCGCTGCTCGTGAAGACGATGCAGCCCTTCAGGCCCTTGCGCATCATGGCCGCGGCGAAGTGGTGCGTGATGGCCACGGCCGCCGTCGCGTTGCACTCCATGTTCACGAGGTGCTTGCCGAGCGGCTGCGTGTCGAAGAAGCCCGTGACGATGAAGCCCGCGTTGTTGAAGACGATCTGCACGTCCTTGTCCGCCGTCGCGGCCTTAATCTTCTCCAGGTAGTCGGCGCCGGGCGCGAAGCTCACGCCCACGGCGACGAACTCCTGCCCCTTGTACGCGGCGCTCAGCTCCGCGACGGCGGGCTCGAGGAACTTGTCGGGCAGCGCCGCGACGACGACGTTGAGCCCCTGCTTCGCGAGCTCCTCGCAGATGGCGCGGCCGATGCCCGTGGACCCGCCCGTCACCACGGCCCACGTCGCGCCGTACTTCTTCTTGAGGTCCTGCACGCCGCGCAGGCGAATGTAGAGCAGCGGCAAAAAGTAGGCCGCGAGCCACAGCGCCGTCGGCGCGGCGAGGATGTAGAGGAGGAACACGGGGACGGCCATTGGTGTTCGATGCGTTTAAAGCCTTGCCAATGCTGTTGGCGCGCGCAAATTTGCGTCGACACAGGCTGCGACGTCGCGAGCTTTGTGGCCACGAGTGCAGCGTGGCGGCGAGTTGTCTGAAACATCTACCCTCGATGCTGCCCGATTCTCGGCGCCGCTCGCGCGCTGCTCGGAGATCGCACAAGCCTCGCGCAACCCGGCCAGAGGGCATCAGTCGAGCGCCCATCCCCTTCAATAACTAGGCCAACCATGGGCGCCGGCGCGTCGTCCAAGTACCAGAACCCGGAGTACGTGGCCTTCATGGCCTCCTGGGGCAGCCTCGAGAAGCTCCAGGCCCTCTGGTCCGAGCTGGATGTCAACGGCAACAACATGGTCTCCCTGGCGGAGCTCGACAAGCTCATCGTCGACGACATCGAGAAGAAGGGCGGCGCGCGCTTCGCGGGCATGGACAACAAGCCCGCGCTGCTGCGGACCTACTACGCGACGTGCAGCGGCGGCTACGAGGACGACTACATCGAGAAGCACGAATTCCGCGCGATGCTCCGGAACCTCTTCTTCTTCACGAAGCTCTGGGCGATCTTCCAGGAGGTCGACTCGTCGGAAAAGTACAAGGACCGGCGCATCACGCTGCCCGAGTTCCAGCGGTTCTGCGCGAGCAACGACCTCGGCGTGACGGCGACCGCGGACCAGGCCGCGGACATGTTCCGCGACGCGGACGTCAACGACGGCGGCATGCTCCTCTTCGACGAGTTCTGCAAGTTCGTCGCCGACCAGCTCGTGCCCATGTCGAAGCACGACGCGGAGTACGCGGCCATGGAGCAGCCGACGACGGAGCTCGGCGGCGACGAGGCCTGCGAGTCCTGCCTCGTCGTCCCCGTGAACAAGAAGCGCAAAGGCAAGCACGGCTCGAAGAACAAGCGCCGCGACAAGCGCTTCGGCGCGTCCAAGTCGAAGTTGAAGCGCGAGGCGAAGCGCTTCGCCAAGTGCACGGCGGACTTCGCGGAGATGCAGCTGAACAAGAAGAGCCTCGCGCGGGCCTGGGCGGCGCTCGACTACAACGGCAACGGCATGGTCAGCCTCGCGGAGATCGACAAGTGGGTCCTCGAGCACTGGCCCGTGCTGAACAGCAAGCCGGCCCTGCTCAACGCGTACCAGGACGCGTGCGCCGGCGGGTCCGACGCCTTCGTGCAGAGGGACGAGTTCCGGGGGCTCCTCGGCCACCTCGTCGCCTACGCGCGCGTCTGGGACCTCTTCTACGAGTTCGACTCGTCCGGCGACCGCCGCCTGGACCTCGCGGAGTTCGCGCGCGGCTGCGCGTCGCTCGGCATCGAACTGTCGGCGAAGGAGCTCATCAAGGAGTTCGACCGCATCGACGAGAACGACGGCGGGCTCATCCTCTTCAAGGAGTTCGCGCGCTTCGCCAAGACCAAGACGCTCTCCAGCGGCGTGCCCGCGGAGCTCGCGGCCGTCGCGTCCGCGACGGAGCTCGAGGCCATGGGCTGGTCGCGGCTCTCCGCGTACTGCGCGAACCTCGGCCTCGACGACCGCGGCAAGACGGCGGACCTCGCCAACCGCCTCTTCAACGCCCTCTTCCCCAAGGACCCCTAGGTTCGGGAGGGGCGGCGCGCGGCGAGGTCGTAAGCACGTTGGTCTCGTTGACCGAATTATTGAAGGGGACGTGCGACTTGTGCGCACGACTGCCATTCGTTGAAGGCATGTTGCATCCATGTTGTCGCCGCACTCGAGTCGAGCTGCGCGACCTGGGAATCCAATTTGCGCGCGGCCACCGCCGACACCGACACCTGCGAGCGGCCATCGCGCCGACGCCGACGCCTGCGATGCCCCCGCGTCGCAGCAGCCGACTCCAAAAGCCCCCGGCGCCGCCTGCGTCCTCGATGATGCGGCTTCCACAAGAGCTGAAGGGGCGCGTCTTGGATTATTTGGACCTCGAAGCGATCATGATCAAGGGCGGCATTTCGCGGTCGTTCCGCGCGGCGCGCGCTTGCGTGGAGTCGATTTCCTGGGAACGTAAAGAGACGAGCTTTACAAGCGTCGGACACTGGCGAACGGCGCTGCCGACTTTTAGTGGGGCTCGGCGACTGTCCGTCGACTGCGTCGACGACGATATTAAATTCGGCTGCGTCTTCGCCGCTCTCGAGCGCGAGCCGTTCCGCGCGCGATGCCTGGAGGTGCGCATTCGGGTGCACGTCGCCCTGCTCGACGACGAGGGGCTCGTCGCTCCAGATACTCCAGATTCGGTACGCCAAATGTTCCGGCTCCCAGCTCTGCTGCGCGCCGGCGGGCTCCCCGCGCTCGAAGTCTTCGACTTCGAGGTCTACGACGACAACTGCGTCCACACCGGCGACGTGGCTCTGTGGCCGCCGCAGCCGCGGCTGAAGGTGCATCCCACCGTGCGCGAGAAGCTTCTGCGAATCCTCGACGCGCTGCCGGCGCGCGTCGCCGTCCGATCGGCGCTCGCGCTCGGCGCGCCCGCGGACGGCATCCTCGCGCGCATCGACGCGGCGTCGCTCGACCTCAACGAGTCCACCGCGCGCATGGATCCGTGCGTCCTCTGCTGGGCGCGCAGGCCCGGCAAATCCGACGACGCCCACGTCGGCCTCCTCCCGGCGCTCGTCGCGCGAGGCCTGGCGGTCGACGCGCGCGGTCCGCGGCGGCGGATGACGGCGCTCGCCGTCGCGGCCGCCTGGGCCAACGCCGAAGCGGCGGTGGCGCTCCTCGACGCCGGCGCCTCCGTCAGCGCCGGCGCGCCGGCTCCGCTGCTCGCCTGCGCTCTGGCGCAGTGCGGCGAGCCCGCGCGAATGGTTCGCTACGTGCTGCGACGGAGCAGCGGCGGGCGCTCCTGGTCCCGGCGGAAGATCTTCAACGAGCTCCTCCGCCGCGGCGCGTCGCCCTTCGCCGCCTACGACGGGAAACCGGCGACCTTCTACCTGGACCAGTGGCTCCAGATGAAGCTCCACTCCCTCAAGCGGAACACCGACGCGATCATCCACATGCCGATGGCGGAGTCGGAGGACGAGCCCTCGGACGACGACTCCGACGCCCGCGACGAGTATTTCGAGAACAGGCTCGACCGGCTGAGGATGCAGACGCGCCTCATCTACGAGGGGTACGACGTCAAGGAACTCAGCCAGTCCATCAACCTCATGTCGCAGACGATGCACGCCATGTACACGGGCGCGCCGCTGCCCGCGGCGGGCTTCCTCCCGCTCGTGACGAAGGAAGAGGACGCCTAAGGAAAGCGTTAACATATCCCGCCGGCGGGATATGCTATGTTAGCGTGGCTGATCGCCTCTTTTTAGACGAGCCGGAGGCCTCTAGCGGCGCGGGCGCCACGCGGAAGTGAGTACTAGTCCGCGGCATCGTGGTTCAAGGTCGATTCAAGAAGCCAGAGGTGCCTTGAACTCGCAGTTCTTTGCGATGAGCTCGAGCATCGTCTTCGCGGCCTGCAGCTTGGCCGCCGCCGGCGCCCTGCAGGCGCCGCGATCGCCTCCGACGCGGCGCACGCTGCCGCATGCGAACCGACCGACGCAAAGAAAGGGCTTCGCCGGCCGGGAGTCGCTCGGCGACCCGCGATTCAAAGACGGCAAGTCCAAGGCGGTCTACGACTGCGCGCGCTGGTACCTGCTGCGCGGCGGCGAGCGCAACGGCGTCGAGGCGAAGATGACGGACTACGGCCTGGGCCTCGTGGCGTCCGGTGACGTCGCCGCGGGCGAGGCGGTGCTGACGACGCCGCGGGCGTGGATCGTGTCCGCGGAGGACGCGCCGCTCTACCTGTCGGCGACGCGCGACGACCCCGCGGCGGATCTCGTCACGGAGACCGCCGCCGTCTCCGCGCGCTTCGTGGAGCTCGAGGGCGACGGCATGTGGGAGCCCTACCTCGCCGCGCTCCCGACGGCCGCGGAGCTCGGCGATATGCCCGCGCTCTGGCCCGACGACGAGGCCGCCGGCCTGCTCGCGGGCACGCAGACGGGCCGGAGCCGGGCCGAGCTGCTGGCCACGTGGCGCAGCGATCTCGAGGCGATCAACGGCCGGCGGCGCCTCCACGACCCGAGCAGCCCTGAGCTCCCGTGGCGCCAGTGGCGCTACTACGAGGCCCTCGTCATGTCGCGCGGCTCCAGCCTGCCCGGCGTCGGCTACGCGGTCTTGCCCTTCATCGACCTGGCGAACCACGACGACGCGCCGAACGCGAAGCTGCGCGTGGACGAGGCCGACGGGTACTGCGCGTCCGTGTCGCTGACCGCGGCGCGCGACCTCGTCAAAGGCGAGCAGGTCTTCTCGTCCTACGCCGGCGGCGAGGGCCCCATGGACGCGCTGCTGAGCCTCCAGGCCTTCGGGTGGCTCGCGCTGGGCGACGACGAGCGGCCCCTCGTGGAGAGCTGCTCGGTCGACGTCGCGATGGCCATCCGGTCCGACGACGACCTCGGCGAGGTCAAGCTCGGCCTGCTCGACGCGGCGCCGGGCGGCGGCCGCGCCGTGCTCACGACGACGGGGACGTCCGACGTCGACGACCGGGCGCACGCCGGGGCGCTCCGGGACCTGCTCTGCGGCCTCCGGCTCGTGTCGATGGACGAGGCGGCGCTCACGGCGGAGATCCTCGAGAACGAGGCGCCGGAGGACTCGCCCTGGGCGCTGGGCGAACGCGTGAGCGACGCCAACGAGGCCGCGGCGGTGCAGGCGGGCAGCGGCCTGCTCCGGCGCATGATCGCGGCGTCCGACGCGGAGTTCGAGACGCGGACCAAAGCGGGCGTCGCGGCCGCGAACGCGTCGCCCGAGGGCCTCCGCCGGGCGACGCTCGCGCGCGCGACGGCCGAGGGCGAGCGCGCCGCCCTCTGCACGCTCCTCGCCCTCCTCGAGGGCCGCCCGGAGTAAGTTGGATCGATCGTACAGGGGCGTACAAGGCGGCGGCACGGGATCTACCACGCGGCGAAACACACCCTACCCGCGGGTCCCGTAGCAGTCGTCGATGTCGTAGCCGAACTCCGCAAAGTCGACGGCGAAGCGCCGCGCGACGATCTCGCAGCTGAGGTCGTCGTAGTACAGGTGGCGGCGGCCGTGGTGGACGGCCTTGAGCCACGCCGGGGCCTCGGCGCCGCGGTCGCAGGGCGGCGCGCCGCAGAGCTCCTCGAGGAGCCCCGCCTCCGTCGCGACGGTCGCGTACGCGGCCTCGTCCTCGAGCTTGACGACGCGGTCGACGAGCAGGCGCCCGTCGTCGTCGTCCGTGAGCCAGGCGCGCTGCGACGTCTCCTTGTGCCGGCTCTGCGACCGCGCGCGGAGCTCCGTCGCGACCCGATTGCCCGCGAGGAAGCCCCGGCGCCGCCACTGGAGCGAGCCCGGCTTCGTGCCGTTGTCCGCCGCCTGCGCGCGCGCGAGCGCGTCGAGCTCGGCGAGGTAGGCCGCGAAGAGCGCGCGGTGCTCCGGCCGGTAGGGCTTCGCCGTGCCGTCCTGGGAGCTCCGCTTCTCGTCGTCGATGATGTAGGGCTTGAAGATGCACGCCGGCGCGTCCGCCGCGTACGAGTCGCGGAACATGCCCTTGGTGCAGTGGACTTTCGCGGAGTAGAAGAACCTGAGGCGTGCGGTGCGATGGACGCGCGAACGAGGACGCCGGAGCCGCGCTGCGACAGCGCCCAGTCGTAGGGGTTCCGTACGACGGCGAACGTGTACGCGCGGCGCCACGCTGGAACGCCGATCCGCGATTGGAGGTACGCGGCGAGGACGTGCTGCATGGGCTCCGTCGGCGGGTGCATGCCGTTCTGGTAGGGCTGCTGCAGCTTCCGGATGCGCGTGTTGTTGGCCATCGTCGCTATGGTCGTGCCGCCGCACTTCGGAATGTGAATAAAAGCCCACGACTTGCAGCGCGCGGCGAGCTCGTCATCCCTGACGCAGGTCGCGCTGCCGGCCTCGGCGATGGCGACGACGAGCGCGGCTGCCCAGCAGCATCGCGTCATCTACGGCGCATCGTGTGCCAATGGTTCAAGGTGGGCAGCATTGCCAACTTCAATTGACTATCGGCTTCCAAAGCGAGCTCTGCAAAACGCGGCTCCGGCAAAGAGCCTTCTTTGGCAGCACATCTCGAAGCACACACGCGTTACGCCTCACCGAAGCACACACGCGTTACGCCAGCACCATGTCTGACACCATCCCGACCATGAAACTGAAGCTCCACCGCGTCGACGGCAGCCTCGAAGTGCGCCGCGTCGGCCTCCGCGCCAACACTCTCGAAGCGCTGCGCGCGGCCGTCGACGCCACGTTCCCGGACCTCGAGGGCAAGTACGACCTGTTGTACGTCGACGCGGACGGCGACACCTGCACGCTCAAGACGGATGAGGAGCTGGCCATCTCCTTCATCGCCCGCAGCGACGGCGCCGCGGTCTTCCACGTCGTGCCGTCGCGCGCGCCCGCGAGCGTGCACGTCGGCGTCACGTGCGACGACTGCGGCATGTCGCCCATCCGCGGCTTCCGCTTCAAGTGCACCGTGCGGCCCGACTACGACCTCTGCGGCCGCTGCGACGCGCGGGACCCCGAGTCCTTCCCGAAGATCAAGCTCTCGGAGCCGAAGCGGCGGTGGGCCCGCGACGGCGAGAAGTGGCGCCGCGAGAAGCAGCGGACCTGCGGCGGCGCGAAGCCGTGCGAGGGCACCCTCTCCGCGGAGTTGAAGCAGAAGGCCGCGGAGATGATGGGCGACGGCGACGCGGCGAAGGGCGCCGCGCTCTTCGCGGAGCTCCGCGCCAAGGCCGCCGAGGCGATGCGCGACGGCGACGCGGACACGGACGTCATGGCCGAGATGGCGAAGAAGTTCCAGGAGCGCGAGGGCGCGGACGGCGAGCCGCCCTGCGCGTTCATGGCCGAGATGGCCGAGAAGTGGCGCGCGGCGGCGCGCGAGGCGGACGCCGACGCCGACGCGGTCCGCGTGGCGACGTCCGAGAGCCTCGAGACCGCCGCCGCCGGCGCGGAGACGCCCGCGGCCGCGGAGCCGACGGGCGCGACGGAGCTCGGCCTCGACCACGTGCGCCTGGCCACGCAGGCGTCCCTCGAGACCGCCGCGAAGGAGCACGGCGCGGCCGAGGAGGCCAAGGAGCCGCCCGCGCCGCCCGCGGAGGCGGCGTCGCCGTCGTCCGAGTGGGAGGAGTTCATCTCCTCGGACACGGCCGGCGTCTTCGAGGCCCTCAAGCAGCTCGAGGAGATGGGCTTCGTCGCGAAGAACGGCTTCGAGAAGGTCCTCAAGGCCGTCCAGAAGCACCACGCGAAGGACGGCATCGACCTCAACGCGGCCATCGCCGACCTCCTCCAGGCGCTCAAGTCGGCCTAGACGCGCCCCCGCGTCGCGCCCCCGCCCTTCGTGACCCCCCCGGTCCCGCGCGCGACAATCCGCGGTCGACCCCTCCCGCGCGACCGATAAGCCACTGTACACTTTTCTACGGCTCGTCCGCGCGGTCCCGCGCCTTCGCCCGCTCGATGAGGTCGCCGATGGCCGCGGCGACGAGGGGCGCATCCTCCTCGTGGGGGCAGTGGCCGCAGTCGTCGACCTCGACGAGGTCCACGGCCGCGGCCGGCGCCTCGCGCGCGAGGTAGTCGCGGATGCGCCGCGAGTTCGCGCAGGGCACGACGGGGTCCGCCGCGCCGTGGACGAGCAGGACGCGGTCCAGGGGCACGGCCGGGTCCCGGAGCGCGCGCGCGAGGCGCCGCGCCAAGGGCTCGTCCGCCGCCAGGCCCTGGCGGAACCGCGCGGTGCAGAAGTCGAGGAGCCCGCGCTCCCAGCCCCGCGCCGCCGCGGGGATGGCGTAGAGCGCCGCGTAGCGGCGGAGCTTGGCCGCGTCCGCGCGCCGCGACGCGTGCCACGCGGCCCCGAGACCCGTCGGCCAGAAGTCGCGCGACGCGACGAGGCGGCGGATCATCACCCGGAAGGGCCACGACGCGAGCGGGTTCCGGAGCAGGCGCGCCGCGCCGCGGCCGACCGCGGCCAACCCGCGGCGCCGCCGCGACGCCGCGTACGTCGCGTCCGCGGGCGGCGGATCCCGGAGGTGGAAGATCGCCGCGTCGATGAGCACGAGCGCCGTCGGCCGCCCCGCGGTGGCCCGCGCCAGCGCGGCCTCGGCGGCGGAGATGGAGCCCATGGAGTGGCCGACGAAGACGCCCAGCGCCGCCGGCGCGAGGCACGCGGACGCCATGTCGCCCTTGAGCTCGTACGCGGCGAGCCTTCCGGGCCGCCGCGTGAGGCCGAAGCCCGGGTGGTCGTGGGCCGTCGCCGAGCCCACGTCGCCGCGCCGCGCGACGAGGGGCAGCACGTCGCAGAAGCTCAGGCAGTTGGCGCCGAAGCCGTGCGACGCGTGGATCGCGACGTCGCCGGCTCCGGACGCGTAGTCGACGACGTGCGCGTCGTCGACGCCCGCGAGGCTCCGGAACGTCGACCCCGCGACGGCGAGGTCCGTCACGTCGGCGCCCGGCGGCGCCCGCGCGAGCTCGAAGACGAGGAGCCGCGCGAAGGCGTAGGCGACCGCGCCCGCGGCCGCGGCGCGCGCGACCGCGCGGACGACGAGGTCGCCGCTCAACGCCGCCCAGGTCGCCGCGCCGAGGCCCGACGCCCAGATCGCCGCGCGGTCCCGCGGCGTCAGCGCGCCGTAGCGCGCCGCGAGGGGCAGCACGCTCTCGGCCGCCGCGGACGCCTTCGCCGCGCGGCCGCGCTTCGTCAGCGCGGTCGGCACGGAGAAGGCGTCGGCGGCGCCGAGGAGCGCGACGACGAGCCAGCGCCTCATGCGTGCTTCTCTTTTGTTTGGAAGCGGCCCCGCACGGCGACGCCGACGTTCCAGAGCGCCGCGAGCACCTTGCTCGACAGGAAGAAGAAGAGGAAGACGCCGGCGTAGATGGCCGAGGCCTGCAGCACGGTCTTCAGGCGGCCTTTGGAGCCGAAGGTGTGGAGTATCTCTTCCTCCGTGCGCGCGACAGCGAGCGGCAGGAGCGCGTATTGAAGCACCAAGCGCAATTGCCACAGGCGCTGCGCACCCATGCTCAGCGAGGCCGGCCCAGCCGCTGGCGGCGGTGACGGCAAGCACACGCGCTGATGAAGCTGGTGGCCCTCGTCGGCGTGGCGGCGGCCCTGCAGGCGCCGCGATGCTCGCGCACGCAGCGCACGAAGCTCTCGGCGACCCGCGACGGCGCGCAGCGGCGGCGGCTGCTCGTCGGCGGCGGCGGCGCCGTGCTCCTGAGCCCGCTGCAGAAAGCGCTCGCGCTGCCGGCGGCGGCGGCCCCGCGCGTCGTCTGCGACGGCTTCGCCGTGGCAGCGACGGACGACCGCAAGTACCGCCTCGTCGAGCTGGCGTCGGGCATGCGCGTGCTGCTCGTGAGCGACGCGCGCGCGGAGTCGGCGGCGGCGGCCGTCGACGTCCACGTGGGCCACATGTCGGACCCGGCGGGCTACCCGGGCCTGGCCCACTTCTGCGAGCACATGCTCTTCCTCGGGAGCGAGACATTCCCCGGCGAGGACGACTGGGAGCGCTTCGTGTCCGACAGCGGCGGATCGAGTAACGCGTACACGGACACCGAGGACACGTGCTACTTCTGGGAGCTGCCCGACGCGGCGAAGCTCGGCGCGGCCCTGGCGCGCTGGGGCCCCTTCTTCGCGTCGCCCCTCTTCGCGGCGGACGCGACGCGCCGCGAGGTCGAGGCCATCAACAGCGAGCACTCGAAGAACTTGAAGAGCGACGCGTTCCGCGTCTACCAACTTGAAAAAAGCCTCTTCCCGGCGGCGCACCCCTTCTCCAAGTTCGGCACGGGCAACCGCACGACCCTGCGGCCGCCCGACGGCACCGGCGAGCCGCCGCGGGGCGCGCTCGTGGAGTTCTACGGCGAGCACTACGTCGGCGACCGCATGGCGGGGGTGGTGTGCGGCCGCGAGCCGCTCGACGCGCTGACGAAGCTCGCGGCCGGTGCCTTCGCCGGCGTGCGCAGGCGGGACACGCCGGAGACGCGCGTCGCGAGCCTGCCGAGCGCGTCGTGGCTCGCCGTCGACCCGACGCCGGACACGAGAGACGGCGCGCTCGTCGTCTCGTCCATCTCGTCGCAGCGGTCGCTCACGCTCAAGTGGATCGTGCCCTTCGAGGGCGAGGACGCCGCCGCCGTCCAGGCGTCGCGGCTCCGGGACCGCTTCGCGAAGCCCGACCTGTTCCTGTCGCACGTGCTCGGCCACGAGGGCCCGCAGTCTTTACTCGCGGATTTAAGGCGCCGCGGCCTCGCGGTGGGCCTCGGCGCGGGCGGCGGCGAGGACACGGACCAGTTCAAGTCGCTCGACGTCGGCGTGGACCTGACGCCCAAGGGTTTGAAGGAGTGGCGGCGCGTGGCGAAGATCTGTTTGGCGTACGTCGCGGGCCTCCGCGCCGCGAATCGCTGGCCGGACCACGTCTTCGACGAGACGGCGACGATGGCGAACCTGGCCTGGACCTGGGGCGACACGCCGGAGCTGAATTCGTTGGCGACGGGCCTCGCGCCGAAGCTGCAGACCGTCGCGTACTCGGGGGACGCGACCGACGTCGCGGACGTGCTCCGCCTCGACCGCGCGCCGCGGGCCCGGTCGAACGACGACCGCCGCGCCGACGTGCGGCGCGTGCTCGACGACTTGGAGCGCATCGCGCCGCTGGTCACCGTGCTCGCGCCGGAGCCGGAGATCGACGGCGGGGTCACGGGCGGCGCGAAAAGACGGACCGAGCCCATCTACGGCACGGCCTACTACCGCGCGCCCTTCGCCGCCGACGCGTCGCCGCCGACCTCGGACCTCTTCCCCGTGCCCAACGCCTACGTGCCCACGCGCGCGCTCGCGCCGCTGCACCCGCGGAAGAAGCGCGTCGCGCTAAGCGACCTCGGCCCGCCTTTGGCCTACGCGGAGACGGACGCGTGGCGCCTCTGGCACAAGGAGGACGAGATCTTCGGCCTGCCGCGCGCCGCCGTGCTCGTGCTCGTGCGGAGCGGCGCCTTCGGGTACACCGCGCGCGACGCGGTCTACGCGCGCGTCTGGCGGTCCTTGGTCAACGACGCGCTCCGCGACGCGGACTACGACAGCGGCGCGGCGTCCTACGACGCGGCGCTCGCCGGCCTCGAGTGGACGCTTTCCAGCGGCCCGCGGGGCGTCGCGCTGACCTTCGGGGGCTTCGACGACAAGCTGGGGGCCTTCGCGACGCAGACCGCGAAAGCTCTGAGGAACCTGGACGCCGTCGACTACGCGTCGCGCGACGGCGGCGCGCCGCTGCAGCGCGTCGTCGACGCCGTGGACCGCGAGATCGCGCGCGACGCCGTCGCGCCGCCGTCCGCGCGGTCCGTGTCGGAGCTCGGGCTTTTGACGGAGACGCCCAAGTTCGACGTGCCCGCGCTGAAGAAGGCGTTGGACGCGGTGTCGCTCGAGGGCCTGCGGTCCTGGCTCGACGACAAGGGCGGCGTCTGGGGCTCGGGCGGCGACGTCGAGGTCCTGGCCCAGGGGAACCTGCGGAAGAGCGACGCCGCGAAGCTCTCCGGCGAACTTCGCGACGTCCTGCGGCTCTCGAAGACCGACGCGTCGACGGACGCGCCGCTGGGCGTCCTCGAGGTGCCCGCGCGCGACACGGGCGTCCTCGTGAAGCGCACGAAGGCCCCCCAGGCCGACGAGTCGAACTACGCGGCGCTGCTGTCGTTCCAGACGGGCACGGGACCCGACGCGCGCGCGCGGACGCTCGCGCTCAACGCGGTCCTCGAGGCGCCCTTCTACGACGAGCTGCGCACGAAGAAGCAGCTCGGCTACGTCGTCCAGTCGGCGGCGCGCGCGCGCGAGAACTGCTCGAGTCTGGTGTTCCTCGCGCAGAGCAACAAGGACGACGCGGAGAGCCGCGCGCCCGACGACCTCTACGGCTACATGAAATCCTTCCTCGCGACGTCGGCGCCCAAGGCCCTCGCGGCGCTCGACGCGGCGAAGCTCGGCTCCGTCGCCGACGGCCTCGCGCGCCAGCTCGAGGAGACGCCGAAGACCCTGGCCGCGGACGTCGGCCCGCACTGGGAGGAGATCGTCGCCGGCACCGCGGACTGGGGCAAGCGCCGCGCGCTCGCGAAGGCGCTCCGCGCGCTCACGCCCGACGACGTCCGAACCTTCTTCGACACCCGCATCGCCGCGGGCGCCGAGCGCCGGCCGCTCCTCGTCCTCGTCGACAAGGGCGCGCCCAAGGCGCCCGCGGCGCCGAGCCTCGGCGCCGACGACGGCGACGTGCCCGCGGGCTACGCCGCGTCGCGCCCGCTCTATAACAAGACGTAAGTTAGCCCTCTGGCAGCGCGATGACGGCCGGCGCCCGGGGCTTCGTCGCCGACACGATCGCCCGGAGCTCGCGGACGCGCGCCGCGTCGGGCTCGTCGTCGTCGTCGACGAGCTTCTTCAACGCGCGTTTGGCCGTGCGCCGCCGCCGCGCGCGGTCCTCGAGCTCCGGCAGGTCGAGCTCGTCCGCGACGTCCGGCTCGAGCGCCAATTTCTCGAAGACGGCCGCGCCGACCCAGGCGTCGCGCGCGGCGTAGAGCACCTGCTTCTCGCTCAGGGGGCGGCGCGTCCAGTTGGACATGGCGAGCTTCTTGCTCTTCCAGAACCCCTCGAGGCCGAGGACGGTCTTGGCGAGCGTCGCGAGGCCTACCAAGGTGTTCCTTCGTTTTCCCGGTCGAAATCTCTCGAAATTCGTCGCGACCGCAAGGACGCTGGGCGAGGCCGACGCGCCGCTGCGCGCTCACCGCGCCGATGCCGCCGAGGTCGAAGCGGCCGCGGACCGCGAGCCCCGCGTCGCGGTAGAGCTCGATGGCGTCGTCGTCGATGGAGACGCCGACCTTGACGACGTTCGCGTCGCCGAGGAGGTCCGCGACGGCGGGCGGCGCGGCGTCGAGCGATCCCTGCGCGACGAGGACCTCGTCGCCGACGGCCAACTGGAGCACGCACGTGGCGAAGTCGGCCTTGCGGCCGGGCACGACGGCGGGGCTCTCGGTGTCGAAGCCGACGCAGGTCGCGCCGACGCAGTGCGCCGCGATCCAGTCCTCCATGCATTTCGCTTCCGTCGTGTAGGTCACCTGCATCGCACCAAAGGTGTTGGGCACGGCGGGCACGTCGAAGGTGTGCGTGAGGGCGTTGGTAGAGGCGACGAGCGATGCGAGGACGATGGAGCGCATAGATGCGCAGCTGCGACGACTGCGACGCCGCAAACTAGATGATGGCTGGTGCGCAGGAGTCAAACTGTAGCCGCTGTGCGCTCGCTGCGCCTGTAACGTCGACGCGCAGTTCCGACGATGGCGACGGCTCAAACCGCAGCCGCTATGCACGCTTTGCGCCACCTCCATGCGTCTTGAAAAGCACTGTGGCAATTCGGGCTTCACCAACAGATCACCAACCACTGCTTGAAGACGAGTGCTTGCGCGATGTTGGCCTTTTTGTGCGCAATCCTGGCTGCATGCGACGCGCTGCGGGCACCCGCGCACCGCAGGACTCACCGGAGAACACATCGAACAGCGCCGCTCCGCGCCGCGCCCGACGAGCTCGTCCCCGCGGCGATCTCCCTCGCCGCCGGCTGCCTCGGCGGCTCCATCGGCGTCGGCGTCGCCTACCCGCTGGACACGATCAAGGTCAAGATCCAGACCTATAACAGCCGGGCGCTCGCCGACGGCGGCGGCGCTCCCCGGAAGCGGAACGTCATCAGGAGCGTGCTCGACGAGGAGGGCGTCGCCGCGTTCTACGCCGGCGTCCTTCCGACGATGGCCGGCCAGGCGCTGATCAAGGGCGTCGTGTTCCTGGTCTACGATTCGGCGAAGCGCTTCTTCGCGCCGGCGGCCTGCGGCCTCACGTCCTGCGGCGTCGGCCTCGCGCTCGCGGCGTGCGCGTCCGGCGCGGCGGGCGGCTTCGTCTGCACGCCCGTCGAGCGGCTCAAGGTCGTCATGCAGGCGGGCTACGCCGGCGGGCCCCTGGCGTGCTTCCGCGACATCATCGCGCAGGACGGGGTGTCGGGCCTGCTGACGCGGGGCCTCGGCGCGACGCTCGCGCGGGAGATCCCCGCGTACTTCTTCTACTTCAGCGCGTACGAGGTCGTGTCCGGCGCGCTCGCGGGCAGCGTGCCGGCGGCGCTGATCCCGTTGCTCGGCGGCGCGACCGCCGGCGCCGCGTCCTGGGTGCCCGTCTACCCCATCGACGTCGTCAAGACCGCGGTCCAGTCCGAGACGGGCGCCGCGGGCGACGGCGCCGGCGCGCTCGACGTCGCCCGGGCGCTCTACAGGCAGGGCGGCGTCGGCGTCTTCTGGGACGGCATCTCGCCGAAGCTCGCGCGCGCCGTCGTCAACCACGCGGTCACGTTCCTCGTCTTCGAGCAGACCTGCAGCCTGTGGCTCGCCGCGGGCGTCTGAGCTGTAATTCGTTTCTAGTCGTCGAGGCTCGTTTTATGGTCGGACTATGGCGTCCCGAACACCAAGCCTTTGGCGAACTCCGCGAGCGGCATGCACGGCTGGCCGTACGAGTTGAGGCCCTTGTCCTTCTCCGGCCGCTTCGCGTCGCCCGCGGCGGACGTGCAGATGCCGTTGGGATCCGCGGCGACGGCCTTGATGGCCGGGGGGCTGAAGAGGAAGAGCTTGGCGTTGAGCACGACGGCGAGGCCGAACGCGATCCACCCGTTGCGCCGCGGCACCGCGGACACGGCGTCGCGCCGCTCCTTGAACGACTCGAGCGATTCGCCGGCGTACTTCGTCGTGCGCTTGTAAGCCTCGAACTCCATTTTCAGCCGCGCCGCGGCGTTCTCCTGCGCCTCCTGCGTGACGACGCCGGGATTCTTCTCGCGCTCGGCGGCCTTGGCCTCGTACTGCTCGCGCAGGCCAAAGAGGGCAGTGGATGGTTTTTGCGTCGGAGCGATGCGCGTGAACGCGTTGGCGGCGCACGCCAGCAGGAGTAGTAGTTTGAGCATTAAGAGGCAAGGCGACGGCTGTGGCTTCAGATCGCGGTGGAGGTGCCGGCGCGGCGGTGCCAGTGGCTGCAGAGATCGCGCTCTCCGGCGCCGGCACCTTGCAGTCACGATGCCTAAATCACGCAAAATACAGGCCTCTAGAGGCGCAATCACAAGGCTACCACAGCGTCCAAGCCGCGGCGATAGTGCAGAAGCGGCGCCGGCTTTTTTTGTGAGAGGGGCTTATGACAAGGAGGGGCGAGCATGTACATCGCGGTTCGCGGCGTGGACACCGGGGCCGCGGTCGGGGGGCCCCCGGAAGGGGGCGCGGGCGCGCGGCTACCAGGCCGTGAAGCGGCCGCGCGGCGGCGGCGGCGCGAACATGGGGAGCACGCGGCCGAGGAGCTGCGCGGCCGCGGGCCCCGGCGTCGGGCGGACAAGGTCCTGCCGCTCGAAGCGGTAGTCGCCGATCTTGCCGACGACGAAGGTCTCGCCGTCGAGCGCGATCTCGCGGCCCGAGCTGCAGCGCGCGAGCTCCGCGCGGTCCTTGGCCACGGCGCTGGCGAGCTCGCGCTTCTCCACGGCGCGGCCGAGCCGCGTCCACGACAGCGCCGTCTTGATCGGGTCCGCCCAGTTCCACCGGTGCTCGCGGAGCAACTCGCGCGCCTCCTCCGCGAGCCGCTTCGCGTCGGCGCGCGCCGCGGCGTCGGCCTCGACGGCCTGCTGCGCGGCCTCGAGGCCGAAGAGCGTCGTGCGGAGGAGGAGCTTCTCGGGGACGCCGTCGCTCCGCGCGATCCACGTCCACGCCTCGAGGATGTGGGGGAAGACGTAGGTCGAGCCCGGGCGCCGCGGGTTCCGGTGGATGGTCCAGCCGGACGGCTTGCCCGGCACGGCCGCGAAGGCCTCGTCGTCCTCGCCCGCGGGCGCGACGTCCGCCTCCGCCTCGCCGCCCGCCAAGAAAGTCCACGCGACGCGGAGCACCGCGCGCTGGTGCGCGATCTGGTGCCCGAGCAGGCGGCCCCGCGTCGCCGTCTCCTCCTCGATGACGCGCAGCGTCGTGTGCCACGCGTCCGCCGCCGCGCCGGCCTCGGCCGCCTCGGACGCCGCCGGCGTGAGCTCGATGATGTTGTTCGACGCGCGTTCGACGGTTTGGTGATGGAGAGTGATCTCGTCGCGCCGCGCCTCCGTGCGCAGGTCCGCGGCCTGCGCGAACAGCGACCGCGCCGCGTCCTGAAGTTCGCGGGCCTCGACCTCGCACTCCTCGAGGGAGCCGCATTCTGAAGCGACTTCGGGCGCGGGCGCGCGCGACGAGGACCGCTGCGTGGCGGCGGAGGCCGGGCCGCGCGGCGTGGCGGCGGAGGCCGGGCCGCGCGGCGCGTGCAGCGCGTGGATCGCGGAGGGCGCGAGGAGGGTGAGAAGAGCAAGGGCTTTGCGTCCCATCATCGTCTTCGAGCCATGGCGCGCCATCATCGTTGGCTGGTTCTCGAGTTCTCGACTGATGTTCTCGAGACCAGTCACCACTTCACCATCAAGTTGACGTTGTTGAAGCGCAGCGCACAACTTCGCCCGCAGTAGACCGGGCGGGATGCGCCAAAAGGACGCCCCGCCGTCATGATCGACCGCGCTAGTGCAATTAAAGCCGATCCAAGAGGTCAAATCCCCTGCATAGACCAGCGCGATACCGCCGGTCGCGTCCGCGCCGCGTCTCAGCGTTGTGCTCCAGAAACAGGCCAATGCGCTCAGTAAAGAGCACGACGCAGCAGGTCAGTCATCGTCTCGCGCCAAGAAGGCACAAAAAGCACCGCACCAAAAAAAAATCAGTCGTCGTCGTCCTCGAGCTCTCGCTTGCGCCGCGCGGAGAAGCCGTGCGTGCGGTCGATGAAGGCGCGCCCGACCCAGAGCAGCGCGTACCAGACGGCGGCGAGGCAGGCGAGCATGAAGATGGCGGACGTGAACATCTCGAGCGAGTGCTCGCTGTTGACGATGAAGACCAGAGAGCCGCAGAACATGGTCACGGCGAAGGCGCCGCCGCCGGGCCGCGCGCCGCCGCGGAGGCGCGTCATCGAGGGGTCGGCGCGGCGCGCGCCGCGCTACATGGAGCGCGCCGCGCCGCGGCGCCGCGCCGGGCAGCCCGTGCAACTCGCCCTGTTGATGTCCACGTTGCCCCCCGAGCGCGGGGCAGCGTTTTGGAGCGGTTGGGCGCGGGCAGCGCCATGACGACGGACCTGCGGTTCCGCTTCTCGCGGCTCACGGAGAGCCACGGGTCCCTGCAGCGCGACTACGCCGAGGCCGTGAAGCGGGTCGGCGCCCTCGAAGGCGAGGCGCGGGAGAAGAACGCGGCCTTGCTCGAGCTCGAGGCGAAGAACGCGGAGCTCGAGGCCGCCGTCGCCGCGGCCCAGCTCAAGGCCGCCGAGGCGCTCGCGGCCCTCGAGGCGAACGCGTCGGCGGCGGCGCTCGCCCGCGAGCTCGAGGAGCTAAGGGAGGACCACGCGGCGATGGCCGCGCGCATCGTCGACCTCGAGCGGGCCGCGACCCGCGACGGCGACGTCGCGCGCGTCGTCGCCGACGCCTGCGCCGCGGCCAACGCGGCGCGCGACGAGGCCGTCGCCGCGGCGGCGGGCGCCGGCGACGCCGCGCTCGCGCGGCTGCGCGGTGACCTCGACGAGGCCGTCGGCGCGCGCGTCGGCGCGGAGGCGGGCCTGCGCAGCGCCCTCGCCGCGGGCGCCGCCGCCGAGGAGCGCCGCGCGGCGGCGACGCGCGACGCCGACGACGAGCGCGCGCGCGCGGAGCTCGCGGAGCGGAAGCGCGCGCGCGCGGAGTCGCGCGCGGACGCCGCGGAGCACGAGATCGCGGCCTTCGCGGACCGCCTCGACGAGGAGAAGCGCAAGCAGGGGAGCCTCGCGGACCGCCTCCGGAAGACGGTCCAGGACGCGGACGACAAGGTCGCGTCGGCCATCGACCGCGCGAACGCGGACATCGACCGCGCGGCCAAGGCCGAGGCCTTCGAGCGCGAGCGCGCGGGCGGCCTCGAGGAGCAGATCGCCGCGCTCATGGCGAAGATCGACGACCTCGGCAAGCTGCCCCGGGGGCCCCAGTTCGCGGCCTTTGTCAAGGTCAAGGAGGACAACGAGGGCCTCAAGGAGAAGCTCAGCGAGCACGGCATCGCCCACGAGCCGCCGGAGGAGCCCACGAGCCGCTTCAGCAAAAAGGAGCCCTCGAAGCCCCTGCCGCGGCGCGCGTCGAACGCCGCGCGGAAGCCGCCGGGCGGCCGCTCCGCCGCGCTCGAGGCGCGCCGCGCGTCGTCGAACCACATGCAGGCCATGCGCGTCGCCCGGCGTCCGATTCTTTTTGCGCGTTCTTCTTTGACGCCAGACCCCCCTTCGCAGGCTCGACGCGATGTGATGTCTAAAGTTGTTAGGTGGAGCATGGGCCGAGGGGGGGGGTTCCCTACTCGTCGTCGGACTCGCTCGTGGGCACGGCGCCGACGCCCTCCTTGGCGAAGGCGAACTTGGCCGCCTTGGAGTTGTAGTGCGTGCCGTACTCGACGTCCTCGCCCTCGCGCTTGAGCTTGAGCCGCGCGTTCGCCTCGTCCTTGGCCCACGCGTTGATCGACGTCGTCGGCTTGTTCCAGAGGCCGACGATGAGGAGCACGGCGCTCGCGCCGTAGCACGAGTAGATGATCGGCTCCCAGCCCTCCATCTTGTGGCCCGGCTTCTCCCCGAAGAGCGTGCCGGGCTCGCCGCCGCCTCCCATCTTTCGTCGGGCGGTGCGCGGAGCGGACCGAGCGGCGGAAACGGCGAAGCGGGCGAACATGTCTAACGTCGGCGAAGGCTACGCGTCGGGCGCGGGCGGCTACGGGTGGGCGGGCGCGGGTGGCTGACGGCGCGGGTCGCGGCTAAAGCAAGCCACAGCTCCAAGTCGTCGATCGAGGAGCCGGGCGGGTTGATCATGCCCTCAAGAATCACGGTGCACCCAGCGCGCAGAGAAAGATCTGTCCCGCACGCCGCGCAACGCCATGTGACAGCGCACTCCCACCACGAGTTGGTCGCGTCCCGCGTCGCATCGCGGCAGAGCCGGCGCTTCATCGACGTGGGGCGCCTCGCGGGCCTGGCGGCGTGCTCCGCGAGGCCCGGGCGGCGCTGCCGCGGCCGCGGCCGGGCCGCCGCGGCCGGACTCCGGCTGCCCGCTCGTGCTCCGTCTCGTCATGACTGCCCGGGTTGCGATGGCGCAACGCTGTGTCCCTCAGCGGCGCGGAGCGCAGAGGACGTACGGGTTTTTGTCGGTTATTGCCGTCGTGTTGAACATATTGAACTTGTAGCAATCCATTTTACCGCAGAGCGTCGTCGGCGCGCGCGTGAGAGCAGAGCGTCGTCGGCGCGCGCGTGAGAGCAGAGCGTCGTCGGCGCGTGAGAGCACGATGGCGAACCATCGTGTCTCATTGCGCGTCGTCGAGGACAATTCCCTCGTCGTCGACGACACGCAGGGCAAGAAGCCGCACGACATTCGGCTGAGCATCATCCCCGGCGAGATCCTCGAGGTCCCCGCCGCGGCCGGCGCGCCGCCGGCGGCCGACGCGGCCGCGGCGCCGGCGCCCGCCCCCGCGCCGGCCCCTGCGGCGCCGCCGGCGCCGGCGCCGTCCAGGCGCGGCCGCCTCGGCGCGCTGTTCGTCGCCTGCGCGCTCTTCTACTTCCGCGAGTTCGAGGGCCCGGCGCCGCACGCGGCGAGGCGCGCGCTCGCGTGGTCGCCGCGCGTCGCGTCCAAGCTCGAGATCCGCGCCGCGCGGCCGACGAAGCTCGCCTGGAAGCGCGACGGCGGCCTCCACGTCGAGGCCGCCGTGACGATGCGCATGTTCAACCCGAGCCCGCTGCCGCTCGCGGTCCGCGCGCTCAACGTGACGGCGCTCATGCGCCAGCTCGGGAGCGACGCGCTCCACGCCGCGGGCTACAAGACGGCGCTCAACTTCAACGTGCCGCCCCTGGGCCACAAGGACGTCGCCGCGACGCTCGTGCTCCACGACCTCCGGCCGTCGATGCTCGCCGCCGCCGCCTACGACGCCGCGGCGGAGCTCCTCTGCGCCAGGGTCCCCGCGGCCTGCGGCGAGGCCGGCCCGCCGCGGAAGCCGGCCCTCGACTCGCGCCTCGAGGGCACGCTCAAGCTCTGGCCCTTCGGCGGCGCGTCCGTGGCCTGCGTCATGACCGCGCCCCTCGACGCCCCGGGCCTGCCCCTCGCCGTCGTCAACACGTGCCGGGCGAAGCTCCTCTAGGGCGCGCGTACTTATCTAAGGAGACGGCGGTCCTTCATGTTGACCGTGACCAGCGCTCTTCAACTTGAAGTCCAAGCGGCTCCGAACAGAGGCTGCCCAATTGCCAGCGCATCGATGAGACAGAATGAATGCGCCGTATGCCTGGAGACGTCGATCGATGAGGCCGAGCCGTTTGGCTGCGGCCACGCCCTCTGCGTCGACTGCGCGCCGAAGGTCACGCACTGCCCGCTCTGCCGATTCCCCGTGCGCCGGCGCACGGCCGCCGAGGCCGCGGCGCCCGTGCTGACGACGCCGACGGACGACGAGTGCCCGTGCTGCTACGCGGAGACGCGCGGGCGCCAGTGGCGGTGGCTCCAGCCCTGCGGCCACGCGGTCTGCTACGCCTGCGCGCGCGCGTCGAGCAACTGCCCGCGCTGCCGCGCGCCCATCGAGCGGCAGACGCTCGCGGCCGCGGCCGCGGGCGGCGACTGGGCGTCGCTCGCGCGCTACGTCGCGCGCGGCGACGACCCGAACCCGAGCGCGTCGCGCGTCGGCGCGGCGCCCGTGCACTTCGTCGCCGCGGCGGGGCGCGTCGCGGAGCTGCGGCTTTTGGCAGCCGCAGGCGCGCGCGCGGACGTCGTCGACGAAACGGGCTGGAGCCCGCTGCATTGGGCGGCGAACAACGGCCATCTGGACTGCGTCGCGTTCCTCGTCGACGACGTCGGCGCGGCGCCGGACGTCGGCGACCGCTGGGGCATCGCGCCGCGGCAGTGGGCGCGCGAAGCGGGCCACGACGACGTCGCCGCGTTCCTCGACGCGCGCTGCGGCGGGCGCCCCCCCGAGCCGCCGCGCCAGGACTCGGCGGACGTCGCGGCGCGGCGGGCGCGAGTGCTAGAGGACCAGCGGAGCGTGCGCGGCGCCGCGGACGGCCTCTCGCACGCGCTCCGCCGCTGGCGCGGCGACGAGGACGGGGAGACGCGCCGCCGGAGCGGGGCGCCGTCCTCGTGGACCGCCTCCGCCGGACCGCGCTCCGCGGCGCGCGGAGGCGCGTCTCCTAAGCCGGGCTTCTCGCTTTACCCGACCGTGCCCATGGACGAGTTCGAGTTGGAGCGCTGGAGCGACGCGGACCGGGCGAGCGTGACGCAGAGGCACGCGGGCCCCGTCGCGGCGAAGGCGAGGGGCGTCGACGGCTGGACGAGCACGTAGGACCGGGACGCGGCGCCGGACGTGGAGCGGATGGAGACCTCGTAGGTGCGGCCGCCCGCGGCGACGTCGAGGAAGCCGACGAACTGGGACGGGTGCTGCCCCGGCGCCGGGGGCTGCGCCGTGAACGTGATCGCCGGCTCGACGTCCGGCGGCGCGCCGAAGGCCTTGCAGTCGTAGGACGGGAGGGCCGGCCGCCGGATCTCGTTCCACTCGCGCGGCACCCACGCGCGGCACCGGCTGATCTTCGCGTGGGCCCGGTCCGGCGGCCGCGCGGCGAGGCAGCCGTACTGGCTCGCGGGCCCCGCGATGTCGACGCGCATGGGCTCGGCGTGGCCCTTGCCGTGCGACTTCTCCCAGGCCGGCTTCGGCCCGCGCCGCGGCTCGGCCCAGCGCGCGTCGAGGCCCGTCTCGAGGCCGTCCTCGTAGTGGCCGCGGCTCCGCTCGCCCGTCCGCGGGTCGCCGAGGGGGCTCACGACGACGACGACCCGCGCGCGCGTCGACAGGAGGCGCGTGCGCCGCGCGGGCGGCGACCGCGACGCGTCCCAGGACGGCCGCCGCTCGGGCGTCCGCGCCGACGGCGCGACGCTCGGCGCGAGGCCGCTCGCGACGGACGCGTCGTCGCGCGCGGCCGCGGCCGCGGGCGCGGCGGCGCTCGCCGCCGACGCGTCGCCGCGCGGCGCCGACGCGTCGTCGCGCGCGGCCGCGGCGCGCGCCGCGGCGAGCTGCGCGGGCGACGGCAGGAAGGAGCTCCGCGGCGGGAGGCTCGGCGGCTTGCTCGAGGCGTCGTCGGGCGCCGCGAGGAGCGCCTGGGACGCGGCCGAGGCGCGCGTGCGCTCGTCGTCGCCGTCGCCGGCCGGCGCTTCGGACCGCGGCAGCGACAGGAAGCCCGCGTCGCTCGTCGAGCGCTGGATGGACAGGAAGCCGTCGTCGCCCTGGGACCGCGCGAGCGACAGGAAGCCGCCGTCGTCGCCCTGGGACCGCGCGAGCGACGGGGCGCCGTCGAGGGCCGACGACCCGTCGCGGAGGTCGGGCCCCGGCGCGAAGGGCTGCGGGAAGCGGACGACGACGGCGACGCGGACGCGCTTCGCGGGCGCGTGGCTCCCGTACTGGACCGTGTGGCGCGTCGCGAGGCAGTACTCCGACGTCATGTAGTCACACGGCGACGACGCGGGCCGGCGCGCGCGCGGCGACGGCGCCGCCAGGTCGTCGAGGGGCCGCGCGCGCGCGCACGGGCTCGGCAGGCACGACCGCGCGTGGTTCGCCTCGCGGACGTAGAGATGGTTGCAGAAGGGCGTCGCGCAGCGCAGCGCGCAGCAGTCGCCGATCTTCCGCGCCGTCCACCGCGTGAGGCCGTGGCCCGCGTCGCGCGCGAGCTTGAGCGACGCCTCGGGCCAGCCGTGCGCGTGGCATGCGCTGTGCGTGCCCCCCTCGCACTTGTTGAAGCGCTCGACGACGGTGTAGCGCTCGCGGTAGCGGCACTGGCCGCAGGCCTCGCAGGGCTCCTTGGCCCTGCGGCCGCCGCCGGCGTGCGACCGCGGCAGCGGCGCGCGGTGCGGCCGCTTCTTCGGCGACGGCGCGCCCGCGCGGCGGCGGAACGCGCGGCTCGGCGACGCCGGCGTCCCGCCCGGCGACGCCGGCGGCGACGTCGGCGTCGCCGGCGCGTCGTCGTCGTCGATGTCGTCGCCGTCGGGCGTTTTCGGAGCTCGCGGCGGCTCGTACGTCAGCACGCCGAGCGCGTTGACGAGCTTGCGGACGACGACGCGCGTGTTGGGCCAGAGCGAGCTGTTGAGCTTCGAGTGGAGGAGCACGGTCCGGAGCTCGGCGCCCGGCGACGCGTCCGCGGCGACGACGAAGTAGATCTCGAGCGCGCCGAGCCGCGGCCGCTCGTCGCGGACGTCGTTCGCGAAGACGGGCGCGGGCAGGCCGGGGCGGCCGCCCCAGCGCGTCGTCGCCTCGGCGAAGGTCTCGTCGGCGAGCCCCGCGCGGCGGAAGAGCTCCTGGATCGCCGCCGCGCAGCGCCGCCGGCACCGCGCGTACCGCTCCGCGTCGTGCGGCATGCTGAAGTGGCTCCAGTCGCCCGCCGCGCCGTCGTCGCACTCGAACGCGACCCACGCGCGGCCCCGCAGCGCCGGCGCCAGCGACTGGGCGAAGATCGCGCACGACGTTTCCGTGACGTGCTCGACGCCGCTGGGCCGCTCCTCCTCGGCGAGCTCGCGGCCCGTGCGCTGGGCCAGCATCATGCGCATCATGAGCGTCGCGGTCTTCGGGCGCGCGGGCATGGTTGGTTGAGCGTTTATGCGTGTTGTTTGGTGGCGCGTGCGCGAGCGTTGAGCGTGTATGCGCGTGGTTTGGTGGCAAAGTTATTGCGGTGGGCGCGCGACGTTTATGCGCGTGGTTTGGTGGCAACGTTGCGGTCGCGCGACGTTGTTCGCGCTGCCCGAGCTTGCGGAGAGCTCGATGGCGCGGCCGTTTCGTGCGACTTCAACCACCCGGATCAATAATCGCCGAGGCCGGCATTGCCGGCGAGCTCGCGAGAGGCACCGAGGCAAAGCACCGATCGCAGAGCTCTCGCCTGCAGCGGCGGCACCGAGGCAAAGCACCGATCGAGAGCTACTCGCCTGCAGCTGCGCGATGGCACCGGCGCGCGCAGCCGACGACCTCAAGTACGACGAGGCGGCGGGCCGGCTCGGCCTCACCTACGGCCTCCTTGCCGCCGACGCGCCGCCCGCGCCGCCCGCCGCTGCGGCCAAGGCCGCGGGCAAGGCCCCGGCCGCCGGGACGGGCGGCGCGGCACCGGCGCCCGCGGAGAAGAAGGGCAAGGGCAAGGGCAAGGGCAAGGGCGAGGGCCCGCCCATGGAGGCGGCCCTGCCCGCGCGCGAGCTCCTCGGGTCGGTGAACTTCCCGCGCGACGACGCGCGGCTCGGCGCGGCCAAGGACCGCACGTTCTACGTGACGACGGCGATCAACTACGCGAACGGGTCGCCCCACATGGGCCACGCCTACGAGGCGCTGGTCACGGACGTCGTCGCGCGCTACTGGCGCCTCTGGGGCGCGGAGACCCACTTCCTCACGGGCGCGGACGAGCACGGCCAGAAGATCGCGAACACGGCGGCCAAGGAGGGCAAGCGGCCCATCGAGCTCGTCGACGAGTGCGTCGCCAAGTTCAAGGCCCTGGACGCGCGCCTCGACGTGTCCTACGACGACTACCTGCGCACGACGTCGGAGCGGCACAAGGCGTGCTGCCGCGAGCTCTGGCGCCGGTGCTCGGCCTCGGGCGACGTCTTCCTCGAGCGCTACGACGGCTGGTACGACGAGCGCGCGGAGTGCTTCGTCAAGGCGTCCGACGCCCAGCTCCAGAACTTCTGCGACGCCGACGGCATCCCGCTGAAGCGCACGAGCGAGGAGTGCTACTTCTTCAAGCTCGGCAAGTACGCGCCGGCGATCCGCGCGCACGTCCTCGCGAACCCGCACTTCGTCGAGCCCGAGAGCCGGCGCAAGGAGGTCCTGCTCATGCTCGACGACGCCGAGGACATCGAGAAGCTTTCCATTAGCCGCACGACCTTCGACTGGGGCGTCGGCCTGCCCGAGGGCTTCGACGCGGGCCACGTCATGTACGTCTGGATCGACGCGCTGACGAACTACGTCACGGGCGCGGGCGGCCTCGCCGAGAAGAAGGCCGCCGGCGACCCCTGCCTCGAAGCGGCGGGCAAGTGGCCCGCGGACATCCACGTCATCGGCAAGGACATCGTCCGGTTCCACGCGATCTACTGGCCCGCGTTCCTCATGTCCGCGGGCCTGCCGCTGCCCAGGTCCGTCTTCTGCCACGGCTTCGTGCTCGACGCGGCGGGCACGAAGATGTCGAAGACGCTGGGCAACGTCCTCGACCCGAACGCCTTGCTCGACGCGCACGGCTCCGACAGCTTCCGCTACTTCTGCGTCAAGGACGCGTCGCCGGGCGCGGACGTCAAGTTCTCGGAGACGTCGCTCATCCTCGCGCACAACAACGAGCTCGCCGACGCCTTCGGGAACCTCGTGCACCGCGCGACGGCCTTCGCGCAGTCCAAGTGCGGCGGCAAGGTGCCCGCGCCACAGGCCGTCGCGGGCCTCGGCCGGCCCTTCGACCTCGACGCGCTCCGGGCCCAGCTCGGCGAGGCCATGGAGAAATTGGACGTCGCGGCCTACGCCCAGGCGGCCATGGCCGCCGCGCGGGGCTGCAACAAGTGGGTCACGGACCTCGAGCCGTGGAAGATGAAGGACGACCTCGCGGCCAAGCGCACGGAGACGCTCCGGCTGCTCCTCGAGGCCTGCTACGCGCTCGCGCTGCTCCTGGCGCCCCTCGTGCCGCGCGCGGCGACCTTCGCGCTGCGGCGCGTGGGCGGCGCGCCCGCGCCCGTCTCCGCGCTGCGGCCGACGTTCGACAACCTCGCGCCGGGCGGCGCCGTGACGCCGGGCGCGCCCCTCTTCGCGCAGCGCGAGCTGCCCGGCGAGGGCAACGTCAAGGACGCCCTGGCCAAGGAGAAGAAGGCCAAGGGCCCGGCGTCGAAGAAGGCGCCCGCGCCGCCGCCGCACAAGGACCACCCGTCGGGCGAGGACGACACGGCCGCGAGCCGCCTCGCGCTCGTCGTCGGCAAGATCGTCGACGTCTGGCCCCACCCGGACAGCGACAAGCTCTTCTGCGAGAAGATCGACTGCGGCGAGGCCTTCGGCGGCGTGCGCGAGGTCGCGTCGGGCCTCCAGAAGCACTACGCGCGGGCGGACCTCGAGGGCCGCCTCGTGCTCGTGGCCGCGAACCTCAAGGCCAAGAAGCTCGCGGGCTTCCCCTCCAACGGCATGGTCCTCTGCGCGACGCACGGCGACGACGGCCCCAAGTTCGTCGAGGTGCCCGCGGGCGCGAAGCCCGGCGACCGCGTCGCGCTCCCGGGCCTCGACAACCCCCCCGCGTCGGACCGCCAGGTCGACAAGGGCAAGCTCTTCCCCAAGGCCCAGCAGCACTTCGTCACGAGGGGCGGCGTCTGCTTCTACAAGGACAAGCCCTTCGCCGTCAACGGCGCGAACTGCACGGCGCCCGTGCCCGACGGCGCCGCGATCAACTAGGGGACTAACGAGCGCTGATCCTTCGCGTATCCCGCCGGCGGGCTATGCTGTCCTTAGCCACCATCGTCGCCCTCCGGCGGCGCCTGCGCCCAGAGCACCGCCGCCAGCGAAACGCCGTCGAATCCGACATCGCCGAACATCCCGAACCGGCAGACGTACTCGCGGAAGAGCGGCCGGAAGACGCCGTCGACGCGGATGGAGACCTGCGCGTCCGCGTCGACGGGATGGATGCCGTGCGGCAGGTGGTCGTCGAACCAGAGCACGCGCACCGACGGCGGCACGACGTGCGTCCGCAGGCACGCGTCCTTGACGAAGAACTGTTTCGTCGACCACGCCTGGGCAGCAAAAGGGTGCGAAATTCCCAACTTCAAAGGCTCCTATCTCGGTCGTTTTCCGCTCGTTTCGGCTGATTTTTGGACGAGCGATCATCTCTCGGAGCGCTCTCGAAGCGTGGATGCTTTTCCTAGAACGCGCGCGTGCGAACACTCACGTTGAAGAGACATTGAATCACCCTTTTGCTGCCCTGGACCACGCGGGCCGGACCCACACGAACTCGGAGACGAGGTCCGGCAGGCGGTGGTCGACGTGCTCCACGCCGCGGCAGCCGCGCTCGTTCTTGAGGATCGCAATTTTCCCCGTGCTGCTGAAGATCGGCGACGCTCGGACGAAGTCGAAGACGCCGGGCAGCCGTTCGCCGTTCGCGTTCGGCCGCCACGTCCGCGCGTCGCCCCGGCGCCGCCGGCACGTCGCGAAGGCCTCCTCGGCGTCGCGGCGGAGTTCCGGCCAGCTCGACGTATCTTTGTCGCAGAGCTCCACGCATTCGCTGTGCTTCGAATCATCGGCGAGGAAGGCCGACCACTGGGCTGCGTTGTTTGCGCCGCCGATGCCCTCTTCCAGCAGATAGCGATCGAGCTCGTCGAGCGCCGCGGCCGGCACGAACTTCGTCAGGTCGAGGTAGGGCGTTTCAATGGTGTTGGCAAGGGCGCTCATCGCGGGCCCGCGACTTCGGCAGCCATCGAGGGCTGCCCAAACGAATTGTCGGCGGACATCGAGCTGCCCAAAGTGCAACACATGTCAATCAAGCAAAGGTGCCGTTCGATCGAGATCGTATGCTCGATCCTGTCGGCGCTCGTGCAGACCTGACAGCCGCAGCGGCTCATCTCACGCGCAGCCTCGCAGCCACGGCGGCTCCTGAGAGCGCCGCGAAGCGCGGCGTCGACGCCGGCGCGGAGGAGACGCAACCGAAGCGCAGAAAAATAACAGAGGACGACGCGGCGGCGGCCGTCGACGTCGAAGCGGCGGCCGTCGACGTCGAAGCGGCGGCCGTCGACGTCGACGAGGCGCCGGCCCTCGACCCGCCCGAGGTCGCGGCGGCGCCGACGCGGCGGCGCGACGGCCGGCGCGCGCCCATCGACCTGACGGCCTTCGAGGCGTTCCGCCGCGAGCGCGACGGATGAGGCTCTGGGCGGGCAACGTCGTCTTCCTCGAGGCCGCCGAGGGCCTGCGGTCGGCGCTGCGCCTCCTGGGCGTCGCCGCGCGCGTCGACGTCGGCGTCGAGGCCTGCCCCTGGGTCTCCGACGACGAGCTCTGGGTCCTCGTCGGCGCGACGCTTCTGCCCGGCGTCGCGCCGAGCGACGCGCCCTGGCCGCCGCCGCGGCGCTTCGTCGTCTACCAGATGGAGCAGCTCGGGAGCGCCTGGCTCACGCCGGCCTACCTGGCCCTCGTCGCGCGCGCGGACGCGCTCTGGGAGTTCGCGCCGTCGCACGCGCCGCGCTGGGCGGCCGCCGCGCGGCGCGTCGCCTACGTGCCGCTCGCGCCGCCGGACCTCGGGCCGGCGCCGCCGCCGTCGCCGGCGCCGGCGGCGGACCTGCTCTTCTACGGCTGCGGCAACGCGCGGCGCGCCGCGCTGCGGGACGCGTGCGCCGCGCTGCTCGCGCCGCGGGGCTACCGCGTCGACTTCCGGGGCAGGAAAAGGGTGATTCAAGTTCGCTTCAACGTGAGTGTTCCGCGCGCGACCGTTCCGGAAAAAGCATCCACGCTTCGAGAACGCTCCGAGAGATGATCGCTCGTCCAAAAATTAGCCGAAACGAGTGGAAACTGACCGAGATATCAGTCTCCAAAGTTGGGAATGTCGCACTCTTTTCCTGCCAGGTCGACTTCCGCCTCGGCTTCGACCTCTTCGGCGCCGCGCGCGACGACGCCGCGCGGCGGGCGACGGTCGTGCTCAACGCCCACTTCTACGAGGGCGCGGCCCTCGAGACGCACCGCCTCAACTACCTGCTCCAGCGCGGCGCGTGCGTGCTCTCGGAGCCCTCCGCGGACCGCGACCTCGACGCGCTCTACGCGCGCGGCGTGCGCTTCGCGGCCTACGGCGACCTCCCGCGCGCGGCCCTCGCGCTCCTCGAGGACGCCGGCGCGCGGCGCGACGCGTCCGCCGCCGCCGCGGCGCTCGCGGCCGAGCTCCCGCGCGTCGCCGCGGCCTGGGCCGACGTCGCCCTGAAGGACCTCGGGTAGTAATTCCTTTTTTTAGTCATCGTCGCCGTCGACGTCGTCGTCGTCGTCGTACACCCCGAACTCCGCGGCCGCCAGGGGATCGATCTCGTCGGAGTCGTACTCGGACTCGGGAAGTTCGGACTCGTCGTCGTCGGAGCTCGTGTCCGGTTTGTCTTCGAGAAAAGCGGCGGGGTCGTTGTTCAGGAAGGTGGCAATCTCCATGAAGTGGCAGATGTTGACGAAGGGCGTCATGTGTTCCGTGTGCGTGTAACCGTTCTTGTCCTTCGTGTAGTAGACGACGCCCGACGCCGTCGGCTCATATGGTGTGACGTCGTAGGTGACCGCGACGAGAGCGGCGTGATTGCGAAGGGGCTCCATGCTCGGCCGACTCTTGGGCAGGGGCTCGCCGAATTCGAAGTCTGCTACGGGGATCCAGAGCTTCCACGGTGCGAGCGGCCAGACGGAAGGCCGGAGCGGCGGCTTGGACCCGCGCGTGCGGCCCCCGAAGAGAGGCACGGAGGCCGGCTCTCGGCTACCCGTGGCGCTCTCGCTCCCGGCCTCGAGAAACGCGAGCGTCTCGTCGAGCGTGAAGACTCGGAGCTTCACGCCGGAAGCCGCGTTCCATATCTGCGACCCGCCGAGGCGGGCGAGCGTCTCCGGGAGCATTCGACTCACGACGATGCCCGACAGCTCCTTGACCCGGCGAATCCAGGCGAGCTGGTCTTCGAGGCCCACGGGCGAATCGAGAGCCACGGAGCTGCCCGCGCCCGGAAGCCGCACGCCGGCATGGCCGTCGCGCCACAGGTCGGCGATATGGTCGAGTTTGTGGCGCTGATTCGCGAGGCCGAGGACCAAGCATCGGTCCGTCCGCTGGTATGCGAGCTCGAGAGGAGTCCGAGGCGAGCCGAAGGGCCCGTTCTTGTGCGGCCCGCGGTACACACCCGAGCGCGTGTGGGACCATCCCTGGTACTCCAGCTCCCGTCTGTCCTTCTCCGTCAGCTGGAGCGCCGCGCGGCGCTCCGCCCAGAACTTGTCCGCGGTCACCACCTTGCGCCAGGCGCTGCAGACGACGGCGGCTATGCCGGCGAAGAACGGGTCTGAGTACGAGAGCACGAGCGGCACGACATCGCCGGGGAGCGGCACAACCGCCGACGAGCGACGACCGCGCGGCGACGCCGCGTTCTTGGGGACTTTGGATCGCGTGGCTCCTCCCATACGCGCAGCTGAGCGAGTGTCTCGTGCGCGAGACGTAGCAGTCGACAGGGACGGCGCGCGCGCGAAGCACAGCTCGAGCAGGCTCGACACCTTGCAATCATGAAAATTCAATTTAAAGTCAACATGACTTCAATGTACGCCTGCGGGCGTCGCAACTTACGCGATGCGCGCGCCTCGCTCACCAGAACTCGCCGCCGTTGAAGATGGGGAAGGAGGCGATGGCCGCGGCCGTGCCGATGGAGTCGGAGGTGAAGGCGCAGCGGGGGCTGCCGCCGTGGAACGCGGGCTGGAGGACCATCATGGGGTTCGGGAGCGCGTCGTGGCCCTTGGGCGACGCGACGCAGTCCACGGTGCTCAGGTCGTAGAGGAGGAGCGCCGTCATGACGACGGACGCGACGGCGGGGTCGAAGGCGCCGTTGGGCTCGAAGTTGGCGACGCCGTCGAGCCAGCGCGCGATGTTCGGGTTCGTGCCCGTCATGGACTTGGTCCGCGCGGGCGGCGCCATGTTCGCGGACACGGTGCAGCCCGCGTAGTGGCTCACGACGCAGCGCCAGTTCTGGAGCGTCTTCGCGAGCGCGTAGTTCGGGCCCTGGACGGTGACGAGGCCCGACGTGAGGTAGATCTTCGCGCCGTCGTCGCCGACGACGGGCGCGCGCGCGTTCTTGGCGAAGCCCGCGCCGCCGAGGGAGCCGAGCGCGGACCAGCGGCCCTGCCAGGCCGGCGCCGTCGTGTAGCGGTGGAGCGAGTCGATCTGCATCTCCTGGGAGATGGGGTAGACCGTGCCCGGGCTCGCGAGGTACGCGAGGCAGAGGCCGCCCGCGCCGCGCGACTTGAAGAGCTCCGTCACGATGGCGTCGCAGGCCACGGACGCGCGGACGTGCTTCTCGCCGTCGAGGTAGACGTAGGACCCGACGACGAGCGTCTTGAAGGAGCGGATGACGTCGTCGGCGAGGAGCCAGCGCGCGATGGCCGGCGCGTCGGCGAGGACGTCGGCGCCGCAGTGGACGGGCTGGTTGTCGAGGTCCGCGGCGACCTTCTCGCACGGCGCGACGAGCGTCCCCGGCGACGCCTTCGCGAACGCGATGAGGTCCTTCCACTTCGTCGACCCGACGTCGACGCCGCGCCGCGCGACGGCGACGACCGTGCAGCCCAGCGTCAGGAGCGTCTTCGTCGGCCCCATCTCCGCCGTCGCGCCGAGCACGACGAACGCGTTGCCCGACGACCCGAGGACGCGGTCGGGCACGCGGAGCCCGACCGCGCTCGACGACATGGCCTCGCAGCGCGTGAGCACGCTCGGCTCGCAGGCGCCGTGGTCGCTCCAGGCCTTGACCTGCTCCAGGTCCACGAGCACGCCGTCCGCGCCGCCGCCGTCGCCGTCGACGACGAGCGTCTCGAACGCGCGGCCGGGCTTCTGCATCTTCGCCGTGGACCCAAAGGCGCTGTGCACGGCCGTGAGGCCCGCCATGGCCGCCGCGCGGGCCGCGTCGGGCGACGCGGCCATGGCCTCGGCGAGCTCCTCCATGTACTTGCCGTACCTAGAAAAGTCGCGTCGAATGCGCGTCTCGAAAGCGACGCCGAGGCATTACTGGTGGCGCCAGTCCTTCTCGGCGTCCATGCGCTTGATCGCGTCGGTCTTGCCCAGGGCCTTGAAGGCCGCGCCGAAGATGCGCTTCCCGTGCTTCGTCGTGGACACCTTGTTGTCCTCGAGCTCCTTGGGCCACTCGGTGAAAGCCGCCATCGCAATTTTGGTGGAAGGGCTGCGTCCGGATTTGGGGGGCAACCATGCTTCGAGCCGGCAGCATCGTCCCGACGAAGGCTTCGACGAAGTCGCTCACATGTGGCGCCGCGCCGCTCCCGGCACCGCGCTAATGTGCCGAGGTGCCAGCGCCTTCGATCAGGACATCGGCTGGTGCATCTCAAGCTCCGTCAGTCTGCGCACTTCGCTTAGGGGGAGATGCGGAGCTCGGGGGAGAACGCGTCCCGGTCCCGCTGGAGCTGCTGCTTGACGACCATGCCGTCGAGGCGGCGGTCGATGGCGGACATGTTGTGCTCGTAGGCGTCGCCGCGGTCGTGGAACCAGTCGACGAACTTGAGCGCGAGGTCGACCTTGTGCGTCGCGACCGCGTGCTTCGACTCGAGGCTCGCGAGGCGCCGGCGGCACTCGGCGACGGCGCCGCCCGGCGGCGACAGGAGCTCGCGGACCGCCGCGTCGACGAGCTTCCGCGCGAGGTCGTTCGCCGCCGCGACGGCGGCCGTGAGCCGCCGGCGGTCCGCGTCCGCGCGGTCCTCGTGGCGCGCCGCGTCCGCGTCCGCCGCGTCGGCCGCGGCGGCGAAGCGCTCCGCCGCCGACGCCGCGAGCGCGTCGACGTCGTCCTGGGCCTTGGCCGCGGCCGCGCGCGTCGCGGCGAGCGCGGCCGTCGTCGCGCGGCGCTCGAGCGCGGCGTCGACCGCGCGCGCGCGCGCCTCGTGGCGCTCGCCCAGGTCGTCGAGCGCCGCGGCCCGGGCCTCCGCGTCCGCGAGGGCCGACGCCTGCGCCGCGGCCGCCGCGGCCGCGCGGTCCTCGAGGCGCGACCGGTCGACGTCCGCGTCGCGCGCGCGGCCCTCGAGCACGCCCAGGCGGCCCCGCGCCTCGCCGACGAAGCCGTCGATGCCGCGCAGCCGCTCGCAGGTCGCGCTCAGGCCCGCGGCGTCCGCCGCGTCGACCTTGGTCGCGAGGCCGGACGCGCACAGGTCGACGCGCGCGTTCACGGCCTCGAGCCGCGCCTCGAGCGCGATGGCGTGGTCCTTGCGCGCGACGGCGCCCTCCAAGGCCGCGTGCCGCTCCGCGGCCGACGCGACGTGGCCCTCGTGGCTCGCGCCGAAGCCCGCGACGTCGCGGCCGAGGCGGTCGACGACGTCCGCGAGCCGCGCGACGGCGGCGCCGTTCTCGACGACGCGGCGGCCCAGGCTCCCGCCGCCGGGCAGGGCCGCCACGGTCTCGAGCCGCAGGAGCTGGGCCTCGAGGTCGCCCACGCGCGCCGCCGTCGTCTCCGCGGCCGCGCAACGATCCTTGAGCGCCGCGATCTCGCCCTCCTGCTGCGCGAGCTGCGCCATGAGCTGGCCGAAGAGCTGCTCGAGCCGCGGCAGGTTCATGAACGACGAGAGGTTGTCCGACATGGTGTCGGGCGCCTTTTGCTTGTTGGTGGGCGCCGCGCGCGGCGTGTTCGGACGACGCGAGGCGGCGCGTTTGAACACTCGAGTGGGTTCGTCAACGTTGACGACGTTTACTTCTTCAGCAAGGCATGTCGATGCGCTCAGATGAATACACGGCGGGCAGCCCTCGACACCGCAATGAGATGAACGCATGCGCGGCCAAGCAGCCCTCGACGACGCGCTGAGATAACACGCAGGCCGGGCAGCCACACCTCTCCGACTAGCCGCATGCTGAGACGCCTCTGCTGCCTCCTCGCCGCCGCCGCCGCGGCGCGCGAGGCTTGCCTGCGCCAGTGGCCGCCGCGCGACGCGACGCCGCCGCCGCTCTTCTGGATGCACGCGCCGAAGACGGGCACGACGTTCCGGCTCCACGTCGTCAGTGTCGCGTGCCCGCGGCACCGGCGGCCGCGCGGCCGGCGGAAGTTCGAGGCGTCCTACGTGCGCACGCTGGCGCGGGAGAAGACGCCCTGCGCGCACGCCTACGACGAGGCGTCGCTCGTCGAGCACCGGAGCTTCAATACGACATCCTGCGGCAGCGGCCTCGCGCTCCTGCGGGAGCCGCGCGCGCGCCTCGTCTCCGCGTTCCACTACCACCGCGACGGCCTGCCGACGGGCCGCGGCAAGCCCCGCGCGTGCTTCCCTCATGGGCATCCGCGACGACGGCGACTGCCGGCGGCTGCGGGCGCTGCCGGAGCGCGAGCAGCTCCTCGCGTACGCGAACGACTCCCGGGTCCGGAACGTGCAGACGAAGATGCTCCTGGGCTACGGCCGCTTCGACGCCGTCGCGGAGCTGGACGTCGCCGAGGCGACGCGAGTGCTTCGCGAGTGCTTCGCCTTCGTCGGGGTGACGGAGCGCTGGGCGGCGTCCGTGGGCCTCTTCAACCGGACGATCCGGGGCGCGACGCTCCGGCCCGACGACGCCGCGCGCGTCGCGAACGCGGGCGCCTACGACCGGAGCAACTCGGGCGTCGCCTGGCTCGCCGACTACGCGGACGCGGACACGCGCGTCTACGCCGAGGCCGCGCGGCTCGTCGAGGACCGCCTGTCGCTCGCGCCCTGCCGATAAACACGAGTGAGAACCCTACGCCGAGGCCGCGCGGCTCGTCGAGGACCGCCTGTCGCTCGCGCCCTGCCGCTAAGTACGGACACCGGTTAAAACCCGCCGCGGCGCTCAGCTCTCGCGCCGTCGCAGGGTCTTGCTGTCCGCGTCCCAGACGATGTCCTCGACGCGGTCCTCGCAGGGCCCGACCCTCCCGCGCCAGGACAGGTCGCTGTCGTCGAAGATGGCGTCGTCGGCGACGCGCGGCGGCGGCTCGAGGATCTCGCCCGGCGCGAACGTGTGGCGGAAGCCCGTCCCGAAGAGCGCCTCGTGCTTCCGCGACGTCGCGACGACCCAGTCGAAGCGCTTCCCCCAGCGGTCGGCGCCGGACTGGAACTCGTCGTCGGAGTCGTTGTTCGCGACGATGGCCGCGTCCACGAGGTCCGGCGCGGACATGGTCGCCTCGACGGCGCCGTCGAGGCGGTCGAGGTACGCCGCGAGCACGTTTTCGGGCACCGTGCGCTCGCGCTCCGCGTTGCGCCGGAGGGCCGTCTCCAGGCTCACCTCGACGTAGAGCTGGACGACCGTGAAGCCCGCGTCCTTGGCCTCGCGCATGCGCCGGAGCTGGCGGTCGACGTGCGTGCCCGTGCCGTCGAAGCAGACGATGCGCCCCCGGCCGTCGACGTGGCGCGGCGTGCGGAGGATGGTCTGGAACTTGCGCTCGACCTTGGCGTTGGCCCACTGGTAGGCGTCGTTGCGCCCGTAGAGCGCCGCGGGCGCCGTCTCGTCGAACTCGTCGTGCGACTTCATGACCGTGTCCAAATCGAGCATCTCGACCGTGTCGAGCATCTCGATGGTCTCGAGGCCGAAGAGGCGGTGGAGCGTGTAGGTCTTGCCCGCGCCGGGGGCGCCCGCCGTGAAGACCATGACGGGCTTCGTCCCCGTGTAGAACATGGTGAGCGCGCCGCTCCAGAGCGACGTGCGCCGCGGACACGTCGGCACCAGGCGCCGGGCCACGACGTGGCGGGCGGCGCGGCCGAGCAGCATGGCGCGAGTCGTGCGTGCGGCGGCGCGTTGGTTTGGTGGGTGTAGCGCTCCTCCTCCGCTTCGGCCACAGTCACACCATCCTCCTCGAGCGATATCACAGATCGCACGCGCCGCTGGCGCTGCTGCTGTTGCCAAGGTCGACCTCAAGCGCCCGGGGCCCGCACACGACATGGGGACACACGCGTATGCACAGGAAGGTGTTGCCAAGGTCGACCTCAGGCGATGCCGCCTCCCCCCAGAGCCCGGGGCCCGCACACGAGATGGGGACACACGCGTATGCACAGGAAGAGGGCGGGAGGAAGCGGGAAAAAACGCGCTCAGGGGAAGCGGGCCTCGGACCATTGCGTCGCGGCGACGCCCGCGGCGACGAGCGCGTGGGCGTCGACGCCGGCGTCCGCGAGGACGGCGACGGTGTGCTTGCCCGGCTTGGGCGCGGGCGGCGTGGGCACGACGCCGCCGCCGAGGTGGCTCCGCAACCCGCAGGGCGCGAAGAGCTTGACGCCGTGCGTCGCGCCGTCGTCGGCGAAGATGTAGGTCTGGGCGGACGGCAGCGAGGACCGCCGCTTCACGCCCGGCGGGCTCGGGTCGCCCTTCTTCCGCGTCGGCGCGCTGTGGGTCGTCGCGTCCTCGGGCAACGCGCGCAGGGACCGGCAGAGCGTCGCGGCGACGCCGTGGGACCGCAGGACCTTCACGACGTCGCCCGCGTCGAAGCCGCGGACCTCGGCCGCGACGGCCGCCGCGGCCGCGCCCGCGGGATCCCGCGAGTCGGCGGCGTCCACGGGCGCGCCGCCCAGCGCCATGGCCAGCTTCTTCAGCGCCGCGCGCCGCGCCGGCTCGCGCGCGAGGGGCCCCGCGGCGGCGACGAAGACCCAATGGCCGTCGCGCGCCTCGTACGCGCGGTACGCGGCGTGCTCGCCGCGGCAGCCCGGCCCGCCGCCGCCCAGAGGCCGCTCGAAGGGCGTCGCGTCGTCGCGCCGCTCGTCGCCGAGCCCGAGCCAGGGCAGCACGAGCAATTGCCCCGCGGCCGCGAGCGAGGTCCGCGCGACCAGGACGCGGTCGTCGAAGCCCGCGGCGCGGCGCGCGTCGCGCTCCCGGAGCGCGAGCCCGCAGGCGAAGGCCCCCGCGAAGCCCGCCGAGACGTCGATGGTGCCGACGTGCATGTGCTCCTCGGGCGTCGCCACGGAGCCCCCGAAGTAGGCCATGATGCCCAGCGCGGCCTGCAGGTTGTCGTCGTACGACACGTGCGCGGCGCGGTCGCCGCGGCGCTCGCGGGGGCCGCCGTAGGCGTCGAAGTGGAGGAGGACGAGCTTCGGGTTCACGGTCTGGAGGCGCGCGGGGCTCAGGCCGAGCTTCTCGAGCTGGACGTGGGGCGCGTTGACCGTGACGACGTCCGCCGTCCGCAGCAGCGCGTCGAGCGCGCCGCGGCCCCGCTCCAGGTCCAGGAGCACGGACCGCTTGCCGCGGTCGACGACGGCGCCGTACTTGAGCGCGATGGACGGGCCGTAGGTCGGCTTCGGCGGGTCGACCTTGACGACGTCCGCGCCGAAGCGCGCGAGGAGCTCGCCGACGGTCGGCCCCGCGATGACGTTGCAGAGGTCGAGCACGCGGCAGCCCCGGAGCCAGCCCTTCTTCTTCCGCGTCTTCTGGGACGGGTCCGACGACGACGACGACGACGACGACGACGACGACGACACCGCGCGCTCGAGCGGCGCCGCGGGCGCCGCGAGCTCCGTCTCCCGGAGCCAGGCGAGGCGGCCGCAGGCGCCGTCGACGCAGAGGCCCGCGTCGCGCGCGTGGGCCGAGGCGCGCCACTCGTCGACGGTCTGCACGGGCGCCGCGGGCACGCGCGCGTCCGCGAGGATCGCCGTCCACCGGTCCGCGGTCCGCGTCGCGAAGGCCGCCTCGAGCGCCGCGGCGAGCGCGCGCCGCGCCTCCGGCGACGCCGTGGACCGCATGCCGCCGAGGCCGTGGCGCGCGCCGTTCGCGGCGTAGGGGTCCGCGACCGGGAGCTTGGCCTCGCCGAGCACCGCCTCGAGGCACCGCGCCTGGTGGCCCGCGTGCGCGGGCGCGACGAGGTAGACCGACCGGCCGTCGGCGCAGGCGTAGACCCGATAAAAGGGGTCGGCGACGTCGTCGAGCTCGCGCGCCGTCCAGGGCCGCGCGCCGGGCGGCCGGTCGCGGAGCGCCGCCTGCGCGGAAATCGACCGGTGAAGCTGGGAACTTTGACATTCTCCAGCTCGGCTGAGTTTTGGACGAATTGATGGCTCTCGTCGACTTCTCGAAGCTTGTGTCGCATGCGCTCACATTGAAGTCGGGTTGAAGATTTGAGTTCCACGCGGCGCGCCGCCGCGCGGTCGTCCGCGTAGTCCGCGGGCGCCGCGAACTCGAGCGAGTTGTGCACGAGGGCCTCGAGCGTCGCGGACGCGAGGGGCACCTCGACGACGTCGCCGACGACCTTGCGCCCTTCGAGCGCGCGGCGCGGCCGCGCGTTCAGCGCGAAGACCGCGCCGACGGCGCCGAGGATCGCCGCGTAGACCTACGTTTTGCGTGGGTTTCGGCGGCGCCGCGCGCAGGGCGGACGCCGCGCGCGCGCCGACGGCAGGGGCAGGGACGTGTAGGACACGGGCACGCCCCGGAGGGGGCGGTTGAGGCCCGCGTCGCGGAGCACGCCCGACTCGGCGAGCACGACGCCGTCCCAGGCCTCGGGCCGCGGCGTCGGGTCCGACGACGCGAAGCCCGGCATGGCCAGCCAGACGCAGCGCGGTGCGAGCCTCGCGACGACGGCCTCCGGGCTGCCGCGGCCGTCGTTCTCGCCGCCGAGGAGCAGCGACGCGAGGACCCGGGGCGCGAAGTTCTCGACGAGGACGTCCGCGCGGAGCAGGAGCGCGGCGGCGAGGACGCGGTGGCCGAAGCGCCGCAGGTCGAGGCGCACGGCCGCGCGCGCGCGGCTTCGCAGCGCGCCTAAACCCGGCCCGCAGCCGCGGCGCGGCCCGCCCGGCGGGTCGATGCGGACGACGGTCGCGCCCTGGTCCCCGAGGAGCGACGCGCAGAGCGGGCCGGCGACGTACTGGCCAAAATCCAAGACCTGCGGGCGGCGCGGGTCGGGGGGCGCGGGGCCGGCGGACGCGGGGGCGGCGCGCCTGCACGCCGCGGAGCGCGGCGCCGACGGGGTCGCCGAGCGCGCGCGGCGCGCGCGCCGGTGCGGCCCGCGGCGGCGCCTCCTTCTCCGGCGAGGACCGGAAGATGCCGCTGGGCCCGCCGAGCTGGCCGCTCGCGCCCTTGGACGCGCCCATGCGCCAGTTGCGGTAGCCGTCGCGGTGCTGCTTGAGCCGCGACCGCAGCGCGCCGGGGTCGAGCTCGTGGCGCCGCCGGCAGATGGGGCACCGGTCCATGTCGTGCGCGTGGCACCGCGCGAGGCACGCCGTGTCGAAGCGGTGGCCGCAGCGGAGCACGATGGTGTCGCTGTAGGGCATGAGGCAGAGGCTGCACTCGCCCATGGCCTGCGCGGCGCCCCCGAAGGGCGGCGCCAGCGCCGGGACGGGCTCCGTGGGCGAGGACAGGTGGAAGCCGGGGTCCGAGCCGCACGAGCCGCAGCGGGCGTCGCGCGGGGGCCGCGAATTCATCGCGTCGAACCTTGATTACACCCCAGACTCGAAGAGAATTCAGTGCGCTTCCGTGGTCATCTCCAGCTCTGAGCAGCTTGTGAGATCGGTGTGGCAATCATCAACGTTTTGGCGAAAGTTGATGATGAAGACGGTGAAGGAGAGCATGGCGCGAGCCGCGATCGCGTGAGCGGCGCGCCAGCTAAACACGACACCATGCGCCGCCGCGCGCGCCGCGCCGACTGCGTCGCCGACGACCTACCTTCTCGCAATCGCCAGCAGGCCGCGCGCAAGCAGCACTTGGCCGTCGACGGCGCGGCGTTCCACCAGAGCGTCTTCGACAAGCACCAGGACCTGGAGGCTGCGATCGCGCCCTGCCAGGAGGTGCTGGACTTCTGCCACGCGCTGGCCCTCGCGTCCGACGGCGACGTCTCTCTCGACGGCGTCGCTCCCGAGGTCCGGGCGCGGCTCGAGGCGGCGACGGGCGGACGTGCGTCTCCTTCGCCGCCGAAGACGACGTTCCTGCGACGCGCGATCGCCGCCGAGGCCGCGTCGCCGCGCAACGACGGCCGCGCGCTCTGCGCCGAGCTCGAAGACGTCGTTCCCATCGACGACGAGACGTCGGCGGACCTCGCGCTCCGGGGGCTCGCGCTCGGGCTGCGCCGCGCCGCGGAGTTCGCGCCCGATGCGAAGGACGCGCGCTTCCTGAAGCGCGCCTACGCCGTAGATAAGCGCGTCCTCGACCTCAAAAAGGACATCGCGCGCGTCTTCGCGGCGCTCGCGCTCGACGAGGCGGCCGTCGCCAAGCTCTCCGGCGACGTCTTCGGCTTCCTCGGCTCCCTCGGGACCTACCCCGCCTTCCTGCCGGAGGAGCGGCGGTATTCGTCTCCATTCCGGCGGCGCCGGCCCGGGTCGGAGACCAGGCGACCTCCGCCGCCCGCGGCCGGCGACCAGGCGATCCCGGGCCCGGGCGACTTCCCGCGTCTCGGATCCGGAGCGCCCCCCGCGCCTCCGCCCGCGTGGCCTCCTCCGCAGAGCTAAAGCTAACAGAAACGTCGGGTCGGAGGAAGCGCGCGGGAGCGGAAGCGCGCGGACCGCCATCGTCGATGCGGACCGTCGTCGTGCGATGCGAAAGGAAGCGCGGGAGGGAAAGCACGCGGACCGCCGCCGCGTCGTCGTCGCGCGCGATCACCAAATGTTGGGTTGGAAGCCGGCCGAGTTCCCGGGTCCGTAGCCGGTGCTGTCCTCGTAGATCTCCGCGACCGAGATGGGGACCCAGCCGTAGTCGGGGATGTTGTCGGGGATGTCGATTATCATGCGGTAGTCGAGCTCGACCTTGTGGTTGACCTTGGTGGCCTTCTTGATGAAGTCCTTCTCCTGCCAGTACTCGTGCATGAGCTCGACGCGCTTCTGCATGGACGCGAGGACCTCTTCGGTGTACACGTCGGGGTACTCTTGCGTGAGCTGCTTCATGGCCGGCTGGTCGCGCCAGCGGTACCAGCGGTAGTAGAGCGTCGCCGTCGACTCGAGGACGAGGGTCCGCGTCTCGAGCTCGCACTCGCTCGAGTCCGTGCAGACCTACCGGGCGCGACGGTTTCGCGTCGCGAACATCTCCGGTTTCGCGCGTCGCGAACATCTCCGGTTTCGCGCGTCGCGAACATCTCCGGTTTCGCGCGTCACGAACATCTCCGGTTTCGCGCGTCGCGAACATCTCCGGTTTCGCGCGTCGCGAACATCTCCGGTTTCGCGCGACGCGAACATCTCCGGTTTCGCGTCGCGAACATCTCCGGTTGCGCGTCGCGATTATCTCCGGTTTCGCGTCGTCAACATCTCTCGATGCCACGGGACGCTGGGACGCACCCAGCACCAGTGATCCGTCTCGTTCCAGCCGCGTTTGTTTGTCGTGTCGTCGTAGTCGAAGGTCGCGTTCTCCTGGCGCTCGTGGTTGACGTAGTTCGCGCGGCCCCACAGCGGCAGCGTGTACTCCGCGTCCCGGAGGCTCTCCGGCGCCTCGCTCTCGTCGATGGGCTCGGCGGCGTAGTAGGACTGGTTCTCCCCCGGTTGGTTGCCGTAGCGCGTCTTGCGGCCCGGCGTGTAGGTCGTCTTGTAGTAGCGGGTCCAGACGCGGTCCTCGGCGCCCTCCCACTCGTAGAAGATGTTCGTCTCGACGGGGTCGAGGTCGTCGCCGGTGCCGACGTCCTCGTAGTACTCGTCCGAGGACACGCCGTTCTCGATGTCCATGTACATGGCGTCCTCGTAGACCAGGGACGTGAGGCCCAGGTCGAAGTAGGCGCCGTAGGTGTTCATGTGGTAGGACCCGTTGAAGCGCGTGTCGAAGTTCGCGAAGAGCGCCTCGAGCTCGTCGTCGGACTCGCCGGCGTAGGCGAAGACCTCGAGCCAACGGTCGTACGTGTCCGCGTTGTACGTCCGCGCGTTCGCCTGCCACAGCTCCGAGTCCGTGTAGTTCGGGTAGTTGATCTGCGGGATCTTCCAGTAGGTCGGCCCCTCGTACGAGTCCGGCAGATCCTCGCCGCTGTCCGTGTAGTCCTCGAAGATGCCCTCGAGCCCCGGGAACTCGCCGCCCGTCGACGGCCACCAGTCCGCCCCGCGATAGGCGAACGTGTCGTAGACCGACGGGTTCACGCAGCACGCGTCCGGCTCGTACTCGTAGAAATCGCGCGGGCAGGTGTCGCCGGGGTAGGAGAAGTCCAATTCGCCCAGCCCTCCGTCACCGTAGTAGGCCTCGCTCTGCTCGCACCAGCCCTCGAGGCGCCGGATCCAGAACTGCGGCGCGTACGCGAGGAGCGGGCCGCTGTACTGCGCCGTGTCGATGACGTGGGTCCACGTCGTCAGCCCAAAGTCCTCGTCGCCGAGAAACGTCGTCCGGTTGCGGATCTTGCCTCCGGGGAAGATGGGCAACACGACCCAGCCCGCGCCGAGGAAGATGCCGCCGTCGTCCTCGTGCTCGTCCTGCGTCGCCTCGAAGCCGTAGCCCGACACGGGGACGATGACCCGGTTCGCCATGGTGACGAGGCCCAGGTACCTGCGCGTAGAGGGACCGTGGTCATCGTGTGGCGGGCACGACAGCGGAAACAAAACGACCCCCCCCCAAAAAAAAAACACGGCGGAGCCGCGCTTGCAGGCGATGCCCATCTCCTGGAAGCCCCAGCCGCGGCCGACGTCGGAGACGGGCGTGTAGCCGTACATGGATCCGCCGGCGAGGTACCTACGCGGAAACCGTCGGCCGCCGCCGATTTGTTGGGAAAAGACGTACTTGGGGAGGCGGCTGGCGCCGAGGTTGTTGTTGTTGTAGACGCCGCCCTCGATGGACGCCATGGCCGTCGCGTGGTAGCTCCCGGCGATGTCGAACTCCGTCCGCGCCAAGGGCGCGACCCATTGGCCCAGGTAGCCGAACTGGGCCATGTCCGCCGCGGCGCTCGACACGGGCTCGCCGATGTCCTTCTCCATGACCCGTAAAATGCGCGTGTACATCGTGAGGCCGTAGTACTCGCGCGTCGTCTGCGCCAGGTCCGCGTATTGGTTCGACTGGCCCCCGACGGAGTTGGACGTGTCGAACATGTCGGAGCGGTAGAGCTGGGGCCGGGGGCCGTGGCCGGAGAACGAGGCCATGCCTACCGCGCGTCGATCGGGTTCCCGGCCGAACTCTCTCGAGACTCGTCGGAGCCGCGGGGCGTTCCGTCGGAGTCTCTCGAAACTCGGGGCGCCGGGCCGCGCCCGTGCACTCCTGCTCAAAGCCCTGCGGGATGCAGGTCATGGAGTCGCAGAAGCGCGCCGCGTAGTCCGCGTCGCAGTTGGCCCGCGGGTAGCAGCCGCGGTCCTTGACGGCGACGTCCGGCTTGCAGGTGCGCGTGACGATGTCGAGCGCGTAGCCCTGGGCCGCCGCGCAGTCGTCCGCCGAGTACGCGAACGTCGGCGCGGGCGCGGGCGCGCCGATGACCGTGCACCCGTCGCCGTCGTCCTCGAAGCAGAGGCAGGAGAAGGCCGGCGTCGGCGGCGCCGTCGGCTGGCCGTCCGCGCAGCGGCACCTGCGCGCGGCTCGCGTCCCCGCCGACGCCTCTCGGAAGCACACGCGACGCCGGCGCTCGCCACTTGGGGTAGCCGCCGGCCGGATCGCCGCCGAAGAAGTCGCTGCTGCACTCCACGGCGCCGTCCGCGTCCTTGAGGCCGAGGATGTGCATCGTGGTCCACATGGGGTCCGGCGTGCCCGCCCAAATGTTGCCGTTGGATCCGTACGAGGCCCAGTCGCCGTCGCAGGCGCACGACCCGCCCTCCTCGGCGCAGCAGTTCGGATCCGAGTCGCAGTCCCAGAAGCTGAACGCCGACGGCGCCGCCGTCGTCGGCAGACCCGACGGCGGCGGCGAGACCGTCGGCGGGGCGGAGGCCGTCGGCTCCAGAACCGTCGGGACGCGCGACGGCGCGGGGGTCGACGGGCGCAGCGTCGGCACGCCGCCGACGCATCTGCACCACTTGCTGTAGCCGCCCGCGGGGTCGCCCTGGTCGAAGGTCTCCGTGTTGCACGTCGCCGAGTCGGCCTCGAGATAGACCCACATGGGCGTATAGCCCTGCCTAGGGAAAGCGGCGGGATCGCGCGCCCCTCGCGCGAGCGTCGCGCGCGCGCCGGCGGACGCCGCGGCCCCGCCACTCCATGCCGTTGCTGCCGTAGGCCATCCAGCCCGAGTCGCAGGCGCAGGTGTCGCCCGACTCGGCGCAGCAGTTCGGATCCGAGTCGCAGTCCCAGACGTCGAACGCCGACGGCGCCGCCGTCGTCGGCGCCGACGACGACGACGGCGGCGCCGTCGACGGCGCCGCCGTCGTCGGCGGGGCCGACGGCGGAGGGACCGGCGACGCCGTCGTCGGCGAAACCGTCGTCGGCGAAACCGTCGTCGGCGCGAGCGACGGCGACACCGTCGTCGGCGCGAGCGACGGCTCGACCGTCGGCACCGCGCCGACGCACGCGCACCACTTGGCGTAGCCGCCCGCCGGGTCCTCGCCGAACGCCGCGACGGAGCACTCGATGGAGTCGGAGGCCGCGTAGGTCCACATGCCGAGCACGTAGCCCGTGCCCTCGTTGCCGTTGCTCCCGAAGCCCGCGGCGCCGGAGTCGCACGCGCAGGTCTCGCCCTCCTCGGCGCAGCAAGAGGCGTCGCGCGCGCAGTCCCAGGGGTACTCGCGACTCGGCGCCGGGCTGCCCGACGGCGCGGCCGTCGTCGGCATTGCGGACGGGACGCCCCCGACGCACCGGCACCACTTGGCGTAGCCGGGCGCCGGGTCGCCCTGGCCGAAGCCGTCCTTGGAGCACTCGAGCGAGTCGCCCGCCGCGTAGACCCAGAGGCCCGGCTCGTAGCCGGCCCAGTTGTTGCCGTTGCTGCCGTAGCCCGCGAAGCCCGAATCGCAGGCGCAGGTGGCGCCGTCCTCGGCGCAGCACTGGGGGTCGTCGGAGCAGGCCCAGAACGTCGCGAGCGTCGGCGGCGCCGACGTCGGCGCGGCCGTCGTCGGCGCCGACGTCGGGAGGATCGTCGGCGCGGGCAGCGGCGCGGGCGTCGGGGGGGCGGACGGCCCGCCCGACGGCGCGGCCGTGGGATCGGGCACGCCGTCGACGCAGGCGCACCACTTGGCGTAGCCGCCCGCCGGGTCGTCGCCGAACGCCGCCGTCGAGCACTCGATCGAGTCGGCGACCGCGTAGACCCACATGGGCTTGTAGCCCTCCCAGTCCATGCCGTTGCTCCCCCAGGCCGCGAAGCCCGTGTCGCACGCGCAGGTCCCGCCCTCCTCGGCGCAGCACCGCGCGTCGCCGGCGCAGTCCCACGCGAAGACGATCGTCGGCGCCGCGCTCGGCGCCGCGCTCGTCGGCGCGCCCGTCGTCGGCGCCGCGCTCGGCGCCGCGCTCGTCGGCGCGCCCGTCGTCGGCGCCGCGCTCGGCGCCGCGCTCGTCGGCGCGCCCGTCGTCGGCGCCGCGCTCGGCGCCGGGCTCGGCCGGTCCGCGACGGGCGCGGCCGTCGGGCTCAGATCCGCGGCGACGCACGCGCACCACTTCGCGTACCCCGGCGCCGGGTCGCCGCCGAAGGCGCCCGACGTGCAGTCCGCCGGCGACGCCGCATAAAACCACATGGGCTTGTAGCCCTCCCATTCCATGCCGTTGCTGCCGAACGCGACGTAGCCTGCGGGAAACACGCGTCGCGCGGGGAACGATTTTTTTTTCGGACGCGGGCACGGGGACCGCTCTCGCAGTCGCAGGCGCCGCCCTCGTCGCTGCAGCAGTCGGCGTCCTCGGCGCAGGACCAGGCGTAGGCCGTCGCCGTCGGCGCCGGCGCCGTCGCCGGCGTCGGCCGCGGCGTCGGCGCGGGCACCTCCGCGACGGTGACCGCGACGGCGTCGGCCGTCGCCTCCTCGAGGACGGCGACGCCCTGATCGACGGCCGTCGCCTGGATCGTCGCCGTCAGGTCGCCGGACGCCACGGCCTCCTCGAGGAGCGCCTCCGTCGCGTCGCCCTCGGACGCGACGACGACGACGTCGAAGGTCGCGACGACGGCCAGGAGCCGCCGCCGCCGCCGCGCGTCGGCGATGGCGAGGTTGACGATCGACGCCTCGTCGACGTCGAGCGTCGCGGCGATGGCGCTCGTGATGACCGCGCGCGACGCGTCGTCGTCGAGCTCGTCGGCCGTCGCGTCGCCGCCGAGAGCAAGGCTGCAGGCGACGAGCGCGACGGGCGCGAGGCTCGGCGCGCGCGTCGGCGAGGGGGCCGAGGCGCTGCCGCTCGTGCTCTTGCTCGCGAGGATGAGCCCGAGGCCCGAAACGATCGCGGCGACGACGACGAAGGCGCCGACGATCTTGCGGCAGCGGTGCGCGGGCGGCTGCTTTTCCAGGATCGGCGCGGCCTTCGTCGGGGGCACTTTATCCTCCAGGGCGACCATCTCCGTGCCGACGAGCGGCGCCTTGGGGTCTTCCATTGAGACGATGGGCTGCCTCCAGCGTGTGGAAGCCCAGCGATCGAAACCGAGAAGGCTTGCACGTAGGCTTGCAATTTCAAGGTCAAGAACTGGTCAAGAAACCACCCAAGTTCAACAAACGTCGTCGGGTTGTAAACGCCGCCGCCCGACATCCCCGCGCGTCGTTACAGGGGACCCCCCGCGGCCGCGTCCTAGGGCGGCGCCTGGCGGCGGAGCTGCTCGACGTCGGCCTCGAGGGCGGAGACGTCCGCGTCCATCTTCTGGGCCTTTGCGTTGAGGTAGGCGAGGCTCTGGTGGTGCGCGTTGACGATCTTCATGATGTCGCGCGCGGGCTCCTCGCCGAGGGCGCTGTCGTGCTGGACGTTGAGCTTGACGACGAGGTCCTTGAGCTGGTCGAGCATCGCGCCGAGCTGGTTCTCGAGCTTGACCGAGAGGTCGTACGCGTGCTCGCGCTCGACGTCGGCGTCGAGGGGCGGCCGCGTCGCGGACCGCGCGAAGAGGTCGTCGACGTGGCGCTCCATGGCGTCGAGGTCCGCGTCGAGGTCGTCCTGGTACGCGCGGACCTCCGTGAGCACCTTCTCCGTGCGCTGCTGCGAGATGACGAGCTTCTCGGCGTACGACGACACCTCGACGATCTCCGCCTGCGAGCTCCGGATCTCGTTCTCCCAGGACCGCAGCTTCTCCGCCTGGAGCTGGAAGGCCGCGCAGTCGCTCTCCAAGCTCTTCTTCCAGCCGTTGATGATCTCCTCGACGCTCTTGTTCCGGCAATCCGCGGGCGGCGCGGGCACGGCCGCCGCGGGCGCCGCGGCGGCCGCGGGCGTCGTTGTGGTCGCGAGGGCCGACGTCGTCGGGGCGACGGTGAGCGCGGAGCTCGCCGCCGGCGCGGCGCCGAAGGACGGCGCCGCGGCCGCGGCGGACGCGGGCGCGGCGCCGAAGGACGGCGCGGCCGCGGCCGCGGCCGTCGCCGCCGCGGGCGTCGCCGCGGGCGCGCCGAAGGACAGGCCGCCGGCCGGCGCGGCCGCGGGCGTCGCCGCCGCGGGCGCGCCGAAGGACAGCGCCGGCGCCGCGGCCGACGCGGGCGTCGCCGCGGCCGCGCCGAACGAGAGCCCGGCCGCGGGCGCGGCCGCGGGCGTCGCGGCCGCGCCGAAG
>NW_008705572.1:83383-122845 GCF_000186865.1 Aureococcus anophagefferens | reverse complement strand
GCGTCGTCGCGGCCGCGGCCGGCGCGGCGGCCGGGGCGCCGAAGAGCGGGGCCGCGGGCGCCGCGGCCGGCGTCGCCGCGCCGCCGAAGGAGAAGCCGCCGCCGCCGGGCGTCGTCGCCGCGGGCGCGCCGAAGGACGGCGTCGCGGCGGCGCCCGCCGCAGGGGCCGCGGCGCCAAAGCTGAACGCGCCGGCGGCGGGCGCCGGCGTCGTCGCCGCCGCCGGCGCGCCGAAGGACGGCGTCGTCGCCGCGGGTGCGCCGAAGAGGCCGGCGCCGGCCGCGGGCGCGCCTGCAGCGGGCTTGCCGAAAGAGAACGCCATCGTGGGTGGCGCAGCGCGCGCGCGAGGCGACGACGGCGTCGAGCTCGCTGCCGATCGAGCGGCGACGATGATGATGCCCTCGACGACGACGCGCCACGCCCTTCGGCTGGCCGGCCGCCGCGCGCCGGGAACAGCGACAGGAATCATACATGCACAAAACGTCGCGCTGGCGCAGCGACACAACTCGTTCCTCGTCGTCGGCGGCTGCGCGGTGGCGGCGGGCGCCATCGGCGCGAGGGAGGTCATGAAGATCATGGAGGCGCGCAAGGCGGCGGCGGTGGCGAACCCCGAACCAGAGACCGAGGGCGCGAAGGCGGAGTCGGCGTCCTGGTTCGACTCCTTCGGGAAGCGCTACTACGAGGGCCCCTTCGAGGCCGCGATGACGCGGCGCGAGGCGGCGCTCATCCTCGGCGTCCGCGAGAGCGCGACGGCGCAGCGCATCAAGGACGCGCACCGGCGAATTTTGCGCATCAACCACCCGGACATGGGCGGCTCCGCCTTCCTGAGCGCCAAGGTCAACGAGGCCAAGGAGCTCCTCATCAAGGGCAAGGAGGACCCCATGGACAAGAAGCGCGGCTAGGGCCGTAAATTCGGGCGTTAGCGAGGACGGGGACGCGCGCGGTGGTCCCCCGCTAGTCGAAGAGCTTCAGGGCGTCGTCGAGCGCGTCCGCGGCCTCGTCGATGTCCGCCTGGGCGATGACGAGCGGCGGCGCGAGGCGGATGATGTTGCCGTGCGTGGGCTTGGCGAGGACGCCGCGGTCGCGGAGCGCGAGGCAGACGTCGTAGGCCAGCGCCCCCGGCTTGTCCGCGTCGTCGATGATCAACGCGCGCAGCAGCCCCGCGCCGCGCGTCGCGAGCGCGATGCGCCGGTCGGCGACGCACGCTTTGAGCCGCGCGTCGAGCGCGTCGCCCATGGCCTTGGCGTTGGCGATCATGCCCTCGTCGATGAGGCAGGACAGCGCCGCGAGGCCGACCTTGCAGGCGACGGGGTTGCCGCCGTAGGTCGACCCGTGCTCGCCCGGGCGCACGTTGAGCATGACGTCGTCGTCGCAGAGCACGGCCGACACGGGGTAGGCGCCGCCGCTCAGCGCCTTGCCGAGGACGAGCATGTCGGGCCGCACGCCGACGCGGTCCACGGCGAGGAGCTCGCCCGTGCGGCCGATGCCCGTCTGCACCTCGTCGGCCACGAACAAACACCCGTGCTTTTCGCAGAGCGCCTTCACGCCGGGCAGGTAGGCGTCGCCGGGCACGACGACGCCGGCCTCGCCCTGGATGGGCTCGAGGAAGACCGCCGCCGTCCGGTGGCCGATGTCGTCGAGGAGCGCCGACAAAGCGCCGAGGTCGTCGTAGGGCACGAGCTCGAAACCGGGCGCGTACGGCCCGAAGCCGCCGCGGCAGGTCGGGTCGCTCGACGAGCTCAGCGCCGCGATGGACCGGCCCCAGAAGTTGTCCGTCGCCATGATCACCACGGCATCGCCGGGCGCTACGCCCTTCTTGTCGTAGGCCCAGCGCCGCGCGAGCTTCACGGCCGTTTCGCCGCCTTCCACGCCCGTGTTCATGGGCAGCAGGCGGTCGTAGCCGAAGAGCTTGGTCGCGTATTCGCACCACTCGCCGAGGACGTCGTTGTGGAACGCGCGGGACGTGAGCGCGAGCGTCGACGCCTGCGCGCTCAGCGCCGCCGTGATCTTCGGGTGGCAGTGGCCCTGGTTGACCGCGCTGTACGCGGAGAGGAAGTCGAGGTACTCGCGGCCGTCGGCGTCCCAGACCCGGCAGCCCAGGCCCTTGCTCAGCACCACGGGCAGGGGCGCGTAGTTCTCCGCGCCGACCTTGGCCTCGCGCGCGACGGCGGCGGCGCTCTTCGGGCCCAAAGGCTCGCCCTCGTAGGACTTGTTCGCGGCGGGCTTCGCCGAGTAGGCGCGCACGGCCGCGCGCGATAGCGGGGACCGCGGCTTGGCCGCGAAGGCGCGCAAGGTCCTGCACATGGTCGGGCGCGCGGGCATCATCAAGCTCTGATGTCAAAGCACGCTGTGGATGAAAAGAGCAATTCAACATCCACTATTGCCAAGTTCAATCTAGCGGCGTGCATCGTTTAGATTAGCGCGCGACGACGCCGCGGCCGGCGCGATGGGCGCGGCGACGCCGCCGCTGGAGATCTCCATGGACACGGGTGCGCAGAAGCACCCGCACAAGATCGAGGCGCTGCTCTGCTGGGTGAGAATCAGCGATCAAAATATGACACCTCACACACGACCCCGCGTAGGCCGAGGCGCTGTGGCAGGAGCTCAAGGTGCCGGCCAAGGACCAGAAGCTGTTCCTGGGCAGCCTCGGGCTGCCCGAGCGGTCGCTGACGGCGATCATGGCCGCGCGGCGCGTCGAGGTCCACGTCGACGGCGCGGGCCGCCCCGCGTCCGCGGGCCGGCGGCGGCAGATCGCGCGGCAGAACGCGGCGCTCGCCGGGACGACGCCGACGCGGCGGCCGAAGAGCGCGCCGGCTCGGGGCCGGTCGCCGTCGCCGGCCCTCGGGACGCCCGCGCGGCGCGCGCCGACGCTCCTCGACCGCGCGCGCGTCGGCTCGCCGCCTCCCGCGTCGGGGACCAAAAAGAAGTCGTCCCAGAAGAAGAAGCAGAAGCCGTCGGCGAGCCGGAGCCGCACGCCGCCGCCGGACGCGACGCTCGGCGGCCACATCTGGAACCACAACGACGCGGAGCGCGGGCCGCCGGACGCGCGGTGCGGCCCTTTGGCGGCGCACGTGCAGCTCAGGGCAGGACAAGAGAGCGAAATTCCCAACTTCAAAGGCTCCTTTCTCGGCCGTTTTCCACTCGTCTCGGCTGATTTTTGGACGAGCGATCATCTCTCGGAACGGTCTCGAAGCGTGGATGCTTTTTCCGGGACGCGCGCGCGCGGAACACTCACGTTGAAGCGACGTTGAATCTCTCTTGTCCTGCCCAGGTGCAGCTCCTGGTCCGGTTCCGCGCGGCGACGCTCCGGGTGCTGCGCGAGGTGCGGCGCCGCGAGGAGCAGGTCCGCGAGATCAAGGCGTGCTACCGGCGCCTCGTCACCTTGGGGAGCGCCGCGCCGGGGCGCGGCGGCCTCTCCGCGCCCGAGGACGAGGACGACTCTCTCGTCGACGACCCGTCGTCGGCGGCGGCCCTGGTCTTCGAGGAGCTCAGGGGCGCCCTCGCCGCCGTGAACGTGAGCACGGCGCGCGTCGTCGGCGCCGTCGCCGCCTGGCGCTGCTACCAGTGGCGGCCGGGCGCGTTCCTCTGGAAGGGCGCGTGCTACCTGACCAAGTGCACGACGGACCTCCGGTTCCTCGAGGGCGCGACGTCCGGCCGGGGCGCGCTGCGGGCCGCCCTGGGCACCGTCATGCAGCCCTGGAAGCGCGGCGCGGAGACGAACCTGGTCTGGTTCGGGAGCCCGCCGCCGGGGAGCCGCGACGCGCGCGCGCGGCGGAAGCGCGACGAGGCCGCGGGCCGCGACGTGCTCCAGCGGTGGATCAGGGCGACGCTGGACCTCGGCGGCGACGGCGGCGACCGCGCCGCCGCCGGCGACGCCGCGGCGTCCACCGTCTGGAGCTTCTTCTCCCAGCCGAAGGCCTTCGCGGCCGCGGTCGACGCGACGGGCGACGCGGATTTCGGAGAGGCGCGGCGGTCGCTCCTCGAGGAGCCCGCGCTTCAATTGGTCGTCTCCCGGGAGCAGGTGCGTCTCGGGCGGGGGCTGGTGGACCTGCCCATGCTGCGCTGGCTGCCGCGGCTCGCCGACGCGCCGGTGGTGTTGGCCGCGTGCGGCGTCTACCACGGCGCGGGCCTCCACAAGGGGCCCGCGGCGCTCGAGGCCGCGGAGCGGACGCTCCGCGTGACGGCGTCGGGCACGACGGCGGACCGGCTCCGCGGCGTCGTGCGGAGCCACCGCCGCGAGGAGCAGCTGCTCGAGGGCCCGGAGCCGCCGCCGGACGCCGCGTCGCCGGAGAAATCCCCCGGATCGCCCGCGAAGAAAAAAAAGTCCGCGCTCGCGACGGCCGGCGCGGCCGTGCGCGCGGGGATCACGGCCAAGCACATGGCGGCCAAGGCGACGCAGAAAATCGACGACCAGTCGCACGCCGTCGCCGCGCGGCGGCTCCAGCGGTCCTTCCGCCTCAAGAAGCAGGGGCCCGGCGACGCCGCCGAGACGGGCGTCCTCGCGGGCATCCGCGCGTCGCACCACCGCTCCAAGGACCGCGCGGCGAAGCAGCGCGCGCGGCGGCGCCACGGCGCCCTGACGCGGAACGTGACGGGCCTGCTGGCGCAGGAGCTGCCCGACGACGCGCAGCTCGTGTCCAACGTCCTCGCGTCGAAGACGACGCGGCAACACCAGCCGCTCGTGGACCTGAGCCACAGCTTCAAGTTGGCCGACGTGCCCTGCCACTACGAGGCGACGCCCCACGGCCTCATGCTGCGCGACGCGCTGCCGCCCGTGCCGTCCGTCGACGGCGACGGCATCGGGCCGACGGCCGCGCGCGCGCGCGCGGCCGCGCGCGCGCGCCACTGGGACGGCAAGAAGCTCAGCGGCGTCTACGCCATCAAGGTCGCGGCGCCCTGCGCGCCCGTGGCCGAGGAGGCGGCCGACGGGCCGGTGACGCCCGTGCCCATGAGCCCGCCGCCGCGGCCCGAGGACGAGCCCCGGTCGGCCGTCGCCGCGCGGACGACGCTGTCGACCGTGCGCTGGAACCGGGCCGACGGCTACCAGATCGTCGACGAGGCGTCGGGCAAGCCCACGGGCGAGCCGCCGGGCGCGAAGCTCCTGTGGTGCCTCCGCGTGGGCCAGCGCCTCGCGCTGATGCGGGGCCGCATGCCCCACGACGTCGTCTGGGCCATGGCGACCGTCGTGAGCCTCGACCGCATCACGGGCTACTACCACCTCTACACGGACAACGGCGCGGGCTTGAAATTTGACCCGTCGGGCCAGCGGCGGCGGCGCCTGGGCTTCGCGCTCCTCGACCCGTCGCAGGTCCGGCGGCGGCAGGCCTTCGGCGGGCTGCCGGCGCTGCCGGGGTCCCTGACCTACGACCGCCACGCGACGGGCGGCTCGATGCGGCCCATCGTCCTCGACGAGGCGCTCGCCGACGGCGACGCGCTCGTCGACTTTCTGGGCTTCGCCGTCGACGAGGAGAACGTCGTCGTCCGCGTCGACGCGGGCTCCAGGGCGGAGAAGCTCGGCGTCATGCACGGCTGGGTCGTGACGCGTCTCGGCGGGTCGACGGCCAAGGGCCGCGCGAACCTGGGCGCGGCCGTGAAGCGCCTCTTCTACGACGACCACGTCCGCCACGTCGACGTCGACTTCGAAGTCCTCGTCCACGAGCTCTGCCGGCCGGGCGTGCGCTACGAGAGCGGCCAGCGGCTCAGCGTGTTGTACCGCACGCGCTGGCACGACGCCATCGTCCTGCGGCCCCAGCCGCAGCGCACGAACGACGAGGCCGTGCTCGTGTCCGACGCGACGCGGACGCGGCTCCGCGTCTTCCTCGGCGACGACAATTCCGCCGTGGAGACGGCGACGATGAACCTCAACAAGGCGAACCACGGCTACCACTTCATGGACGCGTCGGACTACGTCGAGCAGCTCAAGGTGTGGCGCGCGGAGCGCAACGAGTGGGGCGACATGTTCGAGGCCGTGCGCCGGCGCTGCGCGCAGCGGGCCCACGCGACGCTGGAGCGGTCTGTCTCCTACCACGGCCTCGTCGCGGGCATCGGCGCGGCGCCGCCGGCCTGGGCGCGCACCGGCGACGGCGCGGCACAAAGCGCGGACCGGCCGGCGGCGCCGCGCGACCCCGTCGTCGAGACGCCGCGCGTCTACACGTGGCAGGACAACGGCGCCGCCGACATCGCCCAGCGGTGCCGCGCGCCGGACGGGTCCCTGTGGCGCGACGTCCACGACCTCCGCGTGCTCACGCAGGCGCTCCTCTACCGGTGCCCGGACCGCGCGCGCGGCGCGGTGCGGCCCGCGCGCCTGCTGCTCGTCGAGGGCCCCAAGGAGGACCAAAGATTGCTGCTCATGCAGCGCCGCGAGTCGCGGCGCAAGCTCGCCGAGGAGCAGGGGCGGCGGCGGTCCCTGTCCGAGGCGTCGCAGGAGGCGCCCGCGCCGCCGTCGCGCGACGCGACGCCCGCGGCCGAGGACCGCAAGTCGCGCGTCAACGCGCTCTTCGAGGCCATCCCCATCGCGACCTTTGGGGAGCAATCCAAAAAACTCGCCACGGACGCCGCCGTGCGCGCCGCGGCGTCGAAGATCGGCAACGCGTGGATCCGCAAGTCGATGGCGCACTACGCGGACGTCCGCACGGCCAAGGGCCAGCTCCGCGTGCTCCTGCTCTCCCTGAGCGCGACGCAGCAGTACGGCCACGAGACGACGCACCTCGTGCCCTACCTCATCAAGGCGTCGACGCTGAACCGCATCGCGGCGCACGTCGCCGCGGGCCACCACCACCCGACCGACGGGCCGTCCGTCATCGAGCACTACCTCGAGGCGGCCTACGGCCGCAACCAGCAGCCCCGCTACCGCATGCTCATGCAGGCCCTCTACGGCGGGCGGCTCCTCCTGCTCATCGACGCGTCGCGCGGCGCCGCGCCGCCGGGCCAGCAGAAGAAGCTCGCGGAGCGCCGGGGCAAGGACGGCGCGCCGCGGACCGAGGACCTGACGAAGAACGTCATCGAGGACTATCTCCTCGAGCGCGTCATCCTCGAGGTGCCGCGCATCGTCGTCACGGGCGACTTCAGCCCCAAGGAGGAGGCGCGGCTCCGGGAGCGCTTCGTCACCATCCAGGTGCGCCAGGGCCTCAAGCAGGACCACGACGACGGCATCGACGCCTGGCTCCAGGCCCAGAACGACCGCTTCTCCATCCCGCCCAACGACGCTAAGAAGTGAGCGGGTCGTATGTACACTGAGCAGGCGCGCGCTCAGACGCAGCCGGCGATGCCGAGGGGCTCGCCGAGGTAGCGGAGGTGGTCGGCCTTCGACGTGCAGCGGAGGGGCGCGCACGAGTTGGAGCACGTCGGGTCCTCCTTGGTGTCGTCGTCGTCGCAGTTGACGAGCGCTGCGGTGTCGTTCGCCTGCCAGAGCTCGCCGGGCACGTGGAGGAAGCCGAGCTCCGTCTGGGGCAGGTGGGGGATGACGTCGTCGGCGTGCGTGACGCGGAACGACGGCACGTCTCCGAGCCGCGCGGAAAAGTCCGCGACGAATTCCGCGTTGCCGACGCGCGGGCTCCCGAACGTTGCGTGGCTCGCGAGCGCGAGCGCGTCCGAGAAGACGCCGCCGCGGAGGAAGTCGTAGGCCGCGAGCGTCGCGACGGCGCCCCCCGCCGAGTGGCCCACGAGGTGCACGGGCGCGCGCGCGGCGGCGACGCCCGGCGCGGCCGCGGCGAGCGCCGCCGCGACGCCGCCCTTGAGGCCCTCGTACCACCGCAGGAACCCGTCCTCGACGCCGACGTCCGGGTCGTCGTAGGGGTGGACGCGGACGAACTTGACGTTGTCGATCCAGTTCTCGTAGTTCTCCGTGCCCCGGAACGACACCCAGAGCGAGCCGCCGTCGCCCGCCGCGCCGACGACGACGCGCGCGCCCCGCGCCTCGACGACGGCGAGGATCCGGTCCGAGCCCGCGGCGAGCTTCGACGGCAGCAGGGGCGCGCTCGCGTTGCCCACGCAGTAGGAGCTCTCCGCGAGGTAGATCAGGCGCTCGAGGGCGCCGGCGGCCGGGAGGCGCGCGTCGTCGAAGACCGCGGTCCGCGGGGGCGCGCCCAGGAGCTCCCGGTCGTTCGAGGCCGAGACGGCCGCGGCCAGGAGGACGACGAGGAGGCCCCGCCCCATGATCTCCCCGGGGAACCGTGTCCAGCCCGACCAAGAACAAACCAGCCGACGTCCGCACAGCACACACGATCTCGGAAGATATTACCGGGCATGTTTGAGATAGAGAATCACCGTCGTGTACAACACCTACCTTTCCCTGTCATGCAATTTTACAAAAGGTAAAAAACCACCCTGAAACGAAGAGCTGCCCTGTCCTAGTTCGCGTCTCTGCTGCTGTTGGTGGCGCGGTTTCTTCACGCCGCGTCATGGCGGACGCGGAGGCGCTGACGGGCGCGTCGCGCGAGCTGAAGCGCGACGAGGGCGACGACGAGGACGAGGTGCGGAGCGCCGACAAGCCCCGCGCCGTGCGGAACTCGCTCAAGGAGCAGGCGGGCAGCCTGCGCGTGAGCAAGGCCGGCAAGGGCGGGGGCACGAAGAAGACGGTGAACGGCGGCGGGGGCAAGAAGAAGTCGCTGAACAAGGGCGCCAAGGGCAAGAACGGCGCCCGGGTCGAGCCCGCGGCCGGCGCCGGTGACGACGACGGCGACGCCGAGGACCTGACGACCGGCGGCATCATGGACCTGCTCAACGCGGGCCTCGACGAGGACCTCACCAAGGCCGCGCCGAAGAAGGCGAAGCCGAAGAAGGCGGCGGGCCCGGCGAGCGCGCGGAGCGTCCTCGGCGACCTGAGCCCCGACGGCGCGTCCAAGGGCGAGGCCGCCGCGGCCAGGGAGGCGAAGCGCGAGGCCAAGCGCAAGGCCAAGGCCGAGGAGAAGGCCGCCGCCGAGGCGGCGGCGGCAAAGGAGGCCGCGGGCGCGGACCGCAAGCGCACGGGGTCCATCATCGCGGGCCCCGACTACCGCGGCCGGTCGGGCAGCGTCGTCGCGGCGCCGGGCGGCCGCCGCGCGTCGGCCGCGGGCCGCCGCGGGAGCGCGGCGCGGCGCATGAGCGCCGCGCGCTACGGCGACCGCTGGTTCGAGGGCGCCATGCCCGACGCGAGCCTCGGCCTCTCCAACGAGATCATGCTCGAGATGGGCCACTACGAGACGTTCGTGCTCAACGACGCGCGGCCTCCCGCGACGTACCGGCCCGACGCGCGCGACGAGCGCCGCCGGAAGAAGCACTGGCAGCGGACGCGCATCCGCGCCTTCGAGAGCGCCGGCGAGGCCATGATCCAGTTCCTCCGGACCATGAAGGACTACCCGGCGGAGGACGGCGGCGGCGACGGCGCGGGCGGCGTCCTCACGACGGGCAAGCTCCTGGGCCGCCTGCTCCAGGTGGCCATGCGGTCCGCGCCGGAGAACGGCGGCATCTTCGGCAACTTCGGGGGCGTCGCGCCCAGCGACATCGTCACGGTCTGGCTCCACGAGCCCAAGGACGGCGTGCTCTACACGCGGTGGGCGTCGAAGCTGCCGGCGAACATCAAGAAGAACGCGCGCGACTACATCAAGATCAAGGACGGCGACGGCATGGCCGGCGCGGCCTTCGCCGCCGCGGCGCCGTCGAACACGCCCGACGCGCGCATGGACCCGAACTACAGCGACCGCGTCGACCGGACGACGGGCTACGTGACGCGGAGCGTGCTCACGCTGCCCTTCGGCGCGCCGGGCACGGCGCCCATCGGCGTCGCCCAGTTCATCAACCGCGTCTGGTCGCCCGACGCCGACGAGGACAGCGACGCGGACAGCGAGGACGACGAGGGCCACGCGACGAGTAGTGTGCTGCCCTTCGCGGACCCCGAGGCGGACGCGCGCGTCCGCGTCGACGAGACGGCCTTCAAGATCGACGACCTCGCCATGCCCGAGCACGTCGAGACCCTCGCCGTGCGCGACGGCGACGCGACGCGCGCGATCCACGTGATCCCCTACTCCGCGCGCGACGAGGCCGCGATGACGGGCCTCGTGGACCTGTTCGCGTGCGTGCTGACCTACGCCATCGAGTACCACGAGGCGCGGCGCGGCGTCGCGCCCGGCGGCGACTTCACGTGCCTCAACGACCTCGTCGAGTCCAAGGAGACGTCGCGCATCGGCATCTGGACGAAGCGCGCGCGCGAGATCCTATTCAACCGCAAGTCCGACGAGGACGAGGCGGCCAAGGTCGACGACTCCGACGACGAGGACGAGGCCGACTCCGTGGGCCGCGCGGCCGCGAGCCGCCGCGCGACGAACCGCGGCACGATCTCCGAGTTCCTCACGCGGTCGACGTCGACGTTCGGCCGCCGCGAGTCGCAGCGCGCGCTCCTCGACCGGGCGCCCGACGAACCGGCGCCGCAAAAGCCCGCGCACCTCCAGCGCCAGGGCGGCGCGAACCGCGAGGGCGCGCGGCGGTCGTCCATCTCGAAGTTCTTCGCGAAGAAGGCCGCGGACAAGGCCGACGCGCCGGCGGGGCCGCCCCGGGGCAGCCAGCGGCGCACGTCCCTGTCCAAGTTCTTCGCCAAGAACGACGGCGGCGCCGCGCCCGCCGCCGCGCCGACGGCGTCGAGCCGCCGCCGGTCGTCGCTCTCCAAGTTCTTCGGCAAGGGCGACGACGGCGCCGCCGCGCCCGCGGCCGCGCCCGCGGCCGGCGCGAAGCGCCGCGGCTCCCTGTCCAAGCTCCTCCGCCGCGCGTCCCAGACGCTGTCGACGCCCGGCGCCGCGGCCGAGGGCGCGCCGCCGCCGCGGCGCAAGAACAGCATCTTCAACATGCTCGCCGGCGGCGCCGCGCCCGCGTCGCCCGTCGCGCCGGACCCCTTCAGGGACTCGCCGCCCGCGCCGCTCCGCCGCCGGGGGTCCCTCTTCGCCAAGGAGGACGTGAACCCGAACAAGACGACGGTCGAGAACGGCAAGATCCGCCACACGTTCTCGAACCAGGCCACGCTCGAGGTCGCCGACGTCGCCAACACGCCCCAGAGCCCGCCGCGGAGGCTCTAGCTTGAACAAAGCTCCAGTCCGGTAAGTGGCTCTGTTGTTTTTATACGGGGTCCGTGGGGACGTTTCACTTGCCTCGGACTCGGAAGGACTTAGTCTTCGAGTCGAATCGAACGCCTCGAGAGCTCGGCGTCGCCTTGGCGCGCTCGGCGTCGCCACAAGATCGCCACAGGGCGGCGTGAGGATGGAGTGGCTTCGAGCCCGTATATTTGGGGGCGTCGCCGCGACGACGACTGATGAATCGGACGACGACGAGCCCATCGAAAAGCTCCCGCGACTGTGCGCCGCGGATTTGGCGGTCTGCGGGACGCTCTCGACCCTGCTGCACAACGAGGATGCGACGGCAAACATCCTCGAGTTCTGTGGCGTCGTCGCGCCGTCTCGTGGGCGCAGTCTCTGGAACACGCTCCAGGTGTATCAGCTCTGGTACGTCAACAAAGCTTTCCTCCACATGACGTTGGACGCGGTCGATCGGTTCGACCGCGACGGGTTGGCGCGGCTCGACGAGCTCGAGGCGGCTTTGGATTCCTCCGACGACGAGGTGGACGACGATGCGCCCGCCACCGCCGCGCCATCGCCCGCGCGCCAGCTCGCGGCCGTCCTCCCCCTCTGGGTTTGCATGGCCTGCGGGCGCTGCGACGCGACCGCGTTTGTCGTGTGCCCCGCGAGGAGCTGCCCCTCCGTGGGCATGGGCGAGGACGCGAGCGCCGTCCATTCGGACTCCGACGCGAGCGCCGTCCATTCGGACTCCGACGAGGAATTCGAGCGGCCCCCGGCACTGAGCGTGGCGCGGCGCGCCTTCGAAAAGGCGGCCGGCGACGCGGACACGGCGGAGTACTACGAGCAGAGGGCGCGGGAACGAGTCGCCGAGGACGATGGCTCGGATGCTCAGCGCAAGGCTGAGCTGACTGCGAAGGTGCGTGACGCCGTGACCGCCGCCGCGGACGCGGCCGTGAAGCTTGCAGTCGCCGCCGCCGCGCACAGGGAACAGATCGCCATCGCCGCCGCCGCCTCTACCGCGTGCGAGCCCATGATCGTGCTGCACGGCTTCACGAATGCGATGGTCGTCGCGCGCTTCGGCCAAAGGCAAGTGGAGCAGTACGTGCTCAAGCACATCCGAGGCGCGCTCGCCCGCCAGGGCGGGCCCGGCGCGACGAGTCTCAACGTCTACCGACGCAATCCCGCGCGCTACTGGAACGATCGCGCCTCCGGCCGCCGCCTCAAACCGACGCTGCGATCCTTCGTCGACGATGAGCATCAGGACATCCATTGGAACGATCATCACGAGGACTACATCCATCTCGACGAAGAAAAAGGAGGTATCTTCGAGATGATCCTCGACGACGACGAATTCAAGCGCGAATTCGAATGGCGGTACTACGACATTCCCCGCCGGCGCCGGTGGATCTCCGAGTGGGAGGACCAGACCGACTCCGAGTCCGATTTCATAGATGATGAAGTCGGATATCTCGAGGCGAACTACACACTCAACAGGGGCGACGACGGCGATTATTAGTGCTAATACGTCCTAGTACATACTTCGAAGGATAGTTTGCGACCCATCACCCGGGCCCCTTCTTCCCGCGCCGCCCCCGCCGCCGCCGGCCGCCGCCCCCCTTGGACGCCGGCGGCACGGCCGGCGCCGCGTCGTCGCCGGCGCAGTAGGACGCCGCGGGGACGTCCGCGTAGAGCCGCTGGGCCGCCGTCGCCGCGCCGCGCGCCGCGTACGCGCGCGGCGCGACGGCGACGGTCGCCGCGTAGCCGAGCGCCGCAAGCGCCGCCGCGACGGGCGCCGCGAGGTCCCGGGCGCCGTCGGCGCAGCGCGCCTTGACGGCCGCGACGGCCGCGAGGCGCGGCGCGGCCGCGAGGCGCCGCGCGAAGCTCGACTTGAGCTCGAGACGCCGCTCGCCGCCGTCTCCGAACGCGACGTCCGAGAAGAAGGCCTCCGCCGCGGCGTCGTCCTGCGGCGACCAGGCCCCCGTCTCGCGGAGGAAGTCGACGACGGACGTCTCCGGCGCGAGGGACAGCGGCGCGCGGCCGACGCCGCGGAGCTGCGTCCGCAGGAACGCGGCGCCGCGGCCCTCGAAGACGCCGTCGACCAGAACGTCGCAGGCGTGCGGCGCATTTGCGGGCTCCGGCGCGTCGCCAAAGGCGGCGACCCGGGCGCCGGGCGCCGGGGGGCTGTCGCCGAGGGCCCACGCGACCGCCGCGTCCGCCTCGGCGTCGCCCGCGGCGAGGTCCTCGACGCGCGCGAGGCGGTAGCGCGCGGGCCCGAGCGCCGCGCCGGCGGCGGCGAGCGCCGTCTGCTGCTCGGCCCAGAACGCCTCGAAGGTCTTCCGCCAGGCGACGACGCCGCCGTAGACGCGGTCGCAGCGGCCGCCGGCCGGCGCGAAGGCGACGGCGAGGCCGTAGCGGCGCCACGCGGCGGGCGCGCCCTCGGCGCCCGGCGCGACGACGCGGCGGACGTCGCGGACGACGTGGAGCAGGCGGAAGCCCGGGAAGGCGACCTGGAAGGCCGGCAGGTGGAACGCGTTGCGCGTCGACCGCCAGCCCCAGGGGCCGTCGCCCGCGGCGAGCGCGGAAACGTCGAGCGCGAACGCGCACGCGGCCGCGAGCTCCGCGCGCCGGTCCGCTACCGGCAGCTCCTCCACGTCGTACAGCAGGGACTTGAGCCGCCCCGCCGTCGCCAACGTCCGCAGGCCGTCGAAGCCCGCGAGCGCGACGGCCGCGGCGTCGACCGGGTCCGGCGCGGCCGCGTCGCTGCGACGCGCCTTGTTCGCGCCCTTGTCGCGGCCCGCGGTCTTCGCGACGACCGTGCGCGCCGCCGAGTTTGTGCCGTCGTCGTCGAGGCCGTTGAGGCGCAGGCCCGCCGCGCGGAGGAGAAACGCGACGGCCGAGGCGCGCGAGCCGACGGACTGGCCGGCGACGACGACGGGCGGCGTGCCGGACCGCCCCGCGCACGCGCCGGGCCGCGGGGACGCTTTCGAGGGGCCCGCCGCCGGCGCGAAGAGCGCCTCGGGGTCGCCGTCGCCGAGGAGCACGATTTGGAGCTCCGCGTACGCGTGGCGGACGTCCGCGTCGTCGTCGAGCCGCGTCTCCCGCGCGGCCGCGGGAACCCCCCGGCCATCCCTCAAACGCGGCCGCGCGCCGCCGGGCGGCGCGCCGAAGTTCTGGAGCCGCGCGTAGGCCCGGAGCGCCAGTTCGAGGTACTCGAGCGCCGCGCGCGCGGAGCCGACCTCGAGGGCCACCGCGCGGCCCCTTTGGCCCATGGCCGCCGCGGCCGCGGGGTCCGCGCGCAGGCCGTCGACGGCGCCGGCGACGTCGTCGCAGAAGCGCCGCTCCAGGGCCGCGACGCCGTCCGCGTCGCCCCGGAACGTGTCGCCGCGCCGCCCGACGGACGCGTAGTCGACGCCGGGCCGCAACCGCCCCCCGGGCGTCGTCGACGCCCAGGCCGCCGTGATCAGATCCTCGAAGGTCGCCGCCTCGTCCATGAGCACGGGCACGCCGCAGGCCAGGTAGTACTTGAGCCCGTTGGACGTCGAGATGCCGTCCAGATAGAGGAGCGCCTCCTTGGCGCACGCGGCGCCGTGGTCGCCGAAGCCGTAGTTCCGCAGCTTCGCGTTCGTCGGCGCGTTTCCGCCCGCCGCGTCGGCGAGGAGCGTCGCACGCAGCTCTTTGACGTCGGCGACGAGCGACGTGCGCTGCGGCTCGGACGCGGAGCCGACGCTCAGCTCGACGCCGCGCGGTTCGACCAGATCGAGGCGGCCGTCGCTTCGATCGCAGGCCGTCGACACGGTCCAGCGCCGCCAGGTGCCCGCGCCGCCGCTGAACTGGAGCCGCCGGTCCACGGGCTCCGCCAGCGCGTCGCCGCCGACGGCGTCCTGGCCGAGGGACATCAAAGCCTTCCGCGCGACGACGAAGGTGTCGCGCGCGTAGCCGTAGAAGAGGCGCACGGTGCCCCGCCAGTACGCGCCGGACGCCTCGCGCGTCGCCGCGGGCGCCACGTCGCCGACGTCGCCGCCCTCGAGGCGGAACGTGTCGAAGGACGGCAGCAGCCACTGGCGCGCGTCCGGCGGCTCGCGCCGCGACCGCGCCTCCGCGAAGAGCGGCGGGTCGCCGGCGCGCGTGATCCCGGGCACGTCCATGGGCAGGAGCACGAAGTCGACGGCGGGCAGGTCCGGCGCGCGCCGGAGCACCTCGAGCAGGGCCGCGGCGAAGGTCGGCACGCGGTACCAGTGCGCGACGCCCATCAGATCGCGGTCGCGCGCGTACTCGACGAAGAGGCGGCCGCCGGCCGTCGTCGCGCGCGCGCCGCGCCGCGTCGGGTCCGCGGGCTCGTGGAAGGCCCGGGCGACGGCGGCCCGGTCGAAGCGCGAGAAGGCCGCGGCGTCGCGCTCCAAGAAGCGCCAGGCCCGCGGCGCGGACGCCCAGTCCAAGGGGGGAAGCTCCGGCGCTTCGTCGCCGGGCTCGTCGTAGCGCACCGTTTTTTCCCCGGGTCGCGGCGGCGCGACGGCCAGCGCTTCCGCGTCGGCGACGCAGGACGCGGCCGCGCCGCGTTCCCGGAGCCTCGCGGCGAAGACGCGCGCGGCCTCGGCGTAGACCGCTTCGTCCGCCGGGTCCCGCGCGGCGCCGCGCTCTGCTTCGCCGTAGATATTTCCCGCGCGCGAGTTGAGCGCCTGCGCCCTCTTCGGTCTCGGGAGCCCGAAGGTCCGGTGGAAGAGGCACACGGATTCCGTCCAGCGCTCCGTGAGTCCGACGAAGCCGAGCTTCGACACCGCGGCGACGGCCGCGCGGACGTCCTCCGCGAGGACCGTTGTCGGTCCCACGCAGGGGACGCCCGTCAGCATGCGCGTCGCGCAGCCCAGGACCTCGGGCTGCTCGGAGAACGTCGCGCGCGTCAAATTCGGCAGCCGCGCGTACAAAACGTCGGCGTAGGTCGACGACCCGGCGCCGGGCAGGTTCCGGGAGCCCCGCGCCTGGTTCGCCTGGGCCATGCCTGCGCGGACGAGCGATCAGGTGTGAATGCTTCGCGATCGCCCTTTTTTTTTCCGGCGCCGGGCCGCGCGCGCGAGCGACGCGAGGCGCTGGACCGGCTCGCGGAACATGGCCACGTAGCGGTCCGGCGGCGCGCGCGCGGCGCTGAGCGGCTGGTGCGCGCGCACGGACCGCTTCAGCGCGTTCATGCACCGCGGGCTCCGCCCGTGGAGCACCTCGAACGCGCACTCCTCCTGGAAGTTGTTGCCCTCGCGGACGCACCGCCGCATCGCCGCGCCGAGGCCCGCGGACGACACGCCGTGGCAGGCCGCGGGCACCTGGGCCATGGTGACGGTCCAGGACGTGCCCGCTTTAGGCACGTGCAAAAAGACGAGGGCCTGGTCCTTCGGCGGCGTCGACGGCCAGGGCTTGTCGTCGAGGCCGCAGGGGCACTCGAGCGGCTCGTCCTCTGCGCTCGCGACGCAGAGCGCGACGGCGACCACGAGCCATCGCATTGTGGTCAGGTGATAATTTGTCCCTCCACACGACGCGCGGACAACCACACGACGCGGACAACTACACGACGTGGACGACCACACCGGCTAGACGAGGCGCTTGGTAAGCGCGGGGTCCTTGTGGAAATTTTGTCGGCGATCGCGCCGAGTCGCCGCCGCCATTGAAGCATAGGGCCTCGTCCGGCCCTCTTCGACCCCAAATTCCTGTCGACAAAGAGCTTGTGTGCAAATCCGTGGAAAAACCGAGCGATGGAGACGAGCGCGATGCTCCGAAATGATGCTATCCTTCTACTTGCTGCGAGGTCTGGAGACACGTTAAGCATGCGAAGTGCGCTCGCTGCGGGCGCCGACCCGAATCGGCGTGAACCCCCCCGTTATGAAGGCGCCGATCAGTATGCACCGTTGCAGTTGGCTGCTTTTTTTAAGCGTGTTGAAGCTGTCAAGCTTCTCTTGTCAGCGGGCGCGCATGTAAACGCCCGAACCCCTGTCGATAATATGACTCCGTTACTTCTGGCTACTACTGGTTACTCACCTGACGGCAGATTGTGCAAGCGGGCCCACCGTGCGCTGATCCTTGCTCTCATAGAGGCGGGCGCCGATGTCGACGCGGGTACCGGAAGAGGAATCATGACCGTGACGCCATTCGGTAGAGCCCTTCACGACGGCCATCGATTCATCCTGCTCGATCTCCTCCGCGCCGGGGCCGCGGTCAGTAGCATTGCCCCCCCTGCGAGAGATTTTCGCAGCGCTTCCGCCTGGGCGCTCGTCGACGCCGTCAAGAAAGCGGGCGGCTTCGACGAGTACGCGGCGCGGCAACTGGACGTCCACGTCTCCATCCTCACGAAGTGTTTCGGCGACCGCCCGCGCGACGTGATGTCCGCCGTCGCGGAATTCTACATGCTCCGCGGCGGCTACTAGACTCGTAGTAATGTTTACTCCCGACTAGAGCGTCGAGCCGCTGTTGAGGAGCGGGTAGGACGACGCAGTTCTTCGAACGCCTCGCTTGACATCCCAGCGGCCAATGGTTCGACGAGCAATAAACTGACCCACGTGTATTCGTCTACTCATGGGTCCGGGACCCCCACGCGGCGACGACATCGGCGCGGAGGCTGCGCGGACGCCGTCGAAGGCCGACATCGCGAAGTCGCGACCGCCACAACACGATCAACTTCTCGCATCGCCCAATGGCAATGGCACTCGCATCCGCTCGCATCCCCGCGCCGCCGACGATTATTCCGCGCCTCGCGGCCCTACAAGGCTGGGCGCCGCTCGCCGCGCGCCTCGAGGCGGAGCGCGAGCAGCACCGCGTCGCCGGAGATCACGCGCGCGAGGTGCGCAAGGACGCCACCCTCGCGGCGCTGCAGTTCCAGCTCGGCGAGCTCGAGTGCGCGTCGGCGGCGCACGCGCGCGCGGCCGCGGCGCTCGCCGCCGTGCCCGCGGTCGCGGGCTTCAATCCGGCGACGCGGCAGCGGAGCTTCCCCCTGCGGGACTGCGGCGAGGCCACCGCCGTCGTCGGCGCGGCGCTCGCGTTCGTGACGACGGGCCGCTTCCCGGCGCTGCCCGAGTCGGACGCGGACGTCGACAACGAGTACGTCGGCGGCCTCCTGGGCGCGGCGCAGGAGCTCGTGCGCTACGCGACGCGGCGCGCGACCGTCGGCGACGCCGCGTCCGTGGCGATCTGCCGCGACGGCGTCGCGGAGCTCAACGGCGCGCTCCTCGACTTCGACTTCCGCAACGGCCCGCTCCGGCGCAAGTACGACGGCCTGAAGTACGCGCTGCGGCGCCTCGAGGACGTGCTCTACGAGCAGTCGCTCGCGGGGAAGGCGTCCGAGGCCGCCGCGGAGGAGGCCGCGCCGGCGCCGTGCCTCGCGTCGCTCGCGGCCGTCAAGGCGCGCATGGACGCCTCCGACGCCGCGCGCGAGCGCGTCATCAAGCTGAGCCGCGACGTGCAGAAGGGCGCCAAGCAGGCCATCTTCGCGTGCCACCGCGGCGACGGCAAGAAGGCCGACGCGCTGCTCGCCGCGGCGACGGCCGCGGCCGAGGCCATCCTCGACGACCCGGAGCTCGTGACCAAGTGGCCCCAGCTCCGCTACGGCGCGCTGAGCAGCGCGCTCGAGGAGTGGGCCGAGGCCGCGCTCTTCGCGCACTGGCTCGCGCACGACGGCGCCGTCGCCGCGCCGGACGCGCTCGGCCTGCCGCTGAGCGACGAGGAGTACCTCGGCGGCGTCTGCGACCTCACGGGCGAGATCGGCCGCGTCGCCGTCGCCGCGGCGACGAAGCGCGACGTCGACGCGGTCCACCGCGTCTACGCGACGGACGTCGCGGTCCTCGAGCAGCTCGGCGGCCTCGCGCTGCCGCCCAAGCTCGGCAAGAAGCTCGACCCCCTGTCGACGGCCGTGAAGAAGATCGAGGCCATCCTCTACGAGCTCGCGCTCCACGGCGGCAAGCGGCCCCTCTCGTCCGCGGGCGACGACGGCCACGAGGCGAAGCGCGGCAAGCCCGACGACGACGACGAGTAATGGCCCTGGGATAAAAAGCAAACGACGTCGAGAGATGCTCCGTCAATCGCTGGAATCTCGACACCTCTCACGACCCCTTTCCTCACGCATGGTTCCTCCAAAGCCCGGGTCCGTTTGGAGGGCAGGCACCCAGCGCCGACGCGTGCGGAAGTACTAGTATATATACACTTGGGAGGCGCGCGGATATAACGGAGCGACGCGCCTCGCGCGCCGCGTCGAACGGCCGCGCTCCTCCGAAGAGGAGGCGACGACGACGCGGGCGGTCGGCGCGAGGCTCGGAGAGTGGGGGTGTGGCGCGCGGGGTGACTTTCGGTGGAGGCGCCTGGCGGCGGGCTGGTGGCCCGACGCGGGCCTCGGCGGGCGGGGGTCGTTGAGACCTCGCGCGCCCGATTCCTTGGCCCTAGGGCGCACTACTTCTTGGCGAGGCACTTGTCCTTCTTTTTCTTGTACTTGCAGCGGTCGGTCTTCTTGCACTTTTTCTTCGACAGTCTCGAGCACGAGTAGGTGCACTGCTTCTTCTTGTAGTCGCAGCCGTCGGTCTTCTTGCACTTTTTCTTCGACAGCTCGGAGCACGAGATGCACGTCTTCTTCTTGTACGCGCAGCCCGCGGACTTCTTGCAGGTCTTCTTCGCGAGTCCCGAGCACGCGTCGCCGCCGCCGGACGAGGAGCAGGCCGCCGGACGAGAAGCGAGATCGCAGCAGCCCGTCGTGCCGCACGGCGCGACGAGGTCGTTGCCGGACTTGGCGGAACAATGCTCGGCGTCGCAGAGGGCGAGCGGGAACGTGCCGGTGATCTTGTTGTCTTCGAGGTACCTGCGACACCGAGGGGCGGTCGCGCGGCGCGCCGGGCGTCGGGGACGCGGGGGGAACTCGCAGGTACCCCAGCTTCGTGAGCATGCCCATCTCCGTCGGGATCGGGCCGGTGATCTGGTTGTCTCCGAGATGCCTGCGACGCCGAGGGATGGTCGCGCGGCGCGCCGGGCGTCGGGGACGCGGGGGGAACTCGCAGGGAATTCAGTGCCGTGAGCTGGCCGATATCGGTCGGGATCGGGCCGGTGATCTCGTTGTCTTCGAGGAACCTGCGACGCCGAGGGGCGGTCGCGCGCCGCGCCGGGCGTCGGGGACGCGGGGGGAACTCGCAGGAAGTCCAGTTTCGTGAGCTGGCCGATCTCGGTCGGGATCGGGCCGTCGAGCTGATTGTCGTTGAGCCACCTGCGACGCCGAGGGGCGATCGCGCGGCGCGCCGCGCGTCGTGGACGCGGGGGAACTCGCAGGTACGTCAGCGCCGTGAGCTGGCCGATCACGGTCGGGATCGGGCCGGTGATCTTGTTGCCGTCGAGCCACCTGCGACGCCGAGGGTCGGTCGCGCGGCGCGCCGGGCGTCGGGGGACGCGGGTGGAACTCGCAGGGACGTCAGCGCCGTGAGCTGGCCGATCTCGGTCGGGATCGGGCCGTCGAGCTGATTGTCGTTGAGCCACCTGCGACGCCGAGGGTCGGTCGCGCGGCGCGCCGGGCGTCGGGGACGCGGGGGGAACTCGCAGCTTCGTCAGCGCCGAGAGCTGGCCGATCTCGGTCGGGATCCGGCCGGTGATCTTGTTGTCGCGGAGACCCCTGCGACGCCGAGGGGCGGTCGCGCGCCGCGCCGGGCGTCGGGGGACGCGGGTGGAACTCGCAGGGACGTCAGCGCCGTGAGCTGGCCGATCTCGGTCGGGAACGTGCCGGAGATATCGCCGCCGGGGAGGTCCCTGCGACGCCGAGGGGCGGTCGCGCGCCGCGCCGGGCGTCGGGGACGCGGGGGAAACTCGCAGGGACGTCAGCGCCGTGAGCAGGCCGATCTCGGTCGGGATCGTGCCGGTGATATCGGGGCGGCCGTAGTAGTAGCCACCGTAGTAGAAATTCACTAGGTCCCTGCGACGCCGAGGGTCGGTCGCGCGGCGCGCATCGGGGGCGCGGGGGCAGCTCGCAGGTCCGTCGTATCCGGGTCGTAGCAGTCGCCGAAGATCTGGACGTAGGAAGCGTCCTCGCACTCGGAGAGTCGACGGAGCAGGTCCTCGGCGTCCTCGGACTCATCTTGCCCGGCGGGCGCGTTGTCGAGGGCGCGAGAGGCCTGGCCAGCAACGATCACCGAGGAGTAGACCGTGAACTTCTTGAGGTGGCGCAGCATGATGTCGAGGGCGTTCTGGACCTGCGCCGCGATGTCGGCGAAGCCGCTCGAGCCGGTTCGACGTCGTCGCCGAACGACCGAGCGCGCGCGCGCGTCGCCTTCGGGGGGGGGATCCGAGGCGCGCTCACGCCGCTGCAAGTATGGAAGCCGCGTTTTGGCGGGTACGCGCGGGCGGCGGCGCGCCAGGGGGCTTTTGCGGTCGAGTTTCGCGAGCTCAACGGAGTCTTCGGCGCCTTCGCCGTTCTCAACGCCTTCGGGGTCCTCCCCGGAGGCGCGCGGCGGGCGATGCACTCTGAGGGGAGCGAGCGACGCGATCCAACCCCTAAAACGGCGCGAGAGCGCGTGCAAAGCCCGCGCCGGCGCGCGCGAGACGGTGATGGATCGGAGGTGCTGAAATCGAGTCCAGCCCGGGGTAATTATTGCGTCGAAACAGTTTCGACCGATTTGCTGGCCGGGGGTCGGTGAGATCCTCTCTGAAATTTCGACACCTCTCACACGGCCCTTCTGCTACAGACGGTGGCGGTACTCGGCGTCGTCGACGGACAGTCGGTCTATGGATAGCCTGGCGAGGGAGCGAGGGAGCGCCTAAGAGGGGCGTTCAAAAAAGGGCGCACGGGGAACTCTCCCGGCCTGTATATCCAAGGGGGCGTTATGTGCAAGGGGAACCCTCGGTCGGTCACTCGATGGTGACGACGCAGCGGTCCGGGTCCGGGGCGTCGTCGGCGTCCGGCGCGAGGGGCGCGGCGACGGCGACGGCGGCGGCGAGGGCGTGGAGCGCGAGGGGCGCGGCGAGGGCGCCCGTGAGCGCGTAGGCGCCGGCCGCGGCCGCCGCGCGGCCGCCGGCGGCCGCGGGCGCGAGCCTGTCCCCCCCCCTCCCGCCGCTGGGGAACTCCGCGAGCCAGGCGGCGCAGAGCGCGCCGTAGACCGGGTCGCCGTCGTGGTCGTCGAGCGACGCGGCGACGGCGGCGCGCTCCGCGTCGAGGACCGCGTCGCCGCGCTCGGCCGCCACGGCGTCCGCGGCGGCCGCGAAGGCCGCGACGGCGGCGCACGCCCCGACGGCGACCCAGGCGTCGCCCCGGGCGTCCCGGAAGGGCTGCGTCGCCGCGAGCTCGGCCCAGAGCTGCGCCTGCATCGCTCCGTGCAGCGCCGCGACGCGGGGACACGCCGCGAGGAGGTCGAGCCCCGCGGCCGCGGCGCGCCAGGACGGCTCGGAGGCGCGCCAGGCGTCGGGCGCGGGCAGGCGCAGGGCGCCGCCGGACGCCGCGTCGGCCGCGACGCCCTCGAGCGCGCCGCTCAGCGCGCGCGCGTTCCACGGCCGCGCCGACGCCGTCGGGTCCGCGCCGAAGACCGCGAAGGCCGCCGCCAGGCCCGCGAGGCGCCAGTCGCCGAGGGACGCGGGGAGGACGTCGCCGGCGAAGAAGTCGCCGACGACGAAATCCGCGGCCGCGTCGCGGCACAGCGCCCAGAGGCCGAGCTGGGCCAGCGCTAAAGCTACGGGGCCGACGACTTTGGCCGCCGCCAGACTCATGCCCAGGGCTTCCAGCGTCTGGCGCGGCGTCGGCGCGGCGGCCTCGACGGCGCCGGCGGCCTTCAGGGCGCCCTTGAACTTGTCCGCGGCGCCGCGCGCCGCGGCGACGTCCTCGTCCGACGCGCCGTCGCCGAGGCGCACCTCGAGCAGCCGCGCGCTCGCCGGCGACCGCGCGATGGCCGGCTTCCGCGCCGGCCGGTTCGGCGGCGGCCGCGTCCACGTGTTGCGCGACGCGTCGAAGACGTAGCCCATGCGCTTCATGGCCGCCTCCTTGTCCGCGTCGGACATGGGCGGCTTGCTCCCGCGGTTCAAACTCTCCGCGCGCAGCGCGGTGCGCGCGATGCGTTGTGGGGGTTGGAGGAAGGCGGTCGCGGCCGCCACCATGGCTGACAGCGCGAGGATTCGCGCCATGATCAGCGGCAGCAGTTCGATTTCTTCGAAGGAGAGGACCTTCTTGCCGCGGCTCGTTGTTGAATGAGACCCTGAAGTTCAAATTGAGGTGTTGAGGCTTGTGGCAGTAGCAGCTCGGAGCGCGCGTGTATGATGATCATGCGGTTCGCACCGCTCGCATTGCTCATAGCAACCGCGCATGCCTTCCAGCAGCCGCTGCGCCCGCTGAAGCCCGGCGCGCTCGGTAAGAAACCGGGCCGCCTGCTCGCCGCCGCCGCCGGGGAACAAAAGCAGACGGGCGCGAGCGTGCCCGCGACGACGCTGGGCGTGGCCAAGAACCTGATCGGCGCGGGCACCTTCGCCATGCCCGCGGCCATGTCGCGGACCATGGCGCCCGGCGCGTCGCTCGCCGGCGGCCTCGCGGCGCCCCTGGCGATGATGGTCGCGCTCGCGTCGATGTCGGCGTACTGCTTCAACATGATCGGCCGCGCGACGAACGGCGAGCGGGCGACGCTCGGCGAGGCCTGGGAGGCCGCGGGGCTCGGGTCGACGTCCTGGCTCATCAAGGGGGGCACGGTCCTCAAGTGCGCGTCGGCGTGCTTGATGTACGGCATCGTGTTGGCGGATTTGGGCGTGCCGCTCGTCGCGTCGGCGGTGCCCGCGCTCGCGACGCGCGCGCGCGTGCTCGCCGCGACCATGGCCGTCGCCGCGCCGCTCTGCCTCGCGCCGACGCTGGATTCCCTCAAGCCCTTCTCCCTCGCGGGCCTCGCGTCGACGTTATTGGTCGTCGCGTTCATGGGCCTCCGCTGCTTCACGCCCGACAGGGTCGCCGTCGCCGCGGCGCCCGCGGCCGCCGCGGCGGGCTCGGGGGCGACGATCATCCTGCTGTCGACGCTGGCGACGGCGACGCTGGCGCACTACAACGCGCCCGCGTTCCGCGCGGAGCTCGCGGACCCGCAGGGCCCGACGGCGAACCGGCGCTTCGCCAAGGCCGTCGCGGGCGCGTTCGCGCTGACAACCCTGGTCAACGGCCTCGTGGCCGCGCTGGGCGTCGCGACCTTCGGCACCGGCCGGCCGGACATCCCGGGCTTCGTGCTCAACGCCTACGGGTCCGCGACGTCGAAGGTGGTGGATACCCTGGCGGACGCGGCGCGCGCGGTCTTCTTCTTCTCCTTCCTCACGTCCTTCCCCTTCGCCTTCGCGGGCCTCAAGGACGGCGTCACGCCCGGTGCCTGGACCCCGCCGGCGAAGAAGGCGCTGACGCTGGGCATGCTCGGCGGCCTCGGCGTCGCGGCGCACTACGTCACGGACGCGGGCTTCGTCGTCGCCTTCGCGGGCGCGACGCTCGGCTCGGCGCTGACCTACGTCATCCCGTCCCTCCTCCTCCTCAAGACCAAGGGCGACGCCCTGTCCAAGCTCGAGAAGGGCGCCTGCAAGCTCATCACCGCCGCGGGCTTCGCGTTCATGAGCCTCGGCGGCTTCATCACGGCCAAGAGCTACTTCTAGGCCGATCCACGCGCCGCCGCCGCACATACAGTTCGTGTCTATATATGAAGGGCGTGATGAAGGGGGGGAGGGCACAGTCGGGAACATGCGGCTTCGATGGGTGCTCGGGGGCGACCTCGTCGCGGCGCCTAGAGGCGGCGGCGGCAGACGCAGGACGCGGCGCCTAGAGGCGGCGGCGGCAGACGCAGGACGCGGCGCACTGGGGCTTGGCGCAGTCCGGGCAGAACCACTCGCCGTCCGGGACCGCGTCGAGGCCGACGCACGCGAGGTGCGCGGCGTTCTTGCAGTGCTTGTCCTGGCCGTCGCAGAGGAGGAGCGTCGCCGTGTCGCCCTCCTCGCCGCAGACGACGCAGGGGTCGTAGTACCAGGGCTTGGGCTTCTTGAACTTCGTCAGGCGGAGCTTCGCGTGCGTGTCGCCGGGCGCGCGCGCGAGCGTGCCCGTGACGTCGTAGTCGCCGTAGTGCGACTTGCCCGCGCCCGTGATCCTGCGGTGCGCGGGACGCGCGTGCGCTCGTCGCGGGGCGGGGCGTCGTCGCCCGCGCGCGCGCGCGGGGTCGTTCCGGGCGGGCGCGCGGGGGAGTTCGCCGGCCGCGCGGACGCGGCCGGCGCGCGTGCGGCCGTCGGGGCCGACGGTGACGACGAACGAGTCGCGGCGGTCCTTGCCTGCGCGGGGCGGTGGGACTCCGGGCGAGTCGTGAAAATCCCCGCGAGCGCGCCGGCGCCGCGCCGTGGCCCCAGAGCGCCGGGTCGTCCGTGAAGGTGCCCTGGCAGACGAGGGTCCCGGGCTCCTTCTCGAGGACCGTCATGGTGAACCTGGGCGCGGGGGGGCACTCGCGGGCGCGGTCGCGATTCCGCGGAACCGCGCCGGCCGCGCGCTTGAGCGCGTGCGTCGTCTCGAGGTGCTCCTGGCGGTAGGCCCAGACGCCCGTGAGCGCGGCGCCGTACTTGAACTCGAGGCCGTGGTGGCCCTTGATCGTGCCCGTCATGGAGCAGAGGACCTTGCGGCCGTTCGCGCCCGCCTCCTGCTCGGCGGCGGCGAACGGGTCCGCGGGGAGGCGCCGCGCCTTCTTGGCCTTCTTCTTCTTGCGCGGCGCGTCCGCGCCGAGGGACTCCTTGCGCGACTTTTTCGCGTCCTTGGTCTCGCCGCCGCCTGCGAGGGAGATTTCGCGCGGCTCCGCGCGGCGGAACCGATCGATCGACGTCGCGCGGCGACGCGCGCGCGGACCCCCCACCTTCGACGCCGCGCGACTCGCCGTCGCGGCGCGGCGCGGCGGGCTCGGGCGCCTTCGGCGTGCCCGTGGCGAGCAGGTCGGCGAGGCCGCCGCCCTCGCGCCCGAGCGCCGCCGGCTTCGGCGAACGATCCGCCTCCTGGGACGTCGCGTTGGGCTTGCAGGCGAGCTCGTCGGCGTCGTCCGCGTCGTTGCCGCTCACGGCGTTCTCCTTCTGAGGATCCTCGCGCTGCTCCTGCATCTCCTTCGTTTCACGACGCGGCAAACAATGAACGAATCGGATGATCGCAAACCGGTGAGCTCACCGGAATTGCCGCAGGGATGCGGACAAGCGACCGCGCGCCAGACGACTCCTCACAGGAGCGCCAAGTTTACGCGTGCCCCCCTTTGCCCGCGGGTCCTCGGAAGGGGAGTATCGACTTGCGCTCGTCGATGTGGAGGCCGGCGACGAAGCCCCCGCTCTCGCGCACGCCCTCGTGGTCGACGCGATTGCCCCGCGTCTGCGAATCGTCCATGCCGATGTTTTTCATGTCGTCGCCTGCGCGCGCGCGTCGTCGGAGGGCGCGCCGCGCGTCGCGGTGGACGCCGGCGCGCGCGCGCCATCAAGCCGCGGTCCATGCGGCACTCCAAATACGCCTTCGAGAGCTGTTTGCACGCGACGTGCTCGCTGCCCTCGGCCTTGAGGCACGCGATGAATTTCGTCTTGAGCGCCTTGCACTCGCCGCCTGCGACGAGGGCGCGGCGCTGCGGGCGCGGCGAATGCGGGCCGCGGACGCACCGTGGTCCAGCGGGAAGGAGCCGCGCTCCGGCGGCGTCGACTGACTCTTCGCGCCGCTGAAATTCATGGGTGCGCGACGCAGGCGACCGTCGCGCGCGCGCGCGGGCTTGGAGCGGTGGAACGGCGCTGGGTACGGCGGCGGCGCGACGCGGGAGCGACGCTGCCAAACCAGCTCTACCACCTCGACGACGCCGCGCGGCAACACGACGGCACTTGCAGGGAAACTTTCCCGGTGGAGACGACGCAGTCGAGCGCGCGTCCCCTTCAATAACTAGTCCAACATGAGCGCCGACATGAAGCTTGAGCCCTTAGGCGATCACCTCTCCTTCTTCGGCCCTGGGTCGTCGTCGAAGGCCTTCGCGGGGTCGTCGGCGAAGACGTTGAAGCTGCCGCGCTTCGGGCTCGCGACGCGGCGGCGCAGCGGCACGTTCCGCTCGAGCGAGTCCATGGACAGCATGGTCGCTTTGATGAAAGCCAGCGTGTCGAAGCCCGAGTCCTTGACGAAGGGGTCCATGAGCATGCTCGTGCCCAACGTGAAGAACCCGTAGAAGAACAGCGTCACGACGGGCGACACCGCGACGGCGGCCCAGAGGAGCGACGGCACGAGCGCCGCGGCGGCGACGGCGATGTAGATGCAGACCATGGTCTCGAGCAGGTTGTAGTAGGCGAGCGGGATGGGCTGGTTCAGGTGCATCATGAGGTCCTCGGCGTGGTTCGACACGTACATGAGCGCCCAGCGGACGCTGTAGAGCACGGAGCTGAGCACCTCCGGCGCGACCATCTTCCGCGCGCCGGCCTCGTAGGTCGCGTCGACGGCCCAGCCGATGACCTCGTTGTAGCCCGGCCCCGCGATCTCCTCGAGCGCCGCGTGCTCCGCGGACCCGCGCTCGAGCAGCTCGTTCTCCGCGAGCCAGTCCAGGTCTCTCACGCGGTGGCAGGCCTGGAGCACGAGCGCCACGGCCAGGCCGATGAGGCGGACGAGCTCGTGGCGCGTCCGCTCCAGCTCCGCCTCGCCCGCGGCGTCGTCCGCGGGCCTCCGTACGACGAAGATCGCGATGTGCATCGCGCTGTTCTGCGCGGCTTCGATGACGTTGCCGCACAGTTCCCTCATCCGCCACCAGCGCGCGAAGACGATGGAGTTGAAAAAGCCGAGGATGAACGTGAGGAAGCCCGTGAGGTACGCGAGGATCTTCTCCGCGTCGCGGAAGAGGTGGAGCGCGAGCCGCTCGCGCGACGACAGCGCCGCGGGCGTGTGCCGCTCGCGGTGGTGCAGCTCGTCGTAGACCTACAGCGCCGCTGGACGAGCAGACTTCGTCGGACGACGCCCGGACGCGCGAAGCACAGCGCGAGCGTGAGCAGCGCGACGAGGACCGCCGTCTTCCAGACCTTGGGGATGATCGTGCCTTCGACGCGGAAGAGCGTGCGCTCGCCGGGCACGTAGTGGTACTTTTTGCGGATGCCCGGCTGCACGATGCGCGTGTAGACCATCGCGTCAGCCGTCGAGACGCGTCATATTGGTGCTATCCCATAACTCCCGAGGGGCTGCAATCAAGCTGTTGACATGTTCAAGGGCAGCCTCTTGTTCCAGACGATGGAGCCCGCCCGAAGATAATCCGGTGATGCGCAGGAGGCTCCTGGCCGTCGCGCTTGCGTCCGTCGCGCGCTGCGACCCCAGCGCGGCGCCGAGCCTGGGCCCGACGGCGTCCTGGGTCCCGACGGCGGCGTGCCACGACTCCGCGTCCTGGCACAAGAGAGGGGCCCCCGCCAAGGACTGCGCCTGGGTGGCGGACTACGCGACGCGCTGCGCCGTCGTCGGCGAGGACGACGCGGTCGCCTACGACGCCTGCGAGCGCGCCTGCGGCTGCAGCGCGGCGCCGTCCGCCGCGCCCGCGCGCGCGCCGACCGGCGCCGCGCCGACGCGCGCGCCGTCCGCGCCGCGCCCGAGCGCCGCGCCGACGGCGCCGAACGCGACGGCGCCGGCGCCGTCGCTTCCGCCCTCGACGGCGCCGCCGAGCCGCGCGCCGACGCCGCCGCCGTCGTACCGGACGCTCGGACCGACGGCGTCGCGCGCGCCGACGCCAGCGCCGTCGACGAACGAGACCTTCCACGGGTCGAAGAAGAAGAAGCTCCACAGCCTGAGCCCGCGCGTCACCTTCGCCGCCGCCGCCGTCCTCGTCTTCGGCGGCATCGCCGCGATCTTCGCGCTCGTCCTCCTCTTGATCGGCGCGTCGCAGCTCAAGGCGACCATCACCGGCCCGAAGCCCTGCCTGAGTCCCTCGGAGGCGGCGCGGCGGGGCGAGTTCTGGAGCGCCGACGGCCGCGACTCGTTCGTGCAGGAGCACCACCACGCCGTCTATGAGTAATGAGCTAGCGGAGGAGGCCTCGGAGGACGTGCTGGATCAGCGTGAGCGAGCGTCATTGTGCCAGCCTGTGGACGTTTAGCAAGCCAAACTCTCGAGAGCGCAAGGAGCCGCGACCTCTTCACGGCTTGCGCGACGCGCCTCGGCATCTCACCGCATCAATAATACGATGGGCGGCGGCACGGGCGGCGGCGAGGGCGGTGGAGGCCCCCGGAGCGATTCGCCCCCGCCGATCATACCCAAATCGGCGCGGTCGCTGTTTAGAGACGCATCACGGTCGCGGTCGCCGCCGCCCCCGACGTCGCCGGACGCCTTCGGGTCGCCGCCCCCGACGTCGCCCTTCCTGCCGTCGACGTCGCCCGTGCCCGCGAAGTCGCGCGACCTCCTCGACGACGCGTTCGACGAGGCCAAGGCGGGCGCGCGGGCCGAGGCCGTCGAGCGCGTGACCCGACTCCTGAAAAAGCACGTCGCGCGCATGGACGAGCGCGGGCTGACCTTTGAGCACACGTTCCGGGCGCCGCGGCTCCGGTTCACCGTCGCGCTCGCGCGCTACGGCGCCAAGGGCCGCGAGTTCGTCGAGGTCGATTCCACGGGCCTCGACTGCGACTGCGCGGCGCTCCGGCCGCGCGACGAGTTGGTTGCTGTCGACGGCGTCCTGCTCGTCGACGTCCACCGGCCGGGCTTCTTCCGGAACCTGCAGCGCCGCGTCCGCGAGGGCGCGCGGCCCATCACGCTCAAGTTCGTCCAGGGCATGCACCGCGCCGTGTGGAACTCAAATCTTCACGCTGACTTCAATGTGCGCGTAATCGAACGGTTTGGACCAGGATCTTCAGCCGTGCTTCGAGAACTCGACGAGAGCCATCGATTCGTCCAAAAATCAGCCGAATCGACTTCGATGTGACCGAGCGAGAGAATTTCAAAGTTTGGTCAGCACGTCCCAAACCAGTGGTTGATTTCCACACAGGCACCGCGACGCGGCCTTCGCGGTCCAGGAGGAGACGCGCCTCGCGAAGGAGGAGGCCTTCAACACGCCGCCCTTGGACGTCGCGCCGCTGAACCTCGCCGTGACGCGCCTCGACGAGGACCCCCTCGAGGACGACGACGGCGGCGGCGACGCGCGCGCGGAGCCCGCGCGCCGCGACTGCCGCGCGGACCGCTGCTGCTTCGCCTTCTAAGGCTAAGCCGGCCGGCGGGGCGTGCTGCCACGGCTCCAGTTGCATGGCCCTCTTGGCTGCTTCGCCTTCTAAGCCGGCCGGAGGGCGTGTGCTGCCACGGACTAGCATAGTCCTCTTACGACGGGGGCGTCGGGAGCGCCGCCTGGTGGGCCTTCTCCTCCGCGGCCTGGACGAGCGCGGGCAGGTGGCCGCGCTGCTCGTCGCCCAGCCCCGCGGCCCACCGCTCCGCGTCGCCGCGGCCCTGGGCGACCTGCAGCGCCCGGAGGAAGTGGAGCAATTCCTCCTCGTGGTCGATGGGCGACGTGTAGTAGCCCTCGGCGTCGTCGTCGTCGTCGTCCCAGTCGTCCGCGTCCGCAAAGGACGCGAGCGCGCCGCGGATCGCCGAGAGCTCGTTGCCGTAGTTCTCGCCGATGTTGTCCGGCACGTCGTCGTCGTCGTCGTCGTCGTCGGCGTCCTCGGGCTCGTCGTCGTCGTCGTCGACGTCGTCGAACGCGTCGTCGTCGTCGTCGTCGCCGTCGTCGACGTCGTCGCGCGAATCGCTCTGGATCGCGAGGAGCGCCGCGACGTTGGCGGCGAACACGCGGGGCAGCGCCGCGGCGACGGCGCCGTGGGGCGGCTCCATGGCCAGCACGGCCGCGAAGCCGAGCGCCGCGAGCTTCTTGCCCAAGTTCGTTTTGACGTCGGCCGCGTACGCGAGCCACTTCGTCAGCAGCAGCTCCGCCGCGCGCGGGGGCACGCGGTTCGCGTCGAAGAGGCCGTCGAGCACGAGCCGCGGGTCGTAGAAGAGCAGCGAGTTGAGCACGTCGAGGAGCGCCAGCGCGAGCGACTTCCGGTAGACGACGCGGTGCGCGTCGTCGCCGACGTTGCCCGCGGCCTCGCGGCCCCGGATCTCCTCGGCCGGCGGCGGGCCGTCGGCGCACTCGAAGGCCGCGGCGAGGAGCGGCAGCGTGCCCAGCGCGACGTCGTCGACGCGGCCGCGGCAGTTGTGGAATATGGAAAGAAGCACGTGCGTCGCCTTGACGCAGTCGCGCTCGCACGCGCGCCGCTGGTGCTCCGGCGCCAGCAGGCGCGCGGCGACGCCCGCGAGGGCGTCCACGAGGCGCTGCCCCCCCGCCGTCGCGCCGCGCAAAAAGGCCTCCGGGTCGCGCGACACGAAGTTGTCGAGCGGCGCGACGAGGTCCGGGAGGTAGTCGTAGGCCCACTGGTGGAAGGCGTCGATGAGCATCTCGAAGAGGGACCAGAGGGGCGCCGAGAAGGGCGCGTCGCCGTGGTAGGTCAGGTAGGACAGCACCTCGATGCCGTTCTCGAAGTACTCCACGAAGTCGCCGTCCTTCCGGAAGATCTTCGCCAGGGGCCCGACGAGGTGGGGCTCGATGGCGCCGTAGATGTTGCCCGCGTTGTCGTCCAGAGCGCTCAGCAGCGCCGCCATGGCCTCGACGCACTGGGCCGCGGCCATGGACGCCTCGTCGTCGTCGTCCGCGTGCGACGCGTAGTTGGCGAACGCGTCCGCGAGTTTCGCCGCGAGCGCGACGGCGTAGGGCGCGATGGCGTCGCCGAACTTGTCGATGACGATCTCGAGAGCCTGCACCACGTCGTCGCTGCCCACGTCGGCCATGATGCGGAAGCACGCCTCGAGGATGTTCGGCAGCTGCGGCTTGAACAGACGCTCGATGATCGCGTGCTCGTTCGCCAGCAGCTGGCGCAGCGCCGACGCGGCCTCGACGCGCACGGGCAGCGCCGCGTCTTCCAGGGCGCGCAGCACGGAGCCGCAGCACTGCTCGACGCGCGCGGGGGACAACGTTTCCGCGTGGTCCGCGAAGCGCATGACGACCCAGACGGCCCGGCTCCGCAGGAAGCCGAAACTGCCGCAGTGCGCCGGCGCGCCGGCCACGGCGACGATCTCCGGGAGCACGTGGACCTCCAAGAGGCGGTCGACGGCGGCGGCCAGCGCCTTGCGGGGCTTCAAATCCTCGCTCAGCGCGCCGAGCGCGCCGAGCGCGCCGTCTTTCGCGCGCGCCCAGTCCAGGGTCACGGCCGCGGGTGCTAAAGCCGCGTAGGCTTCCAGGGTCTGCGAGAGCCTGGTCAACAGCTTCTCGAGCACGTCCTTGGACCGCGACCGCACCAAATCGGAGAGCAGCGACATCGCCGCCGCGCGCGGCTCGAAGAAGTCCTCCATGGGGTCGTGGCTCTTGCGCACGAACTCGCCCGGGTCGCTCTCGAACTGGTCCACGTCCTCGAGCGTCGCTTCGAGGGTCGGCAGCGCGCACTCGAAGAGCACGAAGTCGAGGTGCGGTTTGAGGAGTTTGTAGAGGCCGCCGATGTCGACGGCCGCGTCGAGGAAGCTGAAGGCGAGCTGGGCGACGCGCTTGGACACGTAGCGCCCCCGCGACGCCGCGGCGAGGAGGCCGAGCATGGACTCGAGGCACTTGGGCGCGACGTCGCGCGCGAAGACGCGCGCGAAGGGCTTGACGGCGTCGTCGACGTACTTGGCGCGCGCGTAGCGCGTGAGGAAGCGCGTCGCGATCTGCGCGGCCCACTTCTTGAGCTTCCACTGGGGCAGCGCCTCCAGGGCCTGGGCGTCGCCCGCGGGCAGCGCGCCGCGCGCGGCCTCGGGCGAGGGAGAGTCGCACTCCAACGCCGCCTTCACCAAGTCGAACCAGTCGAGGATGAAGGCGTGGTCCCGCAGCGCGCAGTTGGGCAGGGCGAACTGCGTGCAGCTCCAGAAGATCTTGAGGATGAGCTTGGCGAGGATCGCCGCGTCCGCGTGCGCGCCGGACGCGGGCACGAAGCGCGCGAGCATGTCCCTTAATAACGGGAAGCTCTCGCCGATGAGGGCGTCCAGCGGCAGCCGCGCGCCGTCCTCGCGGCTCTTGTACTCGAAGCGCTTCGACACCTTGCGCAGCGCGAGGAGCGCGTTGTGCACGGACGCGGCGTCGGCCTGCGCGCGCAGCGCGGCCATGACGCGCGGCACGAGCTCGGGCCAGCGGTCCGGGAAGTCGCGCAGCGCGAGCTCGTTGACGCACTCCGCGAGCTGCTCGCGGATGGCGCCCGTCGTCGACGGCAGGAGCAGCGCGTCGAGCGCGGTCGCGCGCGCGCGCGACCGGTCCTCGGCGCCGCCGAAGACCGCGTCGTCGCCCCAGCGCTTCTTCACGAGATTCTTCACGGCGATGGCCGCGGCCTGGCGCGCCTCGAACTGGACGCCCTGCTCCGCGCTCACGCGCAGCAGCACGAAGATGGACCCGCGCATCGCCGTGAGCTGCGCGATCTGCAGCTCCGCGGCCTTGCGCGTCTCCGCCACGGGCGAGAACGTGCCCAGGAGCACGGCGACGACCGACGCCGGGTCGATGTTCGTAGCATCGGCCGGCGCGCTCATCGTTGGCTAGTTTTTCGTGCACGTAATGCGTCGGACGCGCCAGATGACGAGGCGAAAGTCGACTTCAGTGGCTGCCCATCGATGTCGCCAAGCCGACGAAGCGCTTGCGGCAGCTCCGGCCTGGCTCGGCTTCGCGGCGCGCGCGCCGCCAACGATGGCTCGAGCCGCGTGGCGCCGCACCGCCCTCGTCGCGCTCGTCGCGACGTTTCACGCCACCCAGGCGAGACGAGGGCGCGCCGAGACGAAATCCGCGGAGCCCAAGGGCGAGGCCGACTGGTACCAGGACAGCGCCGCCACGCACACGCTCTACGCCGCCCTCGACCTGCCGTGGAACGCGACGCAGGCCGCCGTCGCCGCGGCCTACAAGTCGAAGGTCCAGGCCCTCGAGAAGAGCCTGCGGCGCGACCCCGACGCCTGGTTCGCGTCCCAGAAGGACCGCGGCCGCATCTACGAGCTCGTCTTCGCGGCGTTGGACGCGGACGCCGACGGCGCGCTCAACGCGTCCGAGGCGTCGGAGCTTTTAGAGTCATTAGGCTTCACGGGCGACGCCGACGCCGCCGCGGCCGTCGACGCCTGGCGCGCGAAGACGCTGCCGCGCGCGAAGCGGGCGTCGTACTTCGCGAGCGCGGCGCATCTCCTCGCGACGTCGACGTTCGCGACGCTCCACGAGGCGTCGTCGACGCTCGGCGACGCGGCGACGCGCGGCGCCTACGACGCCCAGGAGCGCGAGCGCGCCGCGGCCTACGCGGAGGACGTCGCGCGGTCGAGCACGTGGCGCGCCGCGCTCGCGCGGTTCCTCGGGACGTTCGTCGTCTTCGCGCTCGGCGCGCTCGCCGCGGCCTACGCGTGCCTGTTCTGCGCCGCCGGCGGCCTCTGGCTCGTATGTGCGGTGCTGGCGAAGCTGTCGGGCGGCGCGCGCGTCGCGGGCTGGCGCGACCGATTGGGCGCGGGCGTGAAGCGGTGGAAGCCGCGGTGGGAGTACGTCGTCGCGGTCGTCGTGCTCGCGCCCGAGTCCTGCGCGGGCGTCATCCTCGTGCTGGCCGTCGGCGCCGCCTACGTCGGGCGCGTCCTGGCGGGCGCGGTGTCCGCGAGCGCGCTCCCGGGGCCGAACGCCGTCCGAGTCGCGAAATGCGTCGCGGCCGCGGCCGTCGCCGCCAAGGTCGCGAAGCCCCTGGCCCGCGTGGCGACGACGCCCGGGGCCTCGCTGCGCGCGGCCGCCGCCGCGACGCGCCGCGCGGCGTCGCGCGGCCTCGCGGGCGCGAAAAAGGTCGCGTCCGCGGCCGCGTGGACACTGTTGCCCTGGCTGTTCTGGTCCTACCTGTCGTCGTTCCTCGAGGAGCACCTCTTCTCCCTGCTCGCGGGCGCCGCCGTGGTGCTCGTCGCCGTGCGGCCCGTGCGCGAGGCCGCGCTCTCGGCGCTCGGCGGCGCGCTCGCGGACGCGGGCCTCGCGCCGCGGCCCGAGCACGCGCCCGAGGTCGACCGCGTGCTCGCGCGCGTCGCCGGCCTCGAGGTCGTCACCTACGAGGCGCCGGAGCTGCTCGAGGACGCGGCGCTGCGGTCGCGGGTCGAGGCGGCGGGCTTCGTCCGGCCGCGCGACGCGCCGCCGCCGACGCGCGCGGAGCTCCTCGGCGCCTTCGGCGACGCCTACGGCACGTGCAGCGTCTGCATGGGCGAGTTCGAGCCCGGCGACGCGACGAAGCGCATCGACCCCTGCGCCCACGTCTTCCACGCGGACTGCCTCCAGCTCTGGGTCCAGCAGTGCGCGAAGCAGACGAAGATCCCCACCTGTCCCTACTGTACGACGCTGCTGTAATACGTGGAGCCGCCTTTGCACTTTCCAATGTCCCTTGTTCTTACTAGTACGTCCGCGCGCGGCCGCCCTCCGCGGCCTAGCCGAACTTGACTCGGCTCTGGACCTTGGCGAAGCGCTTCATCTTGAAGGGCTCCTTGACGACGTCCTCCTCCTTGTTGCGGATGTCGTGGCCGAAGGACGCCTTCGTCGCCTTGGGCGCCTTGAGGCGCCGCTTCTGCTCGAGCGCGCTCAGGTCCGGGTAGTCGACGCCGTCCTCGAGCCACTCCGTGTAGCCCGCCTCGATCAAGCCCCGGATGGACTCGCCCTGCTGCTTCGTGACGGCCCCGTAGGGCCCCTTGAAGGGCGGCTCGCTCCGCGTCGCCGTGGGCTTGCCGCTGGGCTGCGTGAACCGGATGTCCTGGTGGTCCTGCGCGTAGGCCCGCTGCGACTTGGCCGTGAGGCAGCCCTCCTTGAGGGCGAGCTTGTTCGTCTTGATGAAGGACCGCTGCGACTCCTTGGGCTGCGACGGCGTGCTCGCGATCCATCGCGACATGACGACGCCCGCGTTCTCGCTGTCCTTGATGTCCGCCTTGCCGTAGACGTGCGTCTCCTCCGGCAGCTCGTAGGACGTCGTGCGCACGGACCCCACGCGGTCCTTGATCATCGTCTTCTTCTTCAGGTGGCCCGGCGGCGCGCCGGGGATCTCCACGGCGGCGCGCGCGGGCAGCATCGTGCGGCGGTCTGCGCTCGTTACAGCCCCGGCCTCTCGCACCTCGCGCGTTGTTGCGATGTATATCTTCATGGAGGGGGATGATTGGCCTCAACAATACTAGTATCGCACAATTCATAGAGGCTGGGTCGAGGCGCAGTATGGGTAGCCCGCGCCATGGCCACCGCCACAACGACGGGCGCGGCGCGTTCCATGGCCACCGCCACAACGACGGCCACGCCGCGCACGCCGTCGGCCACGAGCAGACCATCGCCCAGCTCAAGCTCGAAGCCGTCGAGCTGAAACGGAAGGGCAAGTACGGCGCGGCCCTCGTCAAGCTCTACGAGGCCAAGGCGCGCGAGGCCAAGGACGATCACATCGTCCGGGCCTTGAGCCGCCGCCGGACGAGGCGCCGCCCGGTCGAGGCGCCGCCCGCCGCCGCCGCCGAGGCCATCGAGCCGCCGTCGGACGAGGACGCGGCCGAGATCTTCATCCCGCCGGACATCAAGGAGCCCCTCGAGCCCGTGGCCTACGACGAGACCGCGTCCGTCCCCGCGCGGCCGCGCGACGCGACGGACGACGCGCCCGAGGTCTGGAGCCAGGACGCGCTCCGCCGCGTCGACATCACCGGCGAGGGGCCCGCCCGCCAGTCCTTCTCCGAGGCCGCGCTCGGCTGCTTCGTCGGCAACGCGCCCGACGGCTGCGGCTGCGAGGCCGACGTGACGGAGAATTCGCAACCAAATTTCCTCTGAGCCGACCGACGACCCCGCGCCCGCCCCTCGCTCGTAACAATTCGGATCTTCGATGCGGATGGGGGTTAGGGGGCGTCCGGAGCTCGGCTCGACGGGGCGGGGGTGGGGGATCGTCTCCGCGGAGGTGGCGCGTGGTCGCGGCCGCTTGGAGGTGGCGCGGGCGCTCACTCGTCGTCGTCGTCGTCCTCGCCGCTCTGCGGGGCCTGGGCGTAGGCGGCCTCGGGCTCCGGCGGCGGCGGCGGCGGCGGCGCGTAGGTCGTCGTCGTCTTCGCCTGGTACGCCGCGGGCTTGGCCACGGGCGCGGCGCCGCCGAAGATGGCCGACGTCTGGAGCGCGGGGCCCACGAGGACGAGGGCGAGGGCGAGGACGAGGAGGACGTCGGACTTGGACTCGGCGACGTCGAGGAGCTCCGTCGCGACGACGGCGCCCGCGACGGCGACGGCGACGACCGCGGCAAACGCGAAGTCGGGCTCCGCGACGAGCGCGTAGGCGCCGGGGACGACGACGAGCTGGGCCAGGGCGACGTTCTGGTAGAGCGCCGACGCGCCGCGCTTCTTGAGCCGGAACGCCGCGGCGGCGACGAGCGCGGCCGCGGCGGCCGCGAGCTCCACGGAGCCGAACGTCGCGACCGCGCCGGCGACGGCCGCGGCCGCGGTGTCGGCGGACGGCGCCCCGACGCCGGCGGCGAGGGCCGTCGCCGTGGGCACGAGGCCCCCCGTGGCGGCCATGTAGGCGGCGAGGCCGCCGGGGACGACGCCGAAGCGGAGCGCGACGGGCTTGAGCTCGTTGATCGATTCGACGAGATCCTGGCGGATGATCGTGCTGAGCGGGAGGAGGACGAGCAGGGCCGCCACGGGGCTCTCGTAGAGGGCGTAGGTCCAGGCGGCGCCGCAGAGCGTGAGCCAGGTGTCGTGCGCGCCCTCGCGCGCGGAGCCGTCGGCGAAGCCGGCGCGCCAGACCTCGGCCGCGAGCAGAGCGCCGACGAGCGTCACGGCCGCGATCGTCGACGTCGACTCCCAGGCGGGCTTGAAGAAGATGGCGGCGAGGGCCGCGCAGAGCGGGCCGAACTCGCCGAGGACGCCCTCGGGCGCCGCCGCGACGCGCGCGAGGCGGTGGAGCAGGTGGCAGAGGATGCCGAGCTCGACGGCGAGGCACGTCTCGCAGCGGCTCGACGCCTTGTCGGCGGCGTAGGCGACGGCGATGGGCACCGCGAAGGACGCCGCGCCCGCCCAGGTCGGGATCTTGGAGGCCATGGTGTACGCCTGCGCGGGTCGGCGGTCTCGCGAAACCGCTTCGCGTTTTCCCCGTCCCGCGGCCTCTCAGAGCGGCTTGCGGCGCGGCGCGCGTTCAAATGCGTCCCGGGCGCTCTCTCGGAGGCGTGGCGCGAGGTTATCCCGACGTCCGCCGAAGTTGAGAGCTCGGAGCGTTGAGTCCTAGACAACTCTTGGCGCTCGACGTTTAGACAATCGCACGCTTCTTGACGATCGATTCTCAACGATCACGTCTCGAAAACGTTAGTTAACGACGATCATTCACAACACACATTAAGATTTAGAGTGGTCAGGGGGACGCCGGCGACGACGATCTGGCTCGCGAGCGACTCGGGCCGCCGTTTGCGATCTGACTCAAGGAGTCTGCAAGGTCAGGATTGTTGAAGAAGGTCTTGAAGACGACGTCGCAAGGTACACGCCTAGGTACTCACAAGACTACGCTTACCGCACGGTCCGACTCTTCGGCGTCGTCGGCGTCTCCCCGGGCTTCCGGGACTTCATGAAGGCGGCGAAGGACCGCGGCGGCACCGGCGTCGTCGCCTGGGGCGATATGGGATGCTTCTGTTTGCGCGGCGGCGGCGAGGCCGCCTCGGGCGTCCTTTGCGACTTCGGCACCCAGCCCTCCGGCTTGTGGATGGCCCACCGGGACGTCGACCGCTGCTTGGGCGCCGGCGGCGCGGGCTCGTCCGAGTCCGACGACGAGTGCGGCGGCGGCGCGGACGAGGGCGTCGGCCTCGCCCGGGGCGCGGGCGCGGTCGCGCGCGGGGACGAGGCGGGCGACGACGGAACGAAGGGCGAGGCGAGCGGCGGCATTTCGATCGGGTCGTCGTCGTCGAGGTCCGGCGCGACGGGCGGCGGCGGCTTCGGCGCGGGCGCGGGCGCCGGGGCGGGCGGCGGCGCGGGCGCGGCCGCCTCGTCCTCGCTGTCGTCGTCGAGGACGCCGAGGTCCTCGGCCAGCGGCGGCATTTGGATCGGGTCGTCGTCGTCGATGTCCGGAGCGACCGGCGGCTTCTGGGGCGCCGCCGCGACGTCGTCCTCGTCCTCGTCCTCGACGACCCCCAGGTCCTCGACGGGCACGGCCCGCGCCCCCACGGCGGGCCCCGGCGTCGGCGCGTCGCGCTCCTTGATGTAGTCCGCGAAGGTCTTCGGCGGCGCGAGCGTCGGCGGCGGCTCCGTCGGCTCCTCGCGCGGCCTGGGCAGGACAAGGGTGATTCAACGTCGCTTCAACGTGAGTGTTCCGCGCGCGCGCGTTCCGGGAAAAGCATCCACGCTTCGAGAGCGTTCCGAGAGATGATCGCTCGTCCAAAAATCAGCCGAAACGAGTGGAAAACGGCCGAGATATGAGGCTTTGAAGTTGGGAATTTCGCTCTCTTGTCCTGCCCTGCGCGCGG
>NW_008705572.1:77331-83333 GCF_000186865.1 Aureococcus anophagefferens | reverse complement strand
GCGGCTCCGCGGCCGCGCGCGCGCGCTCGCGCAGGTCCGCGGCCGTCTCCTTTTTCTCGCGCTTCCGCCGCAGATCCGCGGCGCTGGTCGCGCCGAAGCGCCGCGCCGCGTTCTTCTCCCACTGCAGCGGCTCGGCGTCGGGCCGCCGCCGCGGCGCGTAGGCGCCCCACAGGTCCGGCGGCAGCGTGCCCGCGCGCTGCGCGCCCGGCAGCTCGACGCGACTCAGCGTGATCCAGCCGACGATCGGCAGGATGATCTTGCAGCGCTGCTTCCCGCAGGCGCTCGTCGCCACGCGCGGCGACGCGTCGTCGAGCTCCGCCAGCGCCACGATCTCGCCCGGCCGCAGCTCGCAGACGACGGGCGAGTCCATGGCGACGTCCGCGCGCGCGATCGCGCCGCCGCTCTTGACGCGCCACCGCTCCCGCGGCGCCGCGCCCGCGGCGCCCGCGAGGTCCCGGCGCCACTTCGCGAAGCCTCCTTCCAACACGCGCGGCGCCTTGACGCGGTTCGCGGACCGCGTGCGGTCCACGCCCTCGCGCGCGGGCGCGAGCAGCACCTGCGCGTTCCTCAGGAACTCCGCCGCGACCTCGTCGTCGCCGCGGTCGTGCTTGATCGCCGACCCCGTCTGGGACACGACGACGACCAGCGCGCCCCGGTCGTTCGCCGATTCCGCGGCTCTGAGCGCCGCCTTGGCCGTCTCGCTCAGGCGCCGCGCCTCCTTCCGGTTCGCCCAGTCGGCCAGCGTGTGGACCCAGGGCAGAACCACGTCCCCGGACCCGTCGAGGCACGCCTCCGGCGGCAGCGTCGCGATGGCCACGCGCAGGCGGATGTCGCCGAGGCTCGACAGCGTCGCCTCGCCCGTCGCGGTCCGCTCGTCCTCGGACCGCGCGTCGACGATCAAATAATCCAAATCCGCGGTCTCCGCGAGCGCGGCCTCGCGGACGCGGCCCGCGAGGAGGTCGCGGAAGTAGGCCAGGGGCAGGCGCGTCAGCGGCGGCGGCGGGCCGTAGGGCATGGGCATGGGGCCGAAGCCCCGCGCGCCGGGCGTCCAGTAGACCTTGACGTCGGCCCAGGACGTCTCGCCCGCGCCGGGCCGCCGGTCGGGCGCCGCGAGGCCGCTGCGCGAGAAGGACGCGGGCTCGTAGAGGTGGTCCATGCACATCTCCATGGCCTCGTTGACTTTACGGAACTCGTCGGCGGAGCCGCCCTTGTCGGGGTGGTGCTTCAGCGCGAGCTTCTTGTAGGCCTTTTTCACGTCCTCGCCGCTCGAGCTGCGCTCGACCTTGAGCACGGCGCGCGCCGCCGCGAGGCTCATCGTCGGCTTTGTCTTTGGCTCCGCCATCGTCGCTGTCGGCGCGCGGCGATCTACGGAAGCGGGGCTGCCATCCCCTGCTGTAGGCGACTTTTGGCTGCCCTTTTCAACGCCACACGGTGCACTCGACATTACCGTCGTCTCCGGCCCCGCGCGGGCGCGACGGCGGCGCAGTCGCGGCCCGCGTCGTAGCCGAATTTCGCGGCGACGTCGGCGAACCTGGCGAACTTCTTGCCGCCGAGCGCGTCCTTGAGGTCCGCCCAGGACACGTTCGCGTGCGGCCGGTGGTGGTGCGCGGCGTTTGCGCCGTCGGCGCCGTCGCAGGCGCCGCGGAGGCAGCGCTGGGGGTTGTACTCGCCGTTGGAGAAGACCCAGTGGGACCAGGCCTTGGCGACGTGGTGCGCGGCGTCGATGGCCGCCGCGGGCGACGACGCCGTCGACGCGCAGCGCCGCGGCGCCGCGGCGCCGTCCTCGGCGACCGCGTCCTCCGCGAGCAGGTCCACGAGTGCGCACAGGTCCGCGCCCGTGTCGCCGTCCTCGACGCGCGCCCGCGCGTCCGCGAAGGAGTCGACGCGCTCGTTCCAGCCCGCCCAGAGGCCCGCGAGGAACGCGAGCCACGCGCGCGCGCGGTCCCGGTCGCCGCCCAGGCGGTAGCCGCTGCGCGCGCCCTGGTCCGCCAACTCGCCGACGTCGTCGGCCGGCGGCGGCGCGACGGCCAGCGCGCGGGCGGCGAACGCGAGCGTGTCGCGCCGGTGCGTCGACAGCGCGGCGACGTTCGCGGGAGGACACCGGACGAGGTGCAGCACCTTGTGGAACCGCACGTCGCGCCCGCGCACGGCGCGCGCGGCCGGCCCCACGGGGTAGGGCCGCCTGGGGTCGTCGCGCACCGCGTAGAGCCAGGACACCGCGCCGTCGCGGCCTAAACGCTCGTGCTCGACGAGCAAGCCCGCGTCGCGGAGCCGGAGCGCCGCGGACCAGGACCCGGCGCCGCCCAGGCCCGTCACGAGCACGGCGAGGCGCACGCGCCGGCTCTCGTCCGCCCGCCCGACGCCGCACGACGCCGGCACGACCTTGAGCGTCGCGTCGCGGAGGAACCGGCAGTGCCGCGGCGTCGGCGCGGCCGCGCGCGCCGCGTCCGCGAGCGCCGGCGGCGGCTTCTCGTAGGTGAAGAGCCGCCGCGTGCGCTTCGCGTTGCACGCCAGGATGAGCGTCACGCAGGCGAGCGTGGCCATGAAGGCCAGCGGCCGCAGGCTCTCGTCGTGCGGCGCGTTGCCCGAATGCGTGCGCCGTCGGAGGAGCGGCGGGCTCTCGGCGTCGAACCAGCGCGACCGCGGCGGCGGGTAGGGCGCGCGCATCGGTGTGAGATGGATTGCGCTTAGCGTCGAGGCGGCTGGGGCTGGTGATTAGTGAACCACTGTTTCGATTAGCTCTACCATTGCGCCGTGAGCTGGGGCCGCTCTCAGGATTTTGCGAGGACAGCTCAGGATTTTGTGGCATCGCCCGCGTCGCCGCCCGCCACCGCCATGCTGAACTATTTTTTCGGCACGAAGTCCAACTCGGACGCCGAGCAGATCCCCGACCACATCGGGGAAGCTCCCGCCGCCGCCCCCGCTTTCGAAATCGTGCCCGGTTCGCCGCTTTCGAAGCTCGACGCCGCCGAAGCGCAAAAGGTCTCTCGCGAAGCCTTCGCTGCGACCGAGCCCCCCCGCGCCGAGTCCGGCGACGAACTCGAGGACGGCGACGAGGGCGCCGAAGAGGGTGACGAAGACCCACATGTCTACGCGTCCGCGGAGAAGAGCGAGGACTTCTTCCGCGTGTGCGGTCCGACGAAGTCGATCGCCGCGGGCCAAGCCCCGCGCAACCTCGACTTCTCTACCCCCTCCGAGGACCGCACGCCAGCCAACCGGCAGGTCCCCTTCGACAAGTACTGCGGCGCGTGCCCCGCGGATCCCGACGACGCGTACGCGTCACCGGGGCTCGAAGCGATTCTACGAAAGAGCCGGGTCGACGGCGAGGGCTGGACGCCGGTCAAGAAGGACGCGAAGACCATGTCCGAGAAGGAGAAGCGCGCGTTCGATCGACCGGGTGTGGAATACTTCACCTGGGTCTGCTTGGGCAAGTGCTACGACCCGCCGTGCAGCGCCAAGATCCGCGCGTACCGGACGACGGACAACGTCCTGCACGTATACGAGGGTCGAGGCCACACGCACCCGCCCGCGGACGTGCGGCTGACGCACCGTCAATCAGGCCTCGCGCCCCAGGTCAAGCTCGCGCTCGAGCCACTGGCCGCGCACGTCAAATACGATGAGCGACTCATGCTTCGCGTGCTCAAAGACGCGGGCATCGAGCCCAACTTCAAAGATCACGGTCAAGCGCTCAAAAAAGCCTTGAAGCGCTACGTCATGTACCTCCAGCGCGACACACGACGGGCGTATTGGGCTGGGACCTACCAGGAGCTAGCCGCGTGGCTCCACGGCCATGTCTTGAACCTGGGAGACGTTGATGAGCTGATCCAGCGCGCCGCGCTGGATCAGCGACTCATGCACAAGACGTTCGTGCTGGGTCCGCCGCGGATCGGCGGCGTCGGCGACGAGACCTTCGTCGTTTTTTCCACGCTGAGTGATTTGCTGAAGGCGGTGAAGAATAGACATTGGGTGGGCATTGACGGGACCGGACGACTCAACTATCACGGCAAGGTCGTCGTCGTCGTTTCTACTGTCGACAAGCGGCAACATGGGCACCCAATCGGTTACTTCATGCTTAGCCGCGGAGAAGCCGAAGCCGAGGTTTTGGCCGGCCTGGAGCGGCTCCGCGATTTCATCAAGGAGGCCACGAAGGCGACGCTGCCGCCAGGTTTGGTGATGGAGGGCGAATCCCAGGAGGGGTGGTTCCAAACCTGGGACCCCATCGTGACCATGAGAGACGGCGCGCTGGGGTTCAAGGCCGCGTTCCGCAACTTCCACAAAAGCATTAAAGCCTAGTACCCCTAAACTCGGACGAGCCCGTGGTGAAGGCGGCGGCGTCGTCGCGCGCGCCGGTAGCCGCGGACGCCGTCGAGCCTCTGCGGCGTCCTGGCCATGCCGCCGTAGGGCAGGAAGGTCGCGCGCGCCGCCTGGGTCGGGAACCACGCCCTGGAGCGCAAGGACTCCCTCGCGGGGCCCCTGAACACGCAGGAGTAGCTCGTCAAGCCGGCGGCGGCGTTCCTCGAGAACGCGTCGGAGACGCCGTCGAGCCTCTGCGGCGTCCTGGCCATGCCGCCGTAGGGCAGGAAGGTCGCGCGCGCCGCCTGGGTCGGGAACCACGCCCTGGAACGCAAGGATTCCCTCGCGGGGCCCCTGAACACGCAGGAGTAGCTCGTCAAGCCGGCGGCGGCGTTCCTCGAGAAGGCGGCGCCGACGAAGTCGAGGTTCTGCGGCGTCCTGGCCATGCCGCCGCTGGGCAGGAAGGTCTCGCGCGCCGCCTGGGTCGGGAACCACGCCCTGGAACGCAAGGATTCCCTCGCGGGGCCCCTGAACACGCAGGAGTAGCTCGTCAAGCCGGCCGCGGCGTTCCTCGAGAAGGCGGCGCCGACGAAGTCGAGGTTCTGCGGCGTCCTGGCCATGCCGCCGCTGGGCAGGAAGGTCTCGCGCGCCGCCTGGGTCGGGGACCGCGCCCTGGAACGCAAGGACTCCCTCGCGGGGCCCCTGAACACGCAGGAGTAGCTCGTCAAGCCGGCGGCGGCGTTCCTCGAGAAGGCGGCGCCGACGAAGTCGAGGTTCTGCGGCGTCCTGGCCATGCCGCCGCTGGGCAGGAAGGTCTCGCGCGCCGCCTGGGTCGGGGACCGCGCCCTGGAACGCAAGGACTCCCTCGCGGGGCCCCTGAACACGCAGGAGTAGCTCGTCAAGCCGGCGGCGGCGTTCCTCGAGAACGCGTCGGAGACGCCGTCGAGCCTCTGCGGCGTCCTGGCCATGCCGCCGTAGGGCAGGAAGGTCGCGCGCGCCGCCTGGGTCGGGAACCACGCCCTGGAACGCAAGGATTCCCTCGCGGGGCCCCTGAACACGCAGGAGTAGCTCGTCAAGCCGGCGGCGGCGTTCCTCGAGAAGGCGGCGCCGACGAAGTCGAGGTTCTGCGGCGTCCTGGCCATGCCGCCGTAGGGCATGAAGGTCTCGCGCGCCGCCTGGGTCGGGAACCACGCCCCGGAGCGCAAGGATTCCCTCGCGGGGGCCCAGAACACGCAGGAGTAGCTCGTCAAGCCGGCTGCGGCCTCCCTCGAGAAGGCGGCGCGGCCGTCGGCTGGCCGCAGACGTCCCAGACGTCGCGGCGCATCGACGCGGGCAGCACCGGCTCCGCGAGCAGCTCGAGCCGCTGCTGCCGCACGACCTCCTTCACGTCCAGGAGCGTCGACGTGAGCTGCGACTGCTCCATCGTGTCGAGGCAGCCCGGGGATCTCGTTTGTCGATGACAACATTGCGTGCACAATTTGTTCAACAAAGCGTGTGCATGGAGTCCTGTAACGCGTGGGAGCAGCCCCGATGCGGCGCCGCGAGGCTGCTGGAGTGCTTCGAGGCAGCGACAGCGTCGCGTGCCTCTGCGGCGCGCGCTCGCTGCCGTCGACGAGGGCTGCGCGCGCCAAGCGGCCCCGTGCAGCAGCCGAGGACGCGCGCCTCGGCGCAGCGTGTGCAGGGAGCTACGGGCGCGCCCCGCGGCGGTT
>NW_008705572.1:46527-76993 GCF_000186865.1 Aureococcus anophagefferens | reverse complement strand
CGGGGCGGGTTGGTGAGCGTGTCGTTGTCCCGAGCTCCTCCCCGGCGCGCGTGGCGCCGACTCGGTCCCCGATTCGAGGCGACCGGGCGGTCGTCGGTGGCGCCTGTGAGGGCGGTGGGGTTGTTCATGACCTTGTACGCGAGGGCGTGCTTGCACACGCCCCTGTGCTGGTAGTCGCCGCAGGTGCAGAAGAAGTTGCCGCCCTCGAGCGGGACTAGCAAAATCCCCGCGTCGAGGGCCGCGGTGACGGCGCCCCACGACGGCGCGCGCGCGCCGCGGCCCGACGACGACGACGCGTCGCCCGTCGCGAGCCCGACGAACGGTGCGAGCCGGCGGTCGACCTCCGTCGTCCAGGCCTCCTTGTCGTTCGTGTCGAGCGCGCGGAGCATGTCGACGTAGGTCGCGTCGGAGATGAACGCGACGGGCGGCGCCGCGAGGTCCGGCTTGACGCCGATGATGAGGAGCATGGACGTGAGGTGGGTCCCCGAGGTGAGGATGTCGTAGCGGATCTCGACGCCCTTGAGGAGCTGCACCGAGCTCAGGACCGCCGTCGCGTCCTTCGCCAGCTTCGTCTGCGGCGTCGACGGCGGCGCGTCGTACGCGAACTCCGCGTTGAGCTGGCTCTTGTCCTGCACGTAGGCGAAGATGTCCGAGAGGAAGGCGAGGACGGGTTTCATCGTATATTCCGTGCACTGCTCCTTGAGCGTCTTGTTGGAGGCCTCGAGCGTGTTCGTGTCATTGGGGAAGCCCGGCGGCAGCTCCGCGCGCGTCCACGCGCCGTTCTCCAAGTACTCTGAAGAAAACCATTTCATCACCTCGCCCTCGCCGAGGTCCGTGTAGCGCTGCGTGAGCGCTTCGAAGACGGAGTTTAAAGCGTGGTGGAAGACGCCGCTGATCTTCGACACGAAAAACACGTCGTTGTGGAGCTGCTGTCGCAGCTTCTTGTTCTTGAACATCTTTTTGTGCTTATCCAGCGCCATCAAGACGTGCGACTTGCAGCGGCCGTCGATCGGCGGCAGATTCGGCGTGGCCTGGTATGTGTCGGGTTTTTGGCCAGTCAAGCGCAGGTGGACCAGCGACGATGCCATCGCACCCACAAAATCCTGTGGCGAGCTGGCCTCTCGGACAAATGCCACAAAATCCTCCAGCGGGCCTTTGCGTTGCGCCGTGTTGCACACCGGCCGAGCTTTCAAGACCGGGGGTCTTCGCCGTGCCATCGCTGGCCTAGCCATGGGTCCGAGTATTACTCGAAGTACGTAGGAGGAGTGCCTTTCCTCTGCGTGCTCCGTCTTCGGGCGAGCGTGTGGGGACGAGGCTGAGCGCGCGCGCGGGACCCCCTTGGGAGGCCGACGTTTGACCTGGGTTGACGAGCGCCAAAATCTGAGAGCGTTCAAAGCTATGGAGGCCTTTATGACCAAGACCAAGCCTGCCGTAGCCGCAGCTGCACCGGAGAAGCCCGCCGCGCCGTCGCCGGTGAATGATCCGAAGCCCGTGTCCGCGGCGACGTCGCCGGAGAAGCCGGCGAGCGCGAGCGCGCTCATGGAGCAGCTCCAGGCCCTCGTCGCCGCCGCGGAGCCCGGCGCCGCGAAGCAGCTCGTCGGCGAGCTCAAGGCGCTCGTCGCGGCCTGCGCCGACGTCGTCGCCGCCAAGGAGCAGCGGAAGTCCGCGCAAGCCATGGGCGCGGTCAAGTTCGAGTTCCCGGAGCTCGGCTGCGTGCAGCCGCGCGGCAAGCTCGCGCTCCGCGTCGGCGCGTCCGCGCTCTGCTGCGTCGACCCCAAGAAGGGCGACACGAAGTTCGAGGCGAGCTTCGCCGACGTCCGGGCCGTGCTCGTCGTGCCGCCCGTCGAGAGCAGCAAGCCCGGCGAGGCCGCGACGCTCGTGCTCGCGGCGATCCCGCGGCCGCCGCCGCTCGCGGAGCCGCCGTCGACGAAGCAGATGGTCGACGCCTACAAGAAGGCGTCGCTGACGGCGTCCCTCGCGGACAAGGTCGCCAAGGTGCCGTTGGACGCCGCGGCGCTCGGCCGCGCGTTTCCCCAGCTCCGGATCCTCGGGGGAGCGACGCTCGGCGACGCGTTGCCGGAGGCGCTCGCGCGCGCGACGGCCTGCGGCGCCGTCGAGCCCGTGCTCAAGGGCGCGCCCGGCGCCGGCACGACCTTCTTCGCGTCGCTGGGCACGCGCGCGCCCTACGTCCGCGCGAATTTGGGCTCCAGCCAGGGCCACCTCCACCTCACGGCCGCGGGGCTCTTCTTCCACAAGTCGCCGTGCCTCTTCCTGCCCGTGTCGTTGATCGCGTCCATCGCCTGCGGCCGCGCCGGCGCGGCGAACTGCTCCAGCTTCGACCTCGTCGTCGAGATGGAGAACCCCTACGGCGGCGACGACGGCGGCGACGGCGCGAAGAAGCCGCCGACCTTCGAGTTCGCGAACGTCAACAAGGACGAGCTCCCGGAGATCCAGCGCTTCATCCGCGACGTCATCCTCAAGGCCCGCGACAAGGCGTTGAAGGCCGCCAAGGGCGACGCCGGCGACGCCGCGGCGGACGACGCCGCGGACGACTCGGACGACGACGACGACGACTTCGACCCGGACAAGGACTCCGACGACTCCGACGAGTCCGACGACGACGACGAGGAGAAGCCCGCGGGCGACGCGGCGGCCGCGGACGACACGGACAGCGACCGCGAGGGCGGCGGCGACGACGACGACGGCGACTTCGAGTCCGACGACTCCGACGACTCCGAGGACGACGCGAGCGACGACGGCCTCAAGCCCGGCGGCCTCGAGGACGAGAAGATCGAGGCGCCGAAGAACAAGAAGCGGCGCATGTAGGGGTGCGCGAGTAAAGGGCAACAAGGCTTCAAGAAAGGCTGTTACGCGCCCGCGAACCGCTTGAGGCCCGAGGCGAACCAGCCGAAGGCGTCGGAGGACCGCTGCGAGTCCTTGGACGTCGACGGCCGCCGGGGCGCCGCGTCCTGGCGCGACTGGGGCCGGCTGCCCGGCCGCGGCCGCGTGAGCTTGTCGTAGGACGTCTTCGAGGACGCGGTCCCCGACGTCAGGGGCCGGCTGCCCGGCCGGAGCTCGACGTCCGGCGGCGGCGGCCGGGGCTGGGACGCGCGCACGAGCAGCCCCGTCGCGTGGGGGTCGACGTCGTGGCGCACGTCCGGGATCGACGCCGCGTAGCGCGGGCTCGGCCGCGGCGACGACCGGGGCCGCGGGCTCGGCCGGGGCCGTCCCGCCGGCGGCGTGCCCAGGGACCGCGGGCTCGGCCGCGGCCGCGGGCTCCTCGGCGGCCGCGGGCCCGGCGGCCGCGGCGGGCCCGCGAGGCGCGACGCCGACGGCGCGCACGAGCTCGCGTCCTCGGGCACGGGCGACGGCGCGTCGCGCGCGGGCGACGGCGCCCCCGGCTTCCGGGGCGTGTAGGACGCCGCCGCGGCCGCCGCCGCGTCGTCGAGCTGGCCGCCCATGGACGCGCCGAAGAAGGGGAGCGCGGGCAGGTCGCGCGCGTCCTGCTCGCGCTTCCGCGCGCGGCGGTCACGGGCCCGGCGCCGCGCGGCGTCGCGCGCGGCCTCCTCCGCGGCCTCGGCGCGCAGGCGCGCCTCGCGGCCCGGCGTCTTCTGGCGCGTCGTCGGGCGGCTGGACGTGCGCGTCGTCGGCCGGCTGGACGTCCGCGTCGACGGCCGGCTCGACACGCGGCTGCTCAACGGCGGCGACGGGTCCTCGGGCCCGCCGTCGGGGTCCACGAGCACCGGCAACAGCGTGGGCAGCGTCGGCCACTTCTCCCGCTTGAGTTCCGACTTCTCGATGCCCGCGAGGAGCGCCCTGACCTCCTTGGCCGCGTCGGACGTCTCGAGCGCCGCGTCGCGCGCGGCCTTGGAGACGGCGCGCGGCGTCGGGCCCCGCTTCTCGCGCTCCGCGGCGCCGGGGAGCCACGTGCCGCTGCCGGGGCCCTTGCGGTCCGCGGGCCGCAGCACCACGTCGCCGCCGAGCCGCTCCTTCGCGAGCGCCTCCGCGGCGACGGCCGTGCGCGCGCTCCAGACCCGCGAGCTCCGCTTCCGGTTCACCTCGTTCTCCTCGCGGCGCCGGTCCTCCGCGTCCTCCGCGAGCTTGTCGCTGAGGAGCTGGAGGTCGAAGAGCTCGCGGAACATGTTGAAGCGCTGGCGCCTGCGCGGAAATCAACCGGTGAGCTGGGACGTCCCGACCGAACTTTGAAATGCTCTCGCTCGGTCACATCGAAGTCGATTCGGCTGATTTGTGGACGAATCGATTGCTCGCATCGAGTCCTCGACGCACAATCGAAGAGTCTGGTGCACTCCGTTGGAGTCGGGTCGAAGATTCGAGTTCCGCGCGGGCCGGCGCTGCATGTTCTTCGAGCCGCCCGTGATGGAGTTGAGGAGCATCTCGCGCCGGTAGAGCGTCGCGAACTGGAAGAAGGACTTCTCGTCGCCGTCGGCGCGCTGCTCGTCGCTCAACCGAAAGAACGTGTGGCCGACGTCGTCGGAAGTCATGACCGTCAGGAACTCGTCGAAGCTCAGCGTGCCGCTGCCGTCGCTGTCCGTGTACTCGAAGGTCTGCAGGATCTTCTCGCGGTCGAAGGGGTGCTGCGGGTTGAGGGCCCGCACGAACTTCATGGCCTGCTCGACCTCGTCGACCTCGATGTCGCCGGACCCGTCCATGTCCATGTGGTCGAACATCTCGCGGAGCTGGCGGACCTTGCCCTCGTCGAGCTCCGCGCGCTTCACGACGCGGTGGTTGTGGTGCTTCTCGAGCCAGCGGATCGTCGAAAAGTTCAGCACCTTGGTCTCGGCCTGGAGCAGGTCCGTCGACTCGCCCTTGCGCGTGATCACGGGCGCGACGAGCGAGATCTTCCCGTCGCCGCCGCCGCCCATGCCCGCCTCCTGGCGCGACGCCATGGACGCGCGCCGCTGCGCCGCCATCTGCGCGATCTGCGACGCGCGCCGCTCCATGCCCGACACGGCGCTGATCAAGGACCCCACCTTGCGCAGCTTGGCGGCCTACATATTTGGAACGCGTGAGGTTGATTTTTTGCTGAGACGCTGCGTTAGTCACCCCGCCCTCCGGCGGCGCGGGAGCCGCCGGCGGCGCTGCGACGGCTGCCATTCTCTCGCACTTCACCGGTGCGTTCTAAGAGACCACATCGTCGTTTCCTCTCATCCCGTATCTCGCACTTGAAGCCTGGTTGCCGACTGCTAGGGCGTGCACGTGCCGAGCTCGAAGCCCGTCTCGGCCGCCGGGCTCGACGGCTTGAAGCTTTCCAACCTTCGCTCTAAAGATGCAGGCCATCTCCATCCTCGCCGCACTCGCCACGGCCTCGGCCTTCGCGCCGGCCCAGAGCCCCGCCGTCGCGGCCCGCAAGGCCGTCGTCGTCGAAGCCAACGTGGGCCTCTACTTCTCGACCATGTTGCGCGCAGCGTCCGCAACCCCAGGCACCTGCGCAGGCGCTCGCGAGGCTCCACGCGTCTCGGCGCGAGCGCCTCGGACGCCTCCGACGCAACCCCCACGAAACCCTGTTGAAAGACCATTCACCTCTATGCGCGCGCGCAGGTCCGGCAACACGGAGCGCATCGCCGGCTACATCAGCGACCAGACGGGCGCGTCCCCCGAGGGCGTGGCGGGCGTCACGGCCGCGGACCTCGAGGCCTGCGACTCCATCATCGTCGGCGCGCCGACGTGGAACACGGGCGCGGACGACATGCGCTCGGGCACGGACATCGACTCGTGGCTCTACGACGTGCTGCCCTCCGCGGACCTCAAGGGCAAGAAGGTGGCCCTCTTCGGCTGCGGCGACCAGGCGGGCTACAGCGGCAACTTCTGCGACTCCGTCGGCGAGCTCTACGACTGCTTCACGGCCCGCGGCGCGACGGTCGTCGGCTTCACGTCGCAGGACGACTACGAGCACTACGAGTCCAAGGCCGTCCGCGACGACATGTTCTGCGGGCTGCTCTGCGACGAGCAGAACCAGATGGACATGTCCGAGCAGCGCGTCGCCGACTGGGTCGAACAGCTCAAGGGCGAGGGCCTCGCGCTCTAGGCGCGCGGGCCTCGCCGGGGGACTCCTAAGAGAAGCGAAGCAGACGTGTGTGTCGCGGCCGCGCTCAGAACACGTGGCGAGTGTTAGGGGCCCGTCTTGGGCTGGGGCGGGCGTTGGCGCGCCTAGGCGCCGACGTGCCACGCGCGGATGAGGCCGTCCGTGTAGCCGGAGAAGAGGACGGCGCCGTCCGCGGACCAGCAGATGCAGGTGCAGTAGGGCGGCGTGGCGTTCTTGCCCATGGCGGGGAACTCGGGCTTGAGCTCGTCGACGACGACCTTGGACTCGAGGTCCCAGATCTTGACGCCGAGCGTCGTCGCCGCGCAGAGCCAGTAGCGGTTCGGGGAGAAGACGAGGGAGTGGATGACGTCGCCGGCGTCGAGGGAGTAGAGGCGCTTGCCCTCGTTGAGGTCCCAGAGCATGGCCGTGCCGTCCTTGCCGCCGGACGCGCAGAGCGAGCCGTCGGGCGACACCGTGACCGTGTTGAGGTAGCCGTTGTGGCCGTAGAGGTTCGTGCGGAGCTTGCAGTTCGTCAGGGACCAGACCTTGACGAGCTTGTCCCAGCCGCAGGACACGATGACCGGCGCCTGCACCGACGGCGAGAAGCGGACGCACGAGACCCACTCCGTGTGGCCCTCGTCCGAGATCGTGTACTTGCACTCGCCGAGCGTGTTCCAGAGCTTGACCGTCTTGTCGCGGGAGCCGGACACGATCTGGCGGTTGTCCGTGGAGAAGGCCACGGACAGCACGTCCTTGGTGTGGCCCACGAAGCGGCGCGTCGTCTTGCCCGTCGCGAGCTCCCAGAGGCGGAGCGTGCCGTCCCACGAGCCGCTGAGCGCGAACTGGCCGTCGGACGAGATCACGACGTCGGACACGAAGTGGCTGTGGCCCTTGAGCGCGCGGCGCGGGTAGCCGTAGGCCTCGCCCTCGGCGGAGCCGCCGCCGGCCGTGAGCGCCCAGAGGAGGACCGTCTTGTCGCGCGACGACGACAGGATCATCGACGGGTCCTCGGACGTCGTCGCGATGGACGTGACCCAGTCGCTGTGGCCCTTGAGGGTGCCGCGGAGCGTGAGAGCTTCAGCCATGGTTCTAACCTGCGCGCGGGGGGGACGGTCGAGGCGCCGTGCGGGCGGCGGAGCGCGCGCGGTCCGGACGGCGGCGGAGCGAGCGCGCGCGGCGGTTCTCTCGTCGCAGCGCCGCCCGTGGCCGTCGCAGCGCGCGCCGCGACTCGGAGCGCGGAGCCTCGGCCGCGTCGCCGCGCGTCGGCCGATCCCAGCGCCTCAAGAGGCGCGGGGACGGCGGCGACGTCGGTTTTTCGCGCCAGTTTCGCAGCTCCAGCGCTCCGGGTGCGACTCGCGCGGCGACAACCCGAACGGAGCGGCGAATCACGGTTGGGCGGCGCACAAACTGCATCGGACGCCGTCGCCTCGCTGGTTGTCGAGCTGATCTCGTTTTGGGCGAGGCCTCGGCGACCCCGGCGAGGCCTCGAGCCGCCTCGAACCCCCGGCCAAATTGTCGGCCCGGGCCCCGGGGTCGACGACGTCAGGAGCTCTCGGACGCCAAGTCGGACGCCTCGCACCCTGGGACCCTTGCGTCCGCGTGTGACACGGGCACGTGAACTTACATCCGGCGCGGCTCGGGGTCGGTGCGAGGGCGAGGCGCGGCGGCGGGGCCCGGGCGGTCCCGCGCGCCGCTTAGGCGCACGCCTTCTTGAACGCGCGGTCGAAGTCGATCTTGATGTCCTCGAGGTCCTCGTAGCCGACGGAGACGCGGACGCCCGCGGGCTTGACGCCCGCGGCGATCTGCTGCTCCGTGGAGAGCTGCTGGTGCGTCGTCGACGCCGGGTGGATGACGAGCGTGCGCGAGTCGCCGACGTTCGCGAGGTGCGCGCACATCTCGACGGAGTCGATGAACTTCTTGCCGCGCGCGCGCGCCTCGTCCTCGTCCTTGCCCGCGAGCTCGAAGATGAAGACGGAGCCGAAGCAGCCCGGGCGGAAGTACTTCTTCGCGAGCTCGTGCGACGGGTGCGACGGGAGCGACGGCGACAGCACGGACCCCTTCTTGACGGCCTCGTGGTCGCTGAGCCAGAGCGCGAGCGCGTTCGCGTTCTCGTTGTGGGCCTTGCACCGCAGGGACAGCGTCTCGATGCCCTGGATCAGTTGGAAGGCGTTGAAGGGGGCGATGCAGCCGCCCATGTCGCGGAGCGTCTTCACGCGCGCGAGCAGGATGAAGACCGTGTTCGTCGCGTCGCAGCCGAAGACCGGGTGCTCCGAGAAGACGCCGCCGTGGTACGACTCCTGGGGCCCGGCCACCAACGGAAATTTCAGGCTCCCGTCGGCCTTCTTCTTGCGCCAGTCGAACGTCGAGCCGTCGACGATGACGCCGCCGATGGACGTGCCGTGGCCGCCGATCCACTTCGTCGCCGACTCGACCACCAGGTCCGCGCCGCAGGCCAGGGGCTTGCAGGTCCAGCCGCCCTGGCCAAAGGTGTTGTCGCAGACGACGGGGATCTCCGCCTTGGCCGCGATGGCCTTGTAGCGCTCGAAGTCGGGCACCGTCGCCGACGGGTTCGAGATCGTCTCGATGTAGATACATTTGGTCTTGTCGTCGATGAGCTTCTCCGCCTCCTCGGGCTTGGACGCGTCGAAGAAGCGGGCCTCGATGCCCAGCTGCTTGAAGCTGTACTTGAACTGCGTGTACGTGCCGCCGTAGAGTTCCGCGGACGCGACGAAGTTGTCGCCCGCCTCCATGAACGTGAGGAGGCAGTGCATCTGGGCGCTCTGGCCCGAGGCGACGACGAGGGAGTTGGGCAGCGTCGTCGCGTTGTCGCAGTCGCCGTGCGCGAGGCACGGCGCGCCCTCGAGCTTCGCGATCTTGTATTCCAAGACGTGCGTCGTCGGGTTCATCAGACGCGTGTAGATGGGCCCCAGCTGGCTCAGCTCGAAGAGGGCGCCGCCGTGCTCCGCGGACTTGAACTCGAAGCTCGTGGACTGGAAGATGGGCGGCGCGCGCGCGCGGTTGTCGCTGTCGAGCTTGTGGCCGTGGTGGAGCATGGTCGTCGTGAAGCCCTCGCCGGCGACGTAGCCGTAGGGGCCGACCTTCTCCTTGAGCTTGTCGGCGGACATGGTGGAGCGGTGCTGGCGGCGAGGGGCTGCCGGCGCGTGCAGGCGTTCGAATCGGCGGCGCTGGCTGCGGGTGCGCGGCAACACGAGTCGCAGGTCGGAAGCCGACAAGGCTTCTGGATCTTCCGCGATGGGCTGCTCGTGCACTTTACATCAACGGTGCCGTCAAGGTGATGATTGTAAAATATAGACATGGCTGCGCTCGAGCCCATTCCAGGCCGCATAGTGCTGCACTATTTCGCCCTGCGCGGCCGCGGCGAGGTCGCCCGGCTGATGCTCGAAGACCAAGCGGTCACCTACGAACAGAAGCTCGTCGGCGGCGGGCGCCTCATGAATCCTGGCGCCATCAGCATTCACGACTACGACGCGCTGAAGGCCGACGCCTCCTTCGCCGGGCCGCTCGGCTATCTTCCCGTGCTCCGCTGGGGCGAACTCGAGGAAATCAACGAGGCGATGGCCATCAACCAATTCCTCGGGAAGAAGCTCGGCCTGTGGCCGCGGGCCGGCGGCGACGAGGACCGGGCGCACGTCGAGGCGCGCGCGGCGGCGCTGGCCATGGGCGCCTACTCCATGATCAGCGAGAAGATCTACGCCGACATCTTCAACCCGCCGCTCTTCCTGAAGCTGTCGCCGAGCATGCGCACGACCGCGGCTTTCGTTTTGGACCGCCTCGAGGCCGCGCTCGGCGAGAAGCGCTGGTTCGTCGGCGACGTCTGCGACGCCGTCGCCGCCGCGGACGCGGCGGCCGAGGCGGCCGCGGCGGACGTCGAGGCGCGGTGCTTCGTCGAGGGCGGCGCACGAGCTCGAGGTCGTTCCCCCCCAGCCGCCCGCGGAGCCGGAGCCGCCCGCGGAGCCGGAGCCGCCGGTACACGACGAGCTCCCGGCGCCGCCGGAGCACGACGAGCTCCCGGCGCCCATCCCCGAGCTGCCGGAGCCCGCGGAGCACGACGAGCTTCCGGCGCCCATCCCCGAGCTCCCGGTGCCGCCAGAGCACGACGAGCTCCCGGAGCCCGTCCCCGAGCTCCCGGAGCCCGAGCCGCCGGAGGCCGAGCCCGTCGAATCGCCCGCGGCGCCCGCGGAGGAGCCCCCCGTCGTCCTCGTGCGCCCGCCGGCGGAGCCCGCCGAGGAGCTCGACGACCACGCCGCGAACCACCCCGGCGAGTTCGACGGCCACGACATCCACGCGATCGTCGGCGCCATGCACGACTACCACCGCGCCAAGGGCGACGCGCCGGGCGAGGACGCGGACCCGCCGCCGCCCGCGGCCTTTGCGCACGAGCCGTCGCTCGACGCGCGCGTCGCCGCGGCCGCGGAGCTGCCGGGCGTCGCGTTCGCGGAGCGCGGCGCGGCGCCCGCGGTCCTCGCCGCGCCGGCGGCGGCGGAGGAGCCCGCGGCCGCCGCGGCGTCGGCGCGCTTCGACGCGCTGCAGGAGCCCGCGGAGCCCGCGCACGATCCCTTCGCCACGGACGAGCCCCCGGCCTTCGAGGCGGAGGCGGCGGAGGACCCCGCGCCGCCCGCGGACCCCGCGCCGGCCGAGGACCCCGCGCCGGCGGAGGACCCCGCGCCGGCGGAGGCGGACGCCGCCCCGGCGGCCGCGGAGGCCGCGCCCGCGCTCCAGGACTGGTCGCGCGCCGCGCCCGCGGCGCGGCCCGACGCCCCCGCGCCCGACGCCGCGCCGCCGGAGGAGAGCTACCGCGACGTGCTCGCTCGGAAGCACGCGGCGCGCCACGAGGCCGCGACGTCGCCGCTGGGCCTCGCGTACCTCGAGCCGGCGAAGCTCGTCGCGGGCCTCGCCCTCGCCTGCTTCCTCCTCTGCGGCTGCCGCCTCTGCTACCGCCGGCGCCGCAAAGCCGCCGCGCCGCCGCCGCCCGCGCCGTCGCCGAAGCCGCGGAAGCCGCCGCCGCGGCGCGGCCGCGGCGCCGCGCCCGTCGCGGTCGCGAAGAAGGTGCCGATGGTCGCCGGCGACCTCGACGACGACTGGGACGACCTCGAGGGCGGCGACGCGTCGCCGCCGCCGCGGCCGGCGGCCGCGAAGCCGGCCCGGTCGCGGTCGACGACGCCGCGGCCCGCGTCGCCGCCGCCCGCGTCGCCGCCGAAGAAGTACGCGTCCAAGGTCGAGGAGATCTTGGACGACGACGTCTGGGGCGCCGACGGCCTCGACGACATCCTCAACGACTGCTGGGACGCCGAGGACGGCCTCGCGCCGGCGACGCCCGCGAAGTCGCCCTACGAGAAGGTCGCGCGGTCCGCGAGCCTCAGCGCGCCGCCGGCGCCGCCGCGGTCGACGACGCCCCTCCCGCCGGCGACGGGGCCGCGCCGCGCCGTCTCCTCCGCGAGCTCCTACCACGACGAGTCCGACGACGACTTCTTCGCGAGCCTCGGCATGGCCGCGAAGCCCAAATTCAAGCGCTAGCGCCGCAATCCCGCTCCTTTAACCTCTGCACCGCCAGGCCTTGTCAAGCATCTCAAATCCAAAGCAGTTTCGCGCGCGACGATGTCGACGTGGAGCGAGTACTTTGGTTATGCTAAACCTGTGGGCTCGATTTGCTCTCCGAGGCTTCACTAATGCATTACGTTACGTACGGACTAGCCCGAATCCTAGTATTCCTACGTTTCTCGAAAAAAACGGAGGTGTTTCTTTTGCCGCGGGAAATCCCATTTCATCCAGCCGCTAGGCAAATAAGATTGAGTTTGACCATGGCAGGAAACTCCATACTTCGCGATTAACGTGACCAATTTCTGGATGCAACATTTTTTGCTCGCTTTAGATTTGCCCGAATTGAACACAAGCACGTCCTTGATCATCGCTGTCTTGAACTCATCTTCGTATGCCCCTTCGAGCGCCGGGATGGACATCCGCGCGCCGGTCGCGACGAGGCCCGCGACGCGGCGGACGAAGTCGTCCGCGGTCAGTTCCGCGGCGCGGCCAGCAGGATTGAGTTTCCGCTTGGTAGCTGCGGCTGCAGCACGTAGACCAGGCTTAGTAGACGGTTCACTGACGGCCGCGGCGTTACCCAGGGGCGACTTCGGCGGAACGTAAAGCACGATGTCGTGCGGAACGACCGCGACGCCGTTCACGAACTCGACCGAAATCTCCATCTCGTTCGGCCCTGCGCCGCGGTGGCGCACGGGCTCTCCGAGGCCGAGGCGATGCATGACTTCCGCGTGCGCCACGGTCACGCCCCGATCGACCTCGAACGCCTTGGTGATCGGGTCTTTCATGGAGCGTCCCAGAGACCGAAGCAAGACTACCTTCTTCAGCAGCTGGCAGCTGACGATCAACTGCGCAATCTCTGGGCGGCTGAGAATTTCGAGTAGCGACGTCATTCGCGGGCACGCGCGCGTTCAGCGGGACTCGCGGACGACCCGAGAGGAGCCGAATGCGATTCCTTTGTGGAGGAACCTGTTCAGCGATTCATGGCCCCGCTCGCCGCGCGCGCGGCGAGATCCACGCCGCGGACGACGTGGTCGAGGCGACGTAACGTGTGCGTCGACGCCGTCGTCTGCGTCCGGCCACGGACGGCGCGAGCGGGGCGACGCACGGCGTCGCCGCGGCGGCGCCGAACCGGACGCTTCCGCTGTCACTGGCCCGCGGCGAGACGTCGCCCGCCGCCGCGGCTCCGCGCGCGGGGCCGCACGACCTCGTTCGTGGCGCCGGGCTCGCGGCGCCGCGACGCGCCCGTCGCCGCGGACGAGGCGCTCGAGGCTCCCGAACGACGTCGCGGCGCCGAACCGGCGCGTTTCCGCCGCGGCGCGCGGCGAGACGTCGATCGCCCGGCGCCGCGGCTCCCCGCGGGGCCCCAGACGTCGTTGGCGCCGCCCGCGCTCGCGGGCCGCGACGCGACCCACGCCACGGACGCCCGGTGCGCGACGAACGACGTCGCGGCGCCGAACCGGCGCGTTCCGCCGCGGCGCGCGGCGAGACGTCGATCGCCCGGCGCCGCGGCTCCCCGCGGGGCCCCAGACGTCGTTGGCGCCGCCCGCGCTCGCGGGCCGCGACGCGACCCACGCCACGGACGCCCGGTGCGCGACGAACGACGTCGCGGCGCCGAACCGGCGACGGCACCGGGTCTGGCACGCGTGGCGACCTCACCTCCGCTGGGAGGTATAGCAGCGGGATACTAGGTCTTATCATCCTAGGCTTCGTCCGACCCGCGGTTCTCCTTGCACGTGCGCGAGATCGGCGCCCGCGACGGTGCCGAGAATCTAACCCCCCCAAACCATCCGGTGACGAAGGCTTGCGTCGGCAGCGGCTTCGCGCGCTCGCGCGTCTCCTTGACATCGTCTAGGTCCTCGCCTCGCTGCTCTTGCCACAGCTGCGCGGCGTCCTTCGCTTCGCGCCGCCCTGCAATCCATATATTGGTGAGATAATCGGCCGTCACGTGCGGCTGCGACACGCGGTGGATCTTGGTCTTGTACGTAACGCGCAGCGCCTCCGCCGTCTCCGCAAAGTTCTCGTGCCGCTTGTCCCAGGGAAGTAATGCGCCGTCCGTGTAGCGCGCGTAGTCGAAGTTCGCCGGCGGCTCCTCGTCCTCCTCGAGCCAGGCCCCCGTAGCGACGTCGCGGCAGCTGACGCGGTTCGCGAAGAGGCCGTCGACGAGCGGCTGCATGGCGTCCGCCGTCGGCGGAATCTGCTCCAGGACCTCCTTGATCTTCCCCTCCTGCCACTTCTCGCGGTCGTCCGGAGAGGCGCCGCCCGCGTGGCCGAAGATGAGCTGCCGGTCGACGGCCGTCTTGAACAAGTCGTTGTCGACGGCGGGGGAGGGGAAGTCGAGGTTGATCTTGGAGACCGAGGACTCGCCCTCGGCGATCCGGAAGCCCCGGAGCTCCACCGTGAACTTGCCCGGCTCGCTCGTGACCTTGAGGTCGCTCTCTCCGTACCTCGCGAGCGACCCCGCGAGCTCCGCGACGCCCGAGAGCACGCCCGCGGCCTTGCAGTTCGACTCGCTGTAGGCGGGCATCTTGATGACGAGGGGGATCATCTTGGCGAAGTCGAAGAGGTTGACACGAGGGAACGGGAATTTCAATTCCATGGCCCCGGCGGCGACGAGGCCGCAGATGTTGACGCCGTCGTGGAAGCCGAGGTCGTCGACGGCGCGGGGCAGGAAGAAGAGGAGGCCCTCGAACTGCGGGCCGCCCTTGGCGTCGCGGCCGAGGGGGCAGACGAACAGGTGCGGGTAGTCGAGCGTGTCGGCCATCGTCGCATGCGGCTGCAACACCTTGATGAGGAGGCAGTGCTTGATGAAGTCGTCGCTGCACATGAGCGCCGTGCGCCCGACGAGGAGCGCCCGCTGCGCGTCGCCGCTGAGGTTGTGCTCCGCGGACTTGCCCCTGTTCCTGCAATTGAACAGGCGCGTGTACTCCGGGACCAGCGCCAGGTGCATGTAGTAGCCTAACTCTACCTGGCGCAGCGTGATCAGGTTCTTGTCGTACTCGTCCTCGATCTCGAAGCTGGGGCCGCCGTGCGCCCGGCCCTCGTCGATGCGGCGCAGGATGTAGTCGTAGAAGTGGTGGCGGCCGAACCCGTGCCACCCGATCCACACCCAGCCGACGACGTAGGGTCCGCAGCGCGTCTCGCCGCGAAGACGCTCCCAGCCCGGCTCGCCGTCGACGGTCTGCGCGGCCACCCACTTCAGCGTGATCAAATTGTGGCACGGTATGCTGCCGAGGCAGTAGCGCCCGGCGTTGACGGTCAGAAGCCAGAGCGGGTAGTGTATCGTGATGTTGTGTGTGTTCCCACGCACAAGGGGCTGGAGAGGGTCCACTACCCGGATTTTATCCTCCAGCGGCGCGACGCGCGACCCGCCGAACCGGAGCATCAGCAAGTCCACTCTAACAGGCTCCCGCCATCGAGAGGAGGTCTTTTACCGCTGCAAGCTGACTTCACTCAAACAAGGTTCAGTGACATCCACGTGATTAACAGAGATGGGCAGCCGCTGAAGAGCGATGCGCGTGTCCGCGCTCGAGCAGGCCGTGCAGCCCGGGGGCCGCTCGCCGGCCGAGGCCATGCCCGCGCCCTCGGCGCTCGAGGACAGAGGCCTCGCGTACCGCAACGTCCACGACGCCGAGGACGCGGCCGTAATCCCGGCGGAACGCGCGTCGCCGCGTCCCGCGACGAGACACTTCAACCACGCGGGCTCGCTACGCTGCCGCCACGCGGTTTTCCTGGCACGGCGGCCTGTCTTTACATCGGCAAGACGGCCGTCGGCGTCGCCTGCCCTGTTCCCGAATTCGGGAGCCCGTGCGGCGGAAACCCGTCCAGGAAGTCCCAGGAGCGCGCCGACGCGCCGCGCGACGAGAGGCTCGCGACGCCCGCCCGGAAACCGCTCGATCGTTCGACGCGACGGCGCGCCTCGAACGCGACGTCTCAAAAACTCGTAGGTCGCCGAACGCGGTACCGGCCACGTCGCGTTCCTCTACCGGGTCGACTCCGCGGCCGGCCACGACGCGATCCCGAGCTCCTCGGCGTCGACGGGGGAAACGGGTCCGCGTCGCAGCCTTCCGGGGCTTGACCGTCGGGCCCGCCCGTCGACTCGGAGACGCTCGAGTTCGACGCTCGAAGCAGCGCGGCGGCTCCTCGCCGTCGAAGACGACGTCGCCGCCGATGACGACACGCACGACGCGCCGCTCGAGACCGTCGACGTCGGCGGCGACAACGGCACGCGGTGCTCCTGGAGGCGTGCTCGACGCCCGAGGCGCAGATCGTCGCTCCCGTGCTCGCGCTCGCGGGGCTGCGGTGCGCCTCCTTCGCGTTCCCCTTGTTCGACGGCTCCGTGATGGGGCTCTTCCGCGCCACGGAGAAGGAGTTCTTCGCGAACTACGCCAAGGGCAAGGGCCGGGAGTACGCGGACTGGGAGAATCGCAAGTACCCGAAGGGCTTCAGCATGCAGCCCGAGCTGCTGCGCTTGCGCGCGGGCGAGCTCGTCGTGCTTGGCGTTCCGCTCCGCTCATCGTTCCAGAGACGCTTCCTCTACGCGGACTTCGTCGTCTTCGACGCGCTGGACGTCTACGCCGAGGTCTACGGCGCGCGCGCCGCGTTTCGCGGCCGGCCCGGCCTCGCGCGCTTCCGGGACGCCGTCGCCGCGCGGCCGAACGTCGCCGCGTACCTGCGCTCCGACCGGCGCTACAGGTACATCACGGTCCTCCAGCCCTACTTCCTCCTCCGCCACCTCGCCGCCTGTCGCGTCGCCCTCGCTGCGGCGGTGGTCGCGGCGCTGTATCGATGGTGTATTTTGTAAGTTCACAGGTCGTAACTTGAAGTGGATACCCTGGTCCGGAATGAAACACAAACTTTGAAGAAATCCTAGCGTCTAGAGGACTAGAGACAGCGTCTCTGGCAGAGACTCTGCATGCAACGTTTTGTCGCTCCGCGACGCCCGGCCGAGCCGCCGCCAGCTAACTTGCCAGCTCCTTTCACGCGCTCCTTTACGCACGCGCCGCGCCGCCTAGGGCGCGGCGACGGACGTCGCGAGGATGAGGCGCTCGATCTCGTCGTACTGGAAGTTGGGGAGGTCGAAGGTGATGGCCGCGAGGAACGCGGGCGCGGGCGCGAAGGCGCGCGCGGCCGCGTCCGCGGGCGCGTGGCGGCGGGCCCAGATGGCCGCGCCGCACTGGAGGAGCTCGAGGAGCCGGTTCGCGACGTCGGACCGCGTCCCACTGGGCACGGCGGCCAGCAGCTTCGCCGGGTCCCCGGGGAGGTCCGGGTCGAGCGTCGCGCGCGCCAATAGGAGCTGGCGGAGCCGCGCCATCCAGCGGAGGAGGTCCACGGCGACGTGGAGCTCGTCGAGCACGCGCCGGAGCCGCGCGTGCGCCGTGTCCGCGTCGTCGCGGAGCCGCCGGCGCCGCGCGCCGGGCGTGGCGCCGTCGTCGTCGTCGCCGTCGTGTTCGTCGCCGTCGCCGTCGCCGTCGTCCTCGTCGACGACGCGGTCGAGGTTGAAGAAGAAGCCGAGCTCGTCGTGGTGCCACTTCCACACGGCCGTCGGGTCCAAGTCGCCGTCCTCGCCGTAGGGCGCCTTGAGCAGCTCGCTGAGGCGCCGGTGGTGCGCCCGCAGGTCCGCCGCGCGCGACCCGTCGCCCGACGCGGCCAGGTCCGCCTCCCGCGCGAGCCGCGCGACGAAGGCCTCGGCGACGTCCCGCGCGGACGTTCCCGCGGGCGCCGCGGCGACGGGCGGCCAGAGCGCGGCCTCGTCGTCGAGGACCGTCGCGGGCGTCGGCCTCGGGCCGTCGGGCTCCTGCGCCGGCGCGTGGAAGTGGTCGCCGCGCTGGCACTCCGCGAGGAGGCTCCGGCCGCGGCCGTCGGACTTGGGGTCCCTGCGCTCGGACCGGCCGCAGACGACGGCCGCCGCGGCCGAGGTGAGGCGCCGCTGCTGCGTCGACTGCGTGTCCGCGACGTTCGACGCGTCGCCCGACGTGTCGCGCCGCGGCGGGTCGAGGCGCCAGAGGTGCGCGGCCGTCAACGCCTCGAGCTCCGCCTGCGAGAGCGACCGGCCGCCGCCCGCGCTCGGCGCGTCCGCGCCCGCGTCCGCGCGCCACGCCAACCCCGCCCCGATCAACGCCGTCGCGTCCGCCAACGGCTTCGGGAAGCAGGCGTTCGGGCTCTGCGTCGGCGCGGCCATCACGACCACCCCGCCGCACCGCTCCGCGCGGCACGCGCGCGCCGCCGCGACCAGCGACGCGACGAGCGGCGCCTGGCGCAGCGCCGCGGGCCGCTCGCCGTCGGCGCCGCCGCAGACGAGGGCGTCCGCGGCGTTGGCCCGCTTCCGCGCGAGCTTCGCGCCGCCCGTCGGGTCGCCGTCGGCCGTGTCGAGGACCGCCGCGAGGCTCAGGGGCCGCGCGCCGTACTCGCGCGTCGCGGCCTCGAGCACGGCGGCGGCCTCGGCCTCGGCGGCCTCCGACGCGCCCCAGACCCAGAGCACGGCGCAGTCCGTCGCCGCGGGCAGCGCCGCGGCCGCCGCGCGGAGGTGCGCGCGCGCGTCGTCGTCGCCGACGCGCGCCTCGAAGCGCACGCAGCACTCCCTCGACCCGAAGCGGCGGCACGCGGCCACCAGGTCCGCGACGCAGGCCGCGGCGTCGCCGCCCGGCGCGACGACGACCGTCGGGATGCAGGCGACGTGGCGCGCGGCGCAGCGCGCGGCGAGCGCGCCGCACGCGGGCGTCGACGTCCCGTCGGGTCGGAGCGCGGGGTCGGGCTCGCAGTCGACGTAGCCGTCGCCGCCGTCGGCGCTGTGCCAGGGGAAGGGCGCGGGCTCCGGGACCGCGGGCGCCCGGGGCGGCGGCGCGGCGCGGAAGCGGCGGCCGAAGAAGCCCCGCGTGTCCTCCCCGGCGTCGGCGTCGCCCGCGACGGGACCGCCCGCCGCGCGCGCGGCGTCGCCGTCGAACGCGTCCATGCCCGCGCCGTCGCAGAGCACGAAGAGCGCGTTGAGGCGCCAGGACGCGAGGCGCCGCGCGTCGTCGTCGACCTGCGCGGCCCGCGGCGCGGCGGCGCCGCGGACGTCGACGAGGCCCGCGCGGACGGAGGCGTCGGGCCCGTCGTCGATGGCCAGCGCGGGCAGCTTGAAGACCGTCGACGACCCGCCGGCCTCCGTCGCGCAGGACGCGTGGAAGCGCAGGAGCTGCGCGAGCGTCGACGCGCCGTGCTTGAGCCCCGCGGCGTCCGCGCCGACGACGGCGGCCGCGCCGCGCGCGACGAGGATCCGGTAACTCTCGGGCCCGCCCGTGGACCGCGCGCAGAGCCGGAAGCTCACGTCGTGGGGCTCGCCCAGCGGGCCCACGACGACGGCGAAGCGCGCGCCGATCTCCACCCGTAAAGTGCGGAGCGCGGACGCGTACGCCGCCTCGGCGGTGTCCGGATCTTCGACGCCGACGACGATCGACGGCCCGCCGAGCCTCAGGTCCGGCGCGCCCCGCAGCAGGCGGCAGCGCCGCGGCGGCGGCCAGACGAGGGGCGCGCGGCACCGCGCGGCGCCGTCGGCGCCCTCCGCGGGCCGCGGCGCCGCGGCCGGCGCCGCGGCCGGCGCCGCGGCCGCCTTCTTCGGCGGCGGCTCGGGCGCGGCGCAGGCCGCCTGGACGTCCGGCTTCGTCGCGAGGTCGCAGGCGCGCTTGCCCGCGTTCGTGCCCTCGGCGACGGCGAGGGCGACGTCCGCGCCCGCGGCGACGAGCTTCTCGACGCACTCCCCGTGGTTGGCCTTCGCGGCCTCGTGGAGCGGCGTGACGCCGTCGTCGTTGAGCGCGTCCGCGGCGACGCCGGCGGCCAACAACGCCTCGAGGGGCGCGACCTGGCCGAAGGACGCGGCCCAGTGGAGCGGGCCGTCGCCGCCGAAGGGCGCGCAGTCGCTGAGGAGCGGCGACGGTCCGAGGAGCGCGAGGCACTTCTCGACGCGCGACACGTCGCCGAGCGCGACCTGCTGCATGAGCTCCGCGTGCGCCGCCGCGCGGCAGGGCGTGCCGTCCCTGAGCCAGGCCGCCGGCGCGGCCACGGGCGGGTACGCGCCCACCCTCAGCAGCGCGCGCACGGCGTCGACCTTGCCGTGGTCGCACGCGACCTGCAGGAGGTGCGCGCCCGCGTCGTTCGTCGCGTCGCCGAGGACGCGGCCCAGGTCGACGGGGTCGCCGGGCGCCTCGAGCTTCTCCTGGAGCGACTTCGCCGCCGACGCGACGATGTCCGCGCGGCCGTACTCCGCCGCCGCGAAGAGTACGCGCAACTCCTCCGGCGGGCCCGGCTCCTCCTTCGTCTCCTCGTCGCTTAACGGCTCCTCCGACTCGCTGTCGGACATGGTCGGCGGCGGCGCGGTGGTGCGCTCGCTGTCGTCGCGGCGCCAACAGCGGAGTGCGATCGCGGCGCGGAGATGCGGCGCGGGCTCCAGGTGGAGGCAATCTTGCTGCGCAAGTGCACCCAGGATGCCACAATCGATTGGCTGCCCCGGACCCACGATGGCCGCGTCTACGACTGGTTCTCGGCTGCCCGCACCCACGATGGCCGCGTCTCGCGTCGTGCTCGTCGCGCTCGCCGCACGGCCGGCGCTCGCCGCCGTCGCCGGCGGCTACCCGAGCGGCCCGTCGCGCGTCGCGCCGGCGATCGTGGGCAACTGGGGCGATGCCTGGACCGTGCTCTGGCCCTTCTTCGCCGTCTGGCTGGGCACGGCGCTCGCCGTCGCGTATTACGCGCTCGGCAAGGCCCTGCGGGCGCGGCAGAAGCCGCTCTCGAAGACGCCGGTCAAGGCGCGCCGGTCGTCGACGGTGACCGTCGCCCCGCCGCAGGAGAACTTTAGCACCGCGCAGGACGTCGCGGGCGCGACGCGGCGCAAGAGCGCGTCCTCCGTGGACCTCGAGGGCGTCGAGCTCTCGCCGACGCGGAACCCCGTCCTGGACGACGCGGTCGACGACGAGGCGCCGGCCGCCGCGCCGGAGAAGATCGAGATGCGCGGGCTCCGGGAGACCAAGGCCGGCACGGCGGCCTACGTTATGTGCCTCGCGACGACGGCGTCGCTCTTCGCGCTCGTGATCCTCTGCATCGTCGACTACTACGTGGACTGCCAGATGAAGGGCATCGACAACTTGTGCTTTTACGGCAAGTACCCCATCTTCGGCAACTACGCCGAGAATTCGCGCGTCTTCTTCGCGGCGTGGTTCGCGCTGAACGTCTGGCTCGCGGTCGCCTTCTTCTTCAAGAACGACCTGCGCGACTTCTTCCGCGAGCCCTGCGCGCTCGACGACGCCAAGCTCGTACGGGTCTGGATCGCGGACGAGGAGGAGCAGCTCAACGCGGAGTCGTCGGCGCTCGTCCGCGGCGCGCGCGCGGTCCAGAATTGGCTCCAGGGCGACGCGCCGCCGGGCCACGGCGCGACGGTGCCCGTGCTCGCGCTCGAGGCGGCGGAGGCGGCGCTCGCGGACCCGTCGGACCTCGCGGAGTGCGGCGTGAACCTGACCTGCGACGGGTCCTGCGGTCTAGGCGTGGGGCTCAAGCTCTCCCTCAAGGGGACCTACGAGCGCGTCACCCGGGCCTGCGAGGACCACTTCGCCGGTCCCCCCGCGGGCCGCAAGTACGTCGTCGTCGAGGCGACGCGCTACGTCTTCGACGGGTCCCGCTTCGAGCGGGCGCGCGTCGACGTGCCCACGCGCTTCCAGGGCCTCGACGCGCTCCTCCAGCGCGGCGGTTTGACGCCGTCGGAGGCCGCGGACCGGCTCGTCTACGGCGGGCCCAACGCCATCGCGTTCCGCGTCGACACGTGGCTCGAGAGCCTCACGAACGAGTTCGTCAGCGTTTACTATTTGTACCAATTGGCGTCCTACCTCGTCTGGTTCTGGTTCTCCTACCTCGTCGTCGGCTGCCTCCTCGGCTCCGTGGTCATCGCGTCCGCGGCGCTCAACATCGCCATCGCGAGAGCCAACCAGCGGACCATCGCGGAGCTGACGAAATCCGTCGGCGACGTCGACGTCGTCCGCGACGAAGCTCGCCGGCGCGAACAGCTGGTGGTTTTTAGGGGACAACTGGGAGTCGACGGTCGTCTTCGTCGTCGTCGCGTTCCAATACCTGTCGTCGTCCGCGATCTTCTCGCTGGGCAGCAAGTACCGCCAGCCCATCTGGGAGAACAAAACGATCGTCGCCATGTGGGTCGGCTTCGCGGCCTTCCTCACCTTCCTGCTCCTCTCGCCGCAGAACGCCGTCACGGAGCTCTTCCACATCGCGTCGCAGCCCTTCAACGAGGAGGGCACGGCGTCGCCCGTGTGGGAGGACTACCAAGAGAAGAAGGCGTCCCGGCGCCTCGAGGACGCGACGCTCGCGCCGACGCCGCCGCCGGGCGACGCCGCGACGTCGCCGGGCATGTCCTTCGGCCTGCGCTTCGAGCTCTTCGCCCTCGTGTTCCTCGGGCTCGCCGTGAATCTGGCCTTCGAGAAGGTCGTCATCCAGGGGCCCGTGAACGTGTGGTGCCGCAAGTTCTTCAGCTACGACGACCGCGTGCCGCCGCGCCTCTGAGAGAGGCGGCGATGCAGAGACGCCGAAGGAGAACGGCCCCAGGGTTAGGAGTAGAGGTAGGAACGGGGACACCCACCTGCGGGCCGTATATGCCCCGCTCGGAGAGCGGTTCCAAGAGGTCCTTGGACCGAGCGCAGCGCTCTGGAGCCTCTCTGGCCCAGGGCTTGGCCATGTCTTGGCCCCGGGGGGGTCCGCAGGCGGGGGCAGGCGTTCCTCGCTCTCGTGACGCAAGCGTGCGCAAGCCCTCCGCGCCGCGCGCACGCCGTTCGAGCTAAGGCACCGCTGTGATGGGCGCGTCGCTATCGGGCTTCGTAGCCAAGGCGCCGGCGCCGCCCGCCGAAGCGCCGCCGGCGACGAAGCGGCCGCGCCCCGCCTCGGGGAAGGATGCGTCCTTCACCCGCGTCCTCGAGGCAGAGAACAACGTGACCACGATCCTGGCCTTCGCCGGCTACCGCACCGTGCTCACGCTCGAGACGCTCTGCCCGCGCGCGCGGCGCGTCGTTCGCGGCGCGCGCGTCGAATTGGACGTGTCGCAAGAGACCGACCTCACGCTCGCCACCATGATCGCCATGCGCGGCGAGCTCTTCGAGGCGCGGCGCGCGGGCGTCTTCAAGGACGTCGAATACACGTTCGAGTTCAACTACGACGACTGGAGCCACCGCGCGGCCGACGTCGTCTACCGCGGCGACCGCCCGCTGCTGCTGTCGCCGCCGCCGCGCGGCGCGGCCGTCGACGGGCTTCGTGGCGGCGCGGACTGCGACAAGGCGCGGTCGGCGTGCGCGGTCGCGGCCGTGGACCGCCGCCGCGCGGCCCTCCTGTCGATCGGCTTCGTGTCGGTCGAGCTCGGCACCAAGAGCGGCGACGGCGGGCGTGGCGTCGGTGCGATGTGCAGTCTCGCGCATCGACATCTTTCCCAACCTATTGAGACTCGGTACCGGCGCGACAAACAGGCCGTACCGGCGGAGCTTCTGGATGCGATGGGTGGCATCCATTGCCCGCGACGCCTCGTGGAAGCGGCCGAGCGCCGCGAGGCCCCGCTTCAGGAGGAGGACCACGCCACGCGGGTGCATCTGGACCGAGCGATCCGGCAGGCCGCGCGTGCTTCCGTGGTCCTGGACGAGCCCTCGCTCCGACGGATTCTGGTGCTTACCTGGAAATACATGTCTGAGAACGGCTGGCCGGCTCTCTCCGAAGCCGTTTTCGAGCAGGAGGTCTGCGGACCGGCGGGTGTCGGCGCGACCGCCGCGGTCTGGGAGGAGGTGAGGACTGGGGTGCTCCTGCCGCTCACGGCCGTGTACACGCCCGTGGGATCGACCTCGCAGCGAGCCGAGGGCGATGTTCGATGCGGGGACGTCGTTCGCGTCGCATGCTACCACTGGTTTTGGCCAGCAATATCGGCTTTTGCCCTGACTTCACTCGCGCGCGACGCTGCGCTCTGCTTCAGCCAGACGCACTCCGTTGCGGCGTCGACCTTTGAAACCTTTGTGATCCGACAAGAGAACAAGAACTTCAAGAATAGCAACGGAGTTTGGTCCGCCGCGCTCGCCGTCCTTGACGATCTGGCGACTCGGCGTGACGGTGAGCCGTCCGACGAGGCCGGCAAGCAGCGCTGGCAAGCAGCGATCCAGCCTCTCCTCGGCGCCGAGCGCCTTCACACGCTCGCCGTGAACGACGAGGTTGAGTTCGCCGTCGGCGACCCGGACGGGATCCCCGTCGAAGACGATCTCGAGTGGACCCGCGGGACAATCGTCCGCATCGTCAAGCACAAAGCGGTCGTCCGCGTCGGCGAGGACGAGCGCGAGGTCTACTTCGGTCAACTACGTCTCGTCGAGGAGCGCCCGTGCCCCGCGGTCGTCCTGTTGGCGCACGCCGTCGCGGACCACCGCAACGGCCTCGTTCGCATGCTCATGAACTCCGAGCGCATGTCGCTCCCTCTGTCTTACGTCGTCGGCGAGCCCGGCAAAGCCATCTCCGTTCGGACGGACAAGCGTTGCACGGCTTTGGACCACGCGATCGTCTCGAAGAACTTTGTCGCTATCGGGATGTTTTGGGCTGCGTACGCGGAACCTGCCCCCGAGGACTACGGCGGCGCGTGGCGCGCTGTTCTAGCTACTTCCCGCTCTCTCGTCAAGGCCCTAGATCGTGATGCCGATTGGTCTCCGACCGAACAAGTGAGCTTCAAATGTGCGCTTCGTGCTGCTCCAGGCCCTTACCGTGAGCACCTCAACGCGTGGCGCGCCTTCGAAGTTCAGACACGGAATGCTGAGAATATATTAGGGGATGCTGCAAAGTCGACTGTGCGCGCGTCAACACTCGCTGTCATCAACGACGACATCGATGGCGTGCGTAGAATGCTGGGTCGTTGCTTATATGCTGTGGGCCGCGCTCACATGATCTCAAGGCCGTGGCAGGTGATTTCTTTGCTCTGGCGCACGGGTCCGACAGCACCGTCTGATCCGCGCGACTCGGCGTTAGCTGCATACGAGATCACTCTTCGAGTCATGCTGATGTGGGCATGCAAATGCGGCCGCCTCGAAATTCTTCGAGAAATCTTGCGTCCACCGATACCCTTTCCTTTGAAAAACACATGGATGATGGCGCTCATTAGCATCGCGGAAGGTCACACGCGCTGCCTCGAACTCCTCCTGTCATCCAGCACTTCGCGTCAAGGCATTCTGTCGTGCTTCGCCCCCGATGCGCCGTCCGTACTTCGACAGCACGGAGAGCAGATCGTACTACAAGCGGTCGACTTTGGCGACAGCGCGGCCATTGACTCGCTTCGGCTCGCGGGCGTACCGTTGGTGTTCCACGACACGACGAATGTTATTTTTCATCCCTTAGAAGACGCATGTCGCTTGGGACAGCCAGAATCTGTCAGGGCCAGTGTCTCGCCTACGTAGCCTCGTCCGGAGCCTACGAACCTATGACCTACGCGCCCTCGCAGGTCCGCGCCCTGCTACGCGATCCACAGGTGTGCGCGTCAGTTCAAGAACGACGCTCGGAGTGTTTTCACTTCGCTGCAGACAATGGTAACGCGGCCTGCCTGGCCGTGCTTTTTGAAAAGTTCACTATTGCGCAAGCAAAAACTAACCCCCATGAAGTCTTTGGAACGAGCCCGATCCTCACTCTAGCGGCGGCTAGCAACGACTTGGCAACGGTCCAGATTTTGCTGGGTCAGCCAGGAATTGACGTCGATGAGAGACCTCCTGGGCTGAAGAGCGCGTTGAGTGTGGCGGGTTCGAACCTGAACTATCTCATCGCTTCCGCGCTTCTTGCGCGAGGCGCGGTCGACGGTCTTCCGAAACCCTCGCGGGATTTTGATGATGTCCTTGACTACGCCTTAGACTCGAAGAAACGTGGGTGTGTGAGCTTCGTGCGTCTTATCTTACGCGAAAGGCAGCGATTTACGCTGGACCTCATCGGCTACGTCAAACGGCACTGGGTGCGCGACGGCCCTCTGGCAGCTTTCCTCGACGACGATGCGAACTTAGTATCGCAGCCTGATGATAAAGGATTGACGCCGCTCCACATTTACGTTTACCATGCCACTATTGGAAACAAGTCATTCAGCAAAAAATTCCGCATGTTTGAATGCATTGAGCTTCTCATCGTTCGCGGCGCTGATCTCGACGCGAAAACGACCTCGTCTATTACGACAGATTCAGAAGACTATCTTTTTTGCGGCGCCAATCACCCCGTCCAATCTGGCATGACTCCGATGGATATTGCACGCGACTGTGGTGTCGCAGATCGACGGCCAACAGTCATCGCCGCCGTCGAGGCTGCCGTCAAAAAGCGCGATGCGGCGCCCACCATGACGTAACGCTACAAGTACTAACCCGAAGCTAGCTAGGTAGTAAAACATTACGTAAGCTTGGGCGCGCCCCCGAGCGACGAGAGGCCCGGGCCCGCGTCGCCCTCGTCGTTCTCGTCGCCCTTGCGCTCCTTCTTCTTCGCCTTGGCCTTGGACTTGCGGCGCTCCTTGCGTAGCATGGGGTCCTCCTCCTCCTCCATGGCCTGCTTCTTCTTCTTCTTGCGGCCGTCGTAGAGGAGCATCTCGAAGGCCTCCCAGCCGAAGAACGGCGACGCGCGCGCGTAGGCGACGCGGACCGCGCGCGCGTCCGCGTCCGTGAGCCCGCCGCAGCCCAGGGACACCAAGGCGTCCTTGAGCTGGGGCTGGCTCAGGCGCCGGAGCACCTGGGCCTCCGCGGGCGGCGCGTGGCGCATGCAGAGCTGCGTCCAGAAGTCGCCGTCGGTCTCGCCGCTCTCCTTGCAGGCCTTGACCGCGAGGCGGCTCGCCTTGGCCTTGAGCTTCGACGTCTTCGTCGGGTTCAGCCAGGAGCAGAAGGTGACGTAGTCGATGCGGTCGGGCACGCCCCAGATGGCCTGGACGAGGCCCCAGTCCGCGCCGTCGAGATCTAAATCCCTCGTCTTCTTCGCGACCTTCTCCAGCGTGCTCCGGAACTTCTTCAGCGAGATGTGGCCCTCGGCGTCGGCGTCGTACTTCGCGAAGAGCTGCTCCTCGAGGCGCGTGACGTCGTACTTGGTGGCGGACACGACCGCGCGCACGGACCGCCACAGGGTGCCCAGGCCCTCGCCGCCGGGCACCTGGCCCCGCGCGAAGACCGCGGCGTCCTGGGGCGGCACGGCGCCGTCGCCGTCGATGTCGACGGCCGTGAGGAGCGCTTCCAGGACCGCCGGCGTCGGGTCCTCGAGGCCGCGCTTCTTCACGAGCCGCCGCAAGCCCGCGGCGGACACCTTGCCGTCCTCGGCGTCCGCGAGGCCCGCGAGGGCCGCCTCGAGGTCCTCCATGCCGCCGAGCGCCGCGCGGATGGCCTCGACGGCGCCGTCGATCCGGGCCACCTCCTCCGCGGTCGGCCGCGGGTCCGGCTCGTCGCGCGGGCTCGGCTTCGGCGGCGCGTCCTCGCGCGACTTGCGCCGCTCGCGGCGGCCGCTCTCGGGCCGCGTCTTCGCGCCGCGCGCGGCCGTCGACGGGTCGAACTCCTCGCGCACGGGCTCGGGCTCCTGGGGCTTTTCCTCGGGCTTCTTCTTCTTCGGCTTGTCCGGCTTCTTCAGCGCCCACGGCGACGCGACGTACTCGATCTCCGCGTCCTCCTCGGGCTCGGGCTCGGGCTCGGGCGGCTTGACCTTCTCCGGCTCGACGAAGCGCTTGTTGTGCTTCTTGCCCTTCAAGGGGCGCACGGTCTTCCGCGCGGGCCGGTCGGCGTCGTCGTCGCCGTCGTCCGCGGCCTTGGCGGGCGCGCCGGCCTCGTCCGCCTCCGCCGGCGCGTCGCCCGCGAGGGCCGCCTCGGCGAGGTCGTTGGCGACGCGCTTCGCGACGACGGCGAGGAGCTTCGCGTGGCCGCGGCGGACGTTCGGCAGTGCGAGCGCGTCCTCCTCCGTGAGCGTCGACAGCGCCTCGAGCGTGTCGAAGCCGTCCTCGACGAGCGCCGGCGCGCAGGGCGCGAGCGACGCGTAGCCGTGGGCCGCGAAGTAGTCCACGAGCTTGCCCGCGGCGTTCTTCTCGCGCGGCGCCTCCTTCTTCGGCTTGTGCTCGACCTTCTCCCGCTCCTTGGCCGTGTACTTCATGAGCTGCTTGTACGCCAGGCTCGGCGCCTCGGGCTCCGGCTCGGGCTCCGGCTCGGGCTCGGCCTCGGAGATCTTCGCGGGCTCGACGGGCGCGAGGCGGTCGCCGCGGATCTTCTCGCCCTTGGTCGCCTTGTTGAAGCCCTTGAACTTGAAGGTCTGGAAGCGGCCCCGGGGCGCGCCGACCTCGGCGAAGGGCTCCTTCTCGTGGTCCGGCACGACGATGGGCGCCGGCGCCGCGTCCGCGGCCTCGTGGTCCTCCTCGCCTCTTCGCGGCAGGCGCGGGGCCCGTGTAGACGACGCCCTGGTACTGCGATGCGTTGTTCCGCGACGGTTCCTCGGTCCGTTCTTCGGTCTGCGCCGCCGCGGCGGGCTCGGGCTCGGGCTCGGGCGCGGCTGCGGTCTGCGCCACCGCCGCGGGCTCCGCCGCCGCGGGCTCGTCGAAGTCGGGCTCGTCGTAGGCGTCGTTCTCGTCCTCGTCGTCCGCGTCCTCCGCCGGCGGCGCCTTCGTCGGGGTCGCCTGCGCCGCCGCCTCCGGCTGCTGCTTGGGCTTGGGCGCCGCGGGCTCGGCTGCCGCCTTGGGCGCCGCGGGCTCGGCCGCGGGCTCTTGGGGCGCCGCGGGCTGAGCTGCCGCTGGTTTGATCGCCGCGGGCTGAGCCGCCGCGGGCTGTGGCGCCGCGGGCTTGGCCGCCGCGGGCTGTGGCGTCGCGGGCTTGGCCGCCGCGGGCTGTGGCGCCGCCGGCTCGCTCGCCGCGGGCTTGGTCGCCTCGGGCTTAGCTACCGCGGGCTCCGACGCCGGCTGTTTGGACGCCGCCGGCTTGGTCGCGGAGGGCTCGGGCGCCGGCTTGGCCGCCGCGGGCTCGGGCGCCGGCTGTTTGGGCGCCGGCGGCTTCGCGGGCTCGGGCGCGGGCGTCGTGATCTCGGGCGCCGCGGGCTCGTCGAAGTCTTCCTCGGCCTCCTCGGGCTCCGGCTCCGCCGCCGCCGCCGGCTCGGGCTCCGGGGGCTCGTCGTCCGCGCGCGGGCTGTCGAAGGCCGTCTCGTCCGCGCCGCCGGCCATGAGCGCGTCGTCGTCGGCGTCGTCCGGCGGCGTTTCGGCGGCGGGCGCGTTGTAGACGTTGTTGAAGAGGGCCGCGGCGCCGCCGTTGCGCTTCGCCTCGACGAACTGGGGCACGTCCGGGAGCTTGGGCCGCGCGTCGGGCGCGGGCCGGTTGTCGCCGTCCCAGTCCCAGGGCAGCTCGCCGTCCTCGGGCCAGGGCGCCGACGGCGCGTCCTCGAGCGTCTTCCGCGCGTCCGCGGCGCTGAAGGCGCCGACGGCGCCGAGGAACTCGTCGACGCGCCTCTTGACGTAGGACTCGGACGGCCACGTGCGCCGCGCGATCTTGGAGAAGACGACCTTCGTTCGCGGCCCCGCGTCCGCGTCCGTGACGACGGCGACCTGGACCTCCAGCGCGCCGACGCGATTCTTGTCGCCGCTGTTCGCCGGCGATTCCACGAGCGACACGACGGACGCCGCGCGGACGCCCCACGCGCCCAGCGCGTCGAGCGCCGCCCGCGCGGCCTTGTCGGCCTCCGCGGCGTAGCGGCTCGGGTCGTGGCGCGTCGACAGCTGGCGCCCGCGGTTCGGGATGGCCTCGACGGTGACGAGCGCGTCCCAGCGCCGGAGCTTCTTGTAGGCCTTCCACGTCCGCGGCTCGTTCGCCGGCGACTTCGACGGGTCGAAGGGCCGCCGCGGCTCGATGGCCGCGGCGCCCTTGAAGTCGCCGGCGGCGAGGAGCCGGCCGTACTTGCCGCCGCTCTCGATCTTCTGCCAGCGCGCGCAGCGGTCGACGTAGTGGCGCGCGGACTGCTGCAGCGCCGTCGTCGGGTAGCCCGCGGGCACCTTTTTCGGCGGCGACGCGGGCGGTGGCCGCTCGTAGGGCTTGGCGCCCGCGGCCACGAGGCGCGCGGCGGAGGCGTCGGTCCACTTGGCCTTGGCCTTGTTGACCTTCAGACTGCCGTTCTTGCCGACCTCGAGGCCGAGCTCGGACATCGTGGTCGCGTGCTTGCTCGTCGACGTGACCTTGAACGCGAGCGACGCCTCGTAGTCCTTGGCGTTGACGCGGTGGCCCGTCGACGCGTCGTAGGTCGACGGCGCCGGCGGCTTCTTCTGCTTGTGGACGACGACGCGGAAGACGGGCGCCGCGCCCCCGGCCTCCGCGGGCTGGTCGCCCGCGGCCGCGACCGCGCGGACGTGGCGCAGCGCCGCGCCGACGGCGACGGGGCGCACGGTCTGGGGCTCCTTCTCCTCGAAGCGGTCGTCCCAGGCGCGCACGGGGCCGTGGGCCTTGGCCTTGGCCCTGCGCCGCTCCGCGACCGGGCTCGCGGGCCGGTAGACGCGGCGCGGCGCGCTCCGCGGCCGCTGCTTCTTCTTCCGCTTCGCCGCGGGCTTCGCCGACGCGGCGCCCGCGCGCCGCTCGCCGCGCTCGCGCTCGTCGAGGCGCGCCTCGAGGCTCGCGATCTTCGCTAAAAGCGCGTCCATGGCCTCGTCGCGCTCGGGGCTCGACTCCGCCGCGGCGACGACGGCCGGCGACCGCGCGGACGCCGACGCGGACTGGGGCCGCGGGCCGGCGCGCGCCGCGGCCTTGGCCGCGGGCGCCGACGCCGCGAAGGCCGACGCGGGCGTCGACGCGGACGGCTCGAGGCGCCGCGCGGCCGCGGGCTCGTCCTGGCGCCGCGTCTTCGCGGACTGGGGCCGCGGCGCCT
>NW_008705572.1:0-46477 GCF_000186865.1 Aureococcus anophagefferens | reverse complement strand
CGGCGAGTCCGTCGCCCAGGCCTCCGGCGAGGGCTGCGGCGACGGCGGCGCCTTGGCCGCGGACGCGCCGTTGAAGCCCCAGCCGCTCGACGCCACCGACGGCGGAGCCGCGCGCGCGGCCGCGTCGGGCGCCGGCGTCGTCGTCGCGGCCCAGCCGGGCGACGCCGCCGCGGCGGCCGCCGCCGCGCCGGACCCGGACGCCCAGCGCGGCGACGCGGTCGTCGCCACGGGGGTCTCGGGCTCGAACTCTTCTTCTTGGTACGTAGAAGTCGCCTCGACGACCGCGACGGGCTCGAACTCTTCTTCGTCGTAGCGCTGGCTCGACTTCTCCACGAGCGTCGCCGGCGGCGCGTCACTGTCGAACGCCTCCGAATAGCCGCCCGCGGACGGCTCCGGCGCGGCGGGCGTCGGCTCCTCGACGGACACGGGCAGCTCGACGCTCGGCTGCGGCGACGGCGGTCGGCCCGCGTCGGCTCCAGCGCTAAAATCATCTGCGTAATCGTCGTTGGCGGGCTCGTCCGCAAAATCATCTTCGCCATAGTCGTCATCCGCCGGTGCGATGGCCGTCTCCGTCTCCGACCGCGGCCGCGCGGGCGCCGCTTCGACGTCGTTCTCGACGAAGCCCGACTCTACGCTCGGTTGACTCGCGAAGTCGTCGCCGTAGGATTGGGCGTCTCCGTCAGCGGCGGGCGCGTGCACGGCCATGGTCGAGGCGCGCCGCGCCTCGGCCGCCGCGGCATCCTTTTCAAAGCTATCGCCGCCCTCGAAGTCGTTGTCCTCGTAGACCCCGCCATCGGAGTTGTCGTCCGCTTCGGGAGGCGACGGCGACGCCGCGGCGGCCTCCTCGAACTCATCCTCGTACGCCTCGGCGTCGTCCGGCTTCGGCGGCGCGGGAGAAGCGACGTCGAAGTCATCGTCGGCGTAGTCCGCGTCGTCGGCCGGCGGCGCGACAGAGGGTCGCTCGGCGACGAAGTCCTCCGCGTAGGCATCCTCGTCCTCGGGCGAAAACGCCTGTTCCTCCTTCTCCGCGCCGAAGTCGTCGTCGTAGCCGTCGCCCTCGCTCGGTTCTCCGATGACCTCCTCCGTGGCGACGCGGCGCAACGACGGCACGTCTCCGTCAGCGTCGAAGCCGTCCTCCGAGTACGCGTCTCCGACCTCCTCGGTGTTCGCGCGCTTCAAGGGCGAGGCGTCGAAGTCCTCCAAGTACTCGTCGTCGTCGTCCTCGATGATGTCGTCGACGCTGCTCATGCTGGCGCAGACGCCGGAGCTGTGCGCCGCAGTTGTGCGCGTGGCGCCAGCAAAGCTTCGGCACTCGCGGCAGAGGTACGCGCGCCCGCAGCCGTCAGGAGCCGAAGTCGCGCGCGAGGTCGACGCCCGACCGCGCGCACGACCTCCCACGCGCAACTGGCTTGTCGGGAGCTGCCCAAGCACCAGAACGGCCGCCGCACAGCCGAGATACTTCAGTGTTGCTGCTCCTCCAGCCTGGCGGGCAGCCTCGCGCGTTCGAACCTCGCCGCCATGGCCGCACCGCCGCCGCTCGCGCCGCCGCCGCCGCCGCCGCCGCCGCCCATGGCGCCGCCAGCTCCGGAGCCGGAGCCGGCGCCCGTCGAGCCTGAGCCCGCCGACGACGGCTACAAGCTCGTCTGGAGTGATGAGTTCGACTACGAGGGCCTGCCCGACAGCCGCAAGTGGTCCTACCAGGTCGAGGCGAACAACTGGGTCCACGATCGCAACCACAACGAGCAGCAGTGGTACATGAGCGGGCGCAAGGAGAACTCGTACGTGAGCGACGGCACCCTGAAGATCACCGCGCGGCGGGAGGACTGGATCGGGAACCCGTTCACGAGCGCGCGCATCCGGACGCGCGGCAAGGGCGACTGGCTCTACGGCCGCATGGAGGTCCGCGCGAAGCTGCCCGCGGGCCGGCCCGGCATCTGGCCCGCGATCTGGCTCATGCCCACGGACCAGCGCTACGGCGGCTGGCCGCGGAGCGGCGAGGTCGACATCATGGAGTGCGTCGGCTGGGACCCGGGCGTCATCCACAACAGCGTGCACACGGGCGCGTTCAACCACCGCCTGAAGAGCCACAAACACGCGGTCATGCGCGTGCCGGACGCGCACGACGCCTTCCACGTCTACGCCGTCGAGTGGACGGAGGAATCCATTAAATACTTCATCGACGACGTCCAGACCTTCGAGTTCAAGAACACGAAGAGCGGCAGCAGCGACGAGTGGCCCTTCTCGCAGCGGTTTTACATCATCCTCAACGTCGCCGTGGGCGGCAACTGGGGCGCCGTCAAGGGCATCGACGCGGCCTGCCTGCCGACGACCATGGAGATCGACTACGTCCGCATGTACCAGCGCGGCGTCGCGGACACGGCGGGCACCGAGCTCCCGCCGCCGCCGCCCGCGGAGATCCCCGGCGGCCAGTTCGTGCCGCCGCCCGCGCCGCCGAAGCCGCCCGCGCCGCCGACGCCGCCGCCCGCGCCGACGCCGCCGCCCGCGCCCGAGCCCGCCGCCCCGCCCCCGTCCGCGTGAGGGCAGCGTTGAATCTAGGAGCCTTTAAGCTGAACGCAAAGGGAAGGACAAACACGACTACCGCTTCTTCTCGAGCTTCGTGCCCGTGATGAGGAGGAGGTCGATGACGAGGAGGCAGAGGTTGACGAAGAAGAGCCAGCCGATGCAGTCCCAGTACGTGTTGAAGTAGCGGTACGCCTGCTTCTGGCGCGAGAGGTCGAAGTAGGGCTCGCCCTCGTTGGGCCCCGAGGGGACCTCGTCGAAGGGGTCCACCGTCGTCGCGTAGAAGACGGCCTCGAGGAACCAGCGCGGCGCGGACATGGCGAAGATCCACTTGAGGTCCGGCTCCTCGCTCATGCTCTTGCCGCCGGCGCCGCTGAACATCTGCGACCAGAAGACGGACCAGGCGACGGCCGCGAGGCCGCAGGCCGTGTAGGGCAGCAGGAACGAGAGGAAGTAGCCCGAGCAGTAGCCGAAGATGTTGATGCCGAGGAAGTTGAGCAGCAGCTGGCCGTTCGGCATCGGCGAGTCGAAGCCGGAGATGAGCGCGGCCCAGATGGAGACGGCGGAGACGACGCAGAGCGGGACGTCCGCGACGACTTTCGCGAAGAAGTAGGCCGGCGTGTGGAGGCCCGCGGCGGCCTCGCGCCAGTACTGCGCCCTCTCGCAGCCGAACGTCGACGCGCTCGTCGACGCGCCCATGGCGACGACGATGAAGACGACGGCGCTGATCGCGGGGACGTAGGTGCTCTCCTGGAGGTTGAGGCACGCCGCCTGGAGCTCCGGGTACTGCTGCATGCACACGTCGGGGCTGTAGCCGCCGAGGACGTTGAGGCCGTCGCCGACGAGCGACGCCTGGGCAGCACAAGAGTGATTCAAAGTCGCTTCAACGTGAGTGTTCCGCGCGCGCGCGTTCCAGAAAAAGCATCCACGCTTCGAGACTGTTCCAAGAGATGATCGCTCGTCCAAAAATCAGCCGAAACGAGTCGAAAATGGCCGAGATCGGAGCCTTTGAAGTTGGGAATTTCGCTCTCTTGTGCTGCCCTGAGCGCCACGGCAAAGTAGAAGACGACGACGCCGAGGAAGAACGAATAAAAAGAGCCGTAGGCCTGGCGGCAGGCGCGCCGGAGGCAGAGCGCGAAGCAGGCCACGGGGCGACGGGCAGAACGCGCGCGCGACGTCGCGCGGGTAGTCCACAAAGTCCTCGCGGAGCACGTCCCTGGCCGTCGCTCTCCGCGATGGACCGCAGCATCTCCGAGAGCTCCGTCGCCGAGACGCTGTCGAGGCCCGACCTACCAGGCACGTTGGCGACGACTTTTCATCGTTTTCCCACCCGAAATCTCTCAGAAATCGTCGCAGCCGCAGGACGCCGGGCCCGACGTCGGCTCGTCGAGGAAGAGCACCTTGGGGTCCGCGACGAGCTCGAGGCCCACGTTGACGCGCTTGCGCTGGCCGCCGGAGACGCCGCGCTCGAACTCGTCGCCTGCGAGGGCGCGTAGGTTCGTAGGCTCCGGACGAGGCTACGTAGGCGCCAGAGGCTCGAGCCGAGGCTACGTAGCCTCGTAGGCGCCTACGTAGGCACCTACGGAACGACACCGCTCGTCGCCGATCTTCGAGTGCTGGATCTTCACCAGGTTGAGCTCGTAGAGGACCTTGATGACGAGCTCGCGCTTCTCGGCCTAAATTTTGTCGGGGCCGTCGGTTCGGGCGGCCCGGCGCCGCGAGCGGGGGCCCGGAGGCGAGGCGCTCGGCGCCCCCAACAATGCGCATCGACTCCCCGCGCCGTGAGAACCCAGCTCGCGGCGCCGGGCTGCCCGAACGAACCGAATCCCACCTCTCGAGAACCCAGCTCGCGGCGCCGGGCTGCCCGAACGAACCTCTCGGATTCCGCGAGCGCCATCGAAGCAAAGACGCGACGCCGCGCCGCGCGAGCGTCCAGGTCGCCGGGAGCCGCGTCATCGCGCTGAACTCCAAGTTCTCGAGGACCGTGAGCTGGCGGTGCATGATGTCCTCCTGGGGCACGAACGCGACGCGGCTGCTCCACTTGGCGAGCGACGCGCACTCCTCGCCGTTGACCTTGATAGGACGCGGGCGCGCGCAAGTTCATGATCGTCGTCTTGCCCGCGCCCGACGCGCCCATGATCGCCGTCGACGTGCCCGGGAGGAAGCAGCCCGACGGCCCCCGCATGATCGTCGTGCCGTCAGGGCAGAGGCCTACCGAGACCGATCAGGTGAGAACCTCTGGCCGCCTCCACGGAGCCCTCCTTGCAGTAGGAGCCCTCGGGGCACTTCTCCAGCGACGCGGGCGTCTCGCAGAAGTAGCCCTTGGGGCAGAACTTGGGCAGCGCCGTGTTCGCGCCGCACCAGAAGCCGTTGCCGCACGCGCACTGGTACGCGAAGACGTCCGCGTCGTGGCCCGCGACGACCTCGCAGTCGACGCCGCCGCGCCCGCTGGGCCACCAGGCCTCGGCGAAGTAGGCCGCGGCGTCTTCCGCCGTACCTGCGCGGGGTCGTGCGTTCATGGATGTGCAGGCGCGGCGACCTACCCGAGAAGCTGCCCGCAGGACAATAACTGCCCACGGCGCAGTCGAAGAGCGCCGCGCAGGCGTCCGTGAGCTTGTACACCGTGCCGTCGCCTTCGGCGACTGTTGACCAGGTGTTCTTGCTGCAGCTCATATCGTGGTGGTCGGTGCGGGCTGCCAGTTCGTGTGGGTGGACCAGACTGTCGGCAACAGGAAAGCGCAATCTTGGAGTTGGATGTTGAATTTCAACTTAAAAACGGGGTCGACCGCTGTGGCGAGTTCACACAACACGACCCACGCTTACTCCGCGAAGAAGTCGGGACCCGCGCGTCTGAGCAGGTCCCGGCCCGCGGCCGCGCCGAACTCGCGCGCGGCCGCGTCGCCGTCGCCGAGCTGGTCGGCTTCGACGGTGCTCGTCGTCGCCGCGCTCCTCGAGCCATCGGGCCGAGTCAGCCGCGCTCTCAGGAGCCACGCGGCGCCGTCGCGCGTCATCGCGGCCGACGTCGGCGGCCGCCCGGCGCCCGGCGACGCCGCGTCGGCGACGTCGAGCACCGCGCGCTCCGCCGTCGCGGCGATGCGCGCGTCGCGGTCGTCCGCGCGCGCGAGCAGGTCGCCGAGGGCGCCGCCGTCGCCGCGCGCGACGGCCCCGACGATGCCTTGCGCGGGCGCCGGGAGCATCTCGTCGAACGACAGGATCGCGTGGCGCCGGGCGTCGAGGAGCTCGAGCCGCTGGAGCCCCGCCGCGCCCAGGATGAGCGCGTCGACGTCGCCGCGGTCGAGCGTCTCGAGGCGCGCGTGGACGTTCCCGCGGACCGTGACGACGTCGAGGTCCGGCCGCGCGCACCGCAGCAGCGCCCGCCGGCGCTGCGACGCCGTGCCGACGCGCGCGCCCCGCGGCACGAGGTCCATGCTCGCGTAGCCGACCAGCGCGTCGGCGGCCGATTCCGTGCGCGGCAGGTGGCACGCGACGCGCAGGTCCCCGCGCCATCGGTTCGCCGGCGGCAGGTCCTTGAGCGAGTGGACCGCGACGTCGACGGCGCCGCTGCCGACGGCGTCGTCGAGCAGGCCCGTGAAGTCGACCGTCGGATCCAGGGCCAGCGGTAGTGGTGTGTTGTTGCGATACTCGCCGGTCGATGAGATGCGCACCAGTTCTGTCGTTAGTGCCGGATCAGCGCGTCGCAACGTCTCAGCGACGCGCTCCGCCTGCTTCACGGCTAGCGGCGACGGCCGCGTCGCGATTTTTACGTGCAGCGACGTTGCGCGGGAGAGGGTGTGTAGTAGGAGGAGGAGGCGCATGTTTTTGCTGCAGCTCATCGTCGGGCTGCTTCTCGTCTGGGCTGCCTCGTTTTTGTGTCGATGTTGCTGCGGCAACATTGTCCCGCGTCTGGCTCGAGCTCCGCGCGGCGCGCGCGCGCGTCGAGGGCCGCAGCGTCGGCGACGCGCTCCGCGCGCGCGAGCGGCGGGGCGGAGACGCGGGCCCGTCCACGGGGTTTCACAGCACACGAGTTCTTATTTCTTGGAGGTCGCGGGAGCCCTGAGGGTCGCGCGGGTCGCGCGGGTCGCGCGGTTTGGTCCGCGCGCGCGCGGGTGTTCTTGGGGCCGCCTAGCGGCGGGGGCGCTTGGCGGCCGGGGCGCCGCCGCCGCCGCCGCCGCCGCCGCCGCCGCCGCCGCCGCCCTTGCGCGCGCCGCCGCCGCCGCCGCCGCCTCCGCCGCCGCCGCCGCCGCCGTGGCCGCCCTGGCCGCCCTGGCCGCCGTGGCCGCCGTGGCCGCCCTGGCCGCCGCCGTCGCCGCCGTCCTGGGGCGCCGCGCCCGCGCCGGCGAGGTGGTCGAGGCCGTCGCCGATCGCCGCGGGCGCGCCGCCGAGCGCCGTGATCTCGATGCGCCGGAGCTGCAGGAGCTCGCGGAGCTGGAGGTCGAGCTCGACGAGGTTGAGCGAGTTGAGGCGGGTCGCGCGCGCCGACGCGTCCTCGGCGTCGAGCGTGATGAGCGCCGCGAGCACCGCGCAGAGGTGCGGCACGAAGATCGCCTTGGCCGCGTCGGGCAGCGCGTCGACCGCGACGCCGAAGCCGCCGACGAGCATGTCGTCGCACTCCAGCGACTCCCAGACCGTGAAGGCGTCGCCGAGGAAGGCGCGCTTGCACTTGACGCGGTTCTTGAGCAGCGCCTCGATGAGGGGCCACTCGGGCTGCACCTGGTAGTTCCGGTTCACGGACGCCGGGTAGCCGAGGACGTGGGCGCCGCCTTTGGAGCCGACGAAGATGAGGAAGTCGCCGGCCCGCGTGCGCGCGGTGGTCTGCCGGATGGCGTCGGTGTTGAGCGTCGACAGCGCCATTGCACCCCGCAGAGGCTGCGCTCTGTGGTTTGCGATGCCGGACCTCCGGGGAGGAGCTCGACGAGTGGCTGAGGCGCCACCGGAGCGTACCTCGTGATCTTGATTTTGATTGGTTGGAAAACCTCACCCTTCCATGTTGCATAGCAAGTAAGAAAAGTGAAGTTTTCCAGCCAATCAGAAACAAGATCACGAGGTACGCTCCGACGGCGGCTCGGAGCCAGCCATTCTCGTCGGAGAGCCCAAGCACACCTCGTAGGAGCTTGTTGCGCAGGAGTTTGCGCCGCTATGGTCTCTAGCCTCATCAAACGGCTCAGACGCAGGAAGAAAGGCAAGTCCGGTTACGAAGCAGAGCAAGCAAGTGCAGCGGCGAGGCTGACAGAGGAAAGACTGAAAGCGACGGGGGTCGTCGACGGGCGGACCGTGATCGGCCAGGCGGCATGGGCCGTGGACCACCCCCTCACTTCTTTCGGCGGCTGCATCTCCAACCAGACGCGCCGCGACCGCGTCGAAGACGCCTCGGCGCTGGCCAACGACAAGAGCTACGAGCTCATCGCCGCGACCGTGTCGGGCGGCGACGTCAAGGCCGCGGCGTTCGACGTCGCGGCGACCGGTGTCGCCGCCACCTTCGGCCAGGACCCGGTCAAGTTCGTCGACCTCGCCCGCGAGGGTAAGGCGTGCGCCGAGATCAAGGCCAAGGAGACCAAGGCGTACCTCGACGCGACGGTCGACGAGCCGCTGCCGAAGCGGCGGACGACCAAGGGCGAGAAGCGGGCCAGCTCGCGGGCCTACCACAAGGAATGGAAGGCGCGCGGCGGCTGCGGCGAGAAAGACCAGGACGAGGACCAGAACATCCTGGATATGTCGACCCGGAACCACAAGCAGTACCAGCGACAGCGGGCGCGCCGCGACGTGCTGCTGAAGCAGGGCTACGTGCCCCAATTCCCCGTCCACGAGCGCGCCGCGCACAACGTGGATCTCCCGAGCAAGCCTTCCCTCGGCCGCTGTACGTACGCCACGGGCGCCGACCAAATCCGGCCGTGGACGCGCATCAAGGTCCAAGTCGCGAAGAAGGACGGCAACAAGCGGCTCATGGGCGGCGAGCAGAAATTCAAGAAGCTGAAGAAGGAGTCGATCTTCCTCAAGAACGACGTCGCGGGGTCGCCCGACGAGGGCCGGAGCTTCTGGAACTCGGAGGAGGCCGCGTCGGCGGCCTTCCACGCGTACTTCGCGGGCTGCGGCGTCTAGGCGCGCGCGCCATCCTCCCCCGCCCGATCCCTGCGCACCAAGCAGCGCGGGACGCGCGATAGCGGTAACATGTGCCACTGTGACTCCTTACTTCACCCCTCGAAAATCAGGAGCGCGTCGTCGCAGGCGTCGCCGGCGTCGCGTCGACGGTCTGCGTCGACGGCGCGCCGTCGTCGCGCCTTCGGCGTCCGCGCGACGTCCACGTCGACCGTCGCCGCGACGTCGTCGCACGCCGACCGCGTCGCGACGCCGCGCGGCGCGCGGCGGACGCGTCGAAGCGCTCCGCGGGCCCGCGACGCCGTTCTCCTTGAAGACGACGGCGTACCCGACGGCCGCGAGCCGCTAGCCCCGCGCGAGCGCATCGACGCCGCCGTGGTCCAGCGCGTCGAGGTGCGCGTGCATCGTGTACCGCGACGACGTCGAGGTCCGGCCGCACGCTCCGAAGCGGCGGCCGCCGGCGCCGCGTTCCAGCCGACGGGGTGCGCGGCGGCCACGAGGCGCTAGCCCCGCGCGAGCGCGGCGGCGCCGCAGCGCACGGGGTCGACGGGGCGCGTGCGCGTCGCCGTAGGGGAGCGACGCGTTCGTGCCGCCGCCGCAGCGCGTGCGCCGGTCGCGGCCCGCGCGCGCGTCCCAGCCGACGCCGTGCGCGGCGGCCGCGAGGCGCTCGCTCTGCGCGAGCACGTCGATGTCGTGGTCCAGCGCCTCGAGGCGCGCGTGGACGGCGGACCGCGACGACGTCCTCGAGGTCCAAACTCGCGCACCGAAGCGGAGCCCGCCGGCGCGGCGACGGCGTGCGCCGCTGCGCGACGGTCGTGCGGAGCCGCTAGCCCCGCGCGATCGTGTCGACGTCGCCGTGGTCCAGCGCCTCGAGGCGCGCGTGCACCGTGTACCGCGACGACGCCCTCGAGGTCCGGCCGCGTGCTCCGAAGCAGCGCCCGGCGCACGGCGACGGCGTGCGCTGTTGCGCGCAGACGCTACTGGGCGCCAGTGCTTCGCACGGACCCGTGAGTTGGCGCGCGTCGGAGGCACACAATGCAGCGTGCGGCATCGGGTAGCGGCGTCGCGTCGAACCGCTCGGCCTGTGTGAGTGTGGCATTTCTTCTCAACGCGAGGGCAAGGTCGCTGTGTTGACATGATACGATCCATCCAGCCCGGCCCAAATTCGACGACGCCACTGCGATAGGAGTGCCCGCGCGGCGTCGGAGGCAGCCCCGCGCCGGCCCCCGGGACCGTCGGGCCCCACCGGCCGTCCGCGGCGCGGCGCGGCGCCGTCGCGGACCGCCAGATGGCGGTCGACGAGACGCAGTCGTCGAGCCGGCGGGCGGCGGCCGGCGCGGACGATGACGATCGCGCGCTGCTCAAATCGCGGGACACGGAGGAGACGCCGCTCGAGGGCGTCCCCCACGCCGTGCCGCGGCCCTACCGGCGAATCACGACGCTCGCGCTCTGCGTGTCGATGACGCTCGCGGTCGTGGGCGTCCGGCGAATGAGTTTGCGGCCCGCGGCGGGCGTCGCGTCGTTGGCCGCGCGGCCGGGAGCGGTGACGCCGGCCGCGCAGTCGGGCACGACGTCGCGGTCGAAGCTGTCGGGCGCGGCGTCGCTCGAGGCGCAGTCGGGCGCGATGACGCCGACGAAGCTGTCGGAGCTCTCCGGCGTGGCGGCGCTGTCGAAGAAGGAGAGCTCGAAGGAGAAGAAGAGCGTCCGCGAGGACGACGACGACTTCCACGCGTCGAAGAAGGAGTCCTTCTCGACGTACTCGTACTCCTACGGCGGCGACATGGCGCTGCTCGAGCCGGAGGACGACGCCCCGAGTTTCTCCCACCCACCGCGGGATCTCGGGGACGACTTCCCGAACACCCCGGCGCCCTCGGTCACGATGTCGCCCACGACGCTATTGCCGTACCCGCAACCGACGCTCACCTATCGGCCTACCGGGCTCCCGAGCAGCGCGATGCCGACGTCGGCCTCGCCCAGCGGCATGCCCGTGCAGCGGCCCACGCCCGCGCCCAGCGAGGAGCCGTCGTTCGTGCCCACGTCGGCGCCCACGATCGTGCCCTCGCCGAAGCCCTCCCGGAGGCCCACGGACCGGCCGACGACCGCGACTCCCTCGTACGCTCCTTCGGACTACCCGACGCACGTGCCGACGTTGAAGCCGTGCGTTCGCGGTGTCTCGCACGTCCGACGACGTGTGCATGAGTTCACCCCTCGCAGGTCCGAGTACCCGACGGACATCCCGACGCCCCGCCCGACGGGCGACCCGTCGGTGTGTCCCTCGTACGTGCCGACGCCGCTTCCCATCCCGAGCCCGACGTCGGGCCCGAGCGGAGCCCCGAGCTACGTGCCCACTCGGCGTCCGAGGAGTTCCTCGTGTCCGGGAAGTCCAACACGACGTCGTAGGTTCCGACGCCGCTCCCGATTCCGGGGCCCACCGGCGCGCCGAGCCGCCCGCCGACAGCTGTGCCGCTTCCGAGGCCTACACACAAGCCGACCGGTGGCCCGTCGACGCCCCCATCACCCTCGCCGAGCTCTGATCCGTCGCACGCCCCGAGCTACTCCCCGACGCATCCGCCGTCGCCGCTTCCGACGCCGCGGCCAACCGACGGGCCCTCGGCCTACCCGTCGACGCCGCCGTCCTACGCGCCGACGCCAGCCCCAACGATGAAACCGACGGGCGGGCCGTCGATCGACCCCTCGTTTGTCCCGACGCCGCTCCCGTCCTTCAGCCCCTCTTACGCGCCCACGTTGGAGCCCACGAGGCGGCCGAGGCCCGATCCGACAGCGGCTCCTACCGTCCGGCCCAGCGTCCGTCGCCTGGACCTCGAAGAGGTCCGACCCTTCCGCTCTTCACAGGTGCCGCCGACGCCATTGCCATCGTACCGGCCGACGACGTCCGCTCCGACGACGCCGCCTTCGCCTGCGCCGTCGGCGACGCCCACAACGGCCAGCCCGACGGGCATCCCGACGCCTCGGCCGACGCGTCGGCCCACAAAGCTGCCGACGCCGGTGCCGTCGACGGCCACGCCGTCCGCGGCGCCCACGGCGACGTGGCATCCGTCGTCGTCGACCCCATCGCTCGAGCCCACGTACGTGCCGACGACCTACCCGTCGGCGTCGGCGTGCAAATCAAATCTTCAATGTGAGCGTACGCGACGGTTTCGACGCAAGATCTTCAGCCGTGCGTCGAGAACTCGACGAGAGCAATCGATTCGTCCAAAAATCGGCTGAATCGACTTCGATTTGACCGAGCCAGAGATTTCTGAAGTTCGGGCCCGACGTCGCAGCACACAGGTCCGCGTACCCCACGCCGAACCCGACGCGGAGGCCGACGAAGCTGCCGACGTCGGCCCCCACGCTGACGCCGACCACGGCGAGCCCGTCGGCCGCTCCCACTCTGGCGCCGACGTACGCGCCGTCGCTCTCGCCGAGCGCGTCCATTCCGACGCCGAGCCCGAGCCCGCCGCCGTCGCTCGCGCCGGAGCCCGCGCCGACGCCTTCGCCGTCCGCCTCCAGCGTCCATCGCCAGCCGTTCCCCCCCTCCCCTGACTTCGTCTTCCGCAGGTCGACGCCGCCGTCGTACACGCCGACCCCGGCCCCCGAGCCAGCTCCGACGGCTGCCCCGTCGTACACTCCGACGAGCGTGCCCTCCACGGCGAGCCCATCGGCGAACCCGACCGCGCACATGCCCACGCCCGCGCCGTCGACACTCCCGACTTCGTCGCCGTACTACATCGGCGAGGTCGGCACGGCCATCACGCTCTGCATGGGCTGCTCGGAGCTGCGTGGAAATCAAATCTTCAACTCGACTTCAATGTGAGCGTAATTGAACGAATTGCGCCAGACTCTTCGGCTGCGCTTCGAGAACTCGACGAGAGCAATCGATTCGTCCAAAAATCAGCCGAATCGACTTCGATTTGGCCGAGCGAGAGAATTTCAAAGTTTGGTCGGGACGTCCCAAACCAGTGGTTGATTTCCACACAGGCTCGGAGTCCACGGACCCCGTCGGGCGGAGGACGACGGCCATCGCCGACGCGAACATCGGCGCGCCCCCGGGCATCGACGACGACGACGGCGAGGACACCATCGAGTACTTGGAAGCCCACTTCGTCGAGGCGCTCGAGCAGGGCGACGTGCTCGACGCGCTGGCCTGGACGATGGGCACCTGCTTGAACGGCGCCTCCCCGCGCCTTCGAACCCTTCAACTCGAGAGACGGCTCCGTCGCGTCTCGCCGGCCCTGGGCCGGTGGCGACGGCGCGGAGCTCGCGAGCCGCCCGACGACGGAGAGGCGTCCGATCGAACGCTCCACTTCAACGCGAGCGTCGCGTCTCGCGGGCCCGCGCCGACGCCGCCGCCCGAGAGGTCTGGTCCGCCAGCGCCCTGGGCCGGTGGCGACGGCGCGGAGCTCGCGAGCCGCGTCGCGAGGCGGCCGACGGCGGAGAGGCGCCAGACGGCGGAGAGGCGCCCTTCGAACCGGCTCCACTTCAACACGAGTGATCGCCGCGGGCTCCGGAACGCCGCCGTCGAGCGCCGCCGTCGAGCGCCGCGACGCCTACCTCGATTCACCCATCTCTCGAACAGGCACGTACAGCGCGGACACGATCAGCGTCACGAGCGTCGAGAAGATCGAATCTCCCGACGACGACGACACCCGAGCGCGCATCGACTTCTCCTTCAACATCTACAACACGCAGACCATGTCGCCGGGCGGCGTCGAGGACATGCTCAAGCACGTCATCAAGACGCTCAAGACCTCCTTGATCACGGGCGACTTCCAGGCCGCGTGGGAGAAGTCCATCGTCGAGGTCTTCCACCCCAGGGTGTTCTCCGCGTTGACGGGCAAGGAGGTGGCGGCACTCATCGCGACCTCGAGCAGCATCGCTTTGATCGACAAGCTGTCGAGCGTCGAGGAGGTGACGTTCAAGCACTACGAGAAGCCATCGCCACTTCCGACGAGCAACCCGACCATCTCCGCGTTGCCGACGTACGAGCCGACGGTGAAGCCGAGTGACGCGCCCACGCCATATCCGTCGCCAAGGCCCAGCTACCATCCGTCGCTGCCCGCGTCCGTGACGATTTTCGAGAGCTTTTGACCGGGAAAACGATACGCTCTATAGGTCACGCGTGCCGACGGGCGTGCCGACGCTGAAGCCGAGCGACTTCCCGACATTGCCTCCCAGCTCGTTACCGTTCCCGTCTCCGACGGCCGCGCCGAGCTCGCTTCCCACCACACCGAAGCCCAGTCACGGCCCGTCGCCGCGACCAACGCCCCGTCCGACTGCCGCGCCCGTCACGTACGGACCCACGACGCCACAGCCCTCGTCATCACCGAGCGTGTCGCCGGCGCCGTCGAAGCCGCCGACGAGGACCCAAACCTACAACCCGACGTTGCCGCAGCCGACCTTGAGCCCGGCACCGACCAGAGTCCCGCGACGGTTTTCTAGAGATTTTTACCGACGAAATTCATCGAAACGCGTCATAGGCGCCGACGTCCTGCCCGTCGACGGTATCCCCGACGACGTCGCCCGCGCCGACGATCACGCCCGCGCCCAGCGACACGCACGTCCCGACGGCGCCGACGCGGCTACCCGTGCCGGCGCCGTCGTACAGACCCTCGAGTTTGCCCACGCCGGGACCGTCGGCCTTGCCGATACCAGCGCCATCGTACGAGCCATCTCAACGGCCGTCAGGCACCAACCAGCGTCCCGCGACGGTTTTCGAGAGATTTTTACCGACGAGAACGAATTTCACATCGCGTCATAGGCGTACCTATACCGGTGCCGACGCCAGCACCGACGGCGAAGCCAATCGTGCATCCGACGATGAAGCCCGTCACCATTCACCCGACCGACGGCTACATCTACTAGCCCTCCCGACCTTCCCCGCCCCGTCGACCGGCAGCGCGCGGCGTGTAATATCATTCCGCGCTACGCCCCCCTCGTCACGACGGGCGTCCAGGGCGGCGTCGCCGAGGCGTCGGTGTCGTCCCGGGCGGCGTCGCGGAGGCGTCGGTGTCGTCCCGGGCGGCGTCGCGGAGGCGTCGGTGTCGTCCCGGGCGGCGTCGCCGAGGCGTCGGGGTCGTCCAGGGCGATGTCGCCGCCGAGGCGTCGGGGTCGTTCAGGGCGATGTTCGAGTCGCCGCCGAGGCGTCGGGGGCGTCCAGGGCGGCGTCGCCGAGGCGCCGGCGGGCGCGTACTTGGACGCCGTCGTCTTCGACACAGATGACCGTGACGAGGCCGTCAAAACAAAGATCCTAGAGCATCAACTTACCCACGCAAAGTGCCCGCAGCCGCCCTTGTCGCGCCAGTAGCGGCAGGACAGGAACGCGCGGCCGTAGTTCTTCGCGCCGGCCTTCTCGACGACGCGGCGGACGCAGGGGAGCGCGTGGCCGCGGCACTCGACGTCGCGCACGTTGTCGCCGCGGTCCGGCTCGCGCTGGCCGTTGTTCGCGGCCCAGTCCTGGGCCTTGTGCCGCGCCTGGGCGCCCGGCCGCGCGCGCCTCTTCGTGCCCTCGGAACTGGCGCCGGCGGCGTGCGAGAAGCGGCACTTGTCGCCGCGCGTGCACTGGCCGCGCGCAAAGTGCTCGCAGACGCGCGCGGACGTCGCCGCCGCAACAGGTGCCGCCGCGGTGGGCGCGGCCGCGGTGGGTGCGGCCACAGGCGCCGCCGCCGCGGTGGGCGCCGCCGCCGCCGCTCGTTTGGCGTGCTCCTCGGCGCGCTCGCGCTGCTTCTTGCCGCCGCGCTTCCGCTTCGCGGGCTCCTGGTCGCCGCCCCACGCTTCGAGAGCGCTCTTCAGGTCTTGTCCCGCCGCGGGCGCCGCCGCCGCCGTCACAGGAGCCGCCGCAACGGGTGCTACAACGGGCGCCGCCGCCGCAACAGGCGCTGCCGCAACAGGCGCTTCTTTCTGGCGTTTGGCGTGCTCCTCGGCGCGCTCGCGCTGTTTCTTTCCGCCTCGTTTCCGCTTTTGTGGCTGCTGGTCGCTCCCCCACGCTTCCAAAGCTGCTTTCAGGTCTGTCATTGTGTCCGAACGCGTCGACAGCGCCAGACTCGAGCGTGTCGCCCGAATGCGCTTCAAGAATCTGGTTGCTTGAAGTGCTACGGGCTGCCATCGATGGGCGGCCGCCGAGAGCGCACTCACAGCAGCCTAAGCTGAAGTGAGTGGGTGAAGTGCTCGGGGCTGCTCTTCCGAGGCGTCCGGTCGCGGCGACGGCTCCAAGGCGTCCGGGCGCGGCGACGGCTCCAAGGCGTCCGGGCGCGGCGACGGCGCCAGGGCGTCCGGGCGCGGCGACGGCTCCGGCGACTCCAGAGCGTGACTCGCTCCGCCGCAATGGCCACTGAGAGCGCACCACCACAGATGGACTCCTCGGCCGCCGACACGTCGGTGGACGTGCTGGCGCTCTACCCCGAGGCCGTGCGCTTCCACGTCTGCGAGACCATGGTCGAGGCCATCCACGCGAAGATGGAGGCCGGCAGCGCGGCCTTTGCCGCCGTCACGGAGACGCCGCGCCACGTGGCCTTCGCGCTCGAGGTCGTCGGCGCGGCGCTGTCCCTGCCGTGGACGGCCGCGGGCGACCGCGTCGTCGCCAAGGCCGTCGACGTGACGCTGCGCTGGCTCGCGTCCGGCGCGCTCCGGCCCGAGGAGGACCTGCGCGCGCTCCTCGGCCTCGGCCGCCTCTTTTTATGCGCGCGCGGCGACGGCGGCGACGCGGGCCGGCCGCACGTCGGCGCGGTCCCGGTGCTGCGAATTTCAATCAACCTATTCGGGGATGGGATACGGCGCGACGCCTTTTTTACGACACAACCCTTTTTGTAGGCGGCCTGCTCTTCGCCCGGGCGGAGCTCGACGTCGCGCGGCGCGGCGTCGAGAAGCGTTTATTTTGTGGAGAAGATGCGCGTTTTAGGCGGAGCGGTGCCGCGTCTGCCGCGTCGCGCTCGACGCGCTCCGCGCGGGCGCCGCGAACCGGCTGCCCGGCGCGCCGAGCCGCGCGCGCGCCGTCGCGGCCAAGCTCGTCGACGTCGCGGACGGCGTCTACGGCGAGCACCCCGTGCTCGCGGACGAGCTCGCCGCGGATCTCTTCGACGCCGTCGTCGACGCGTGCCTGCTGTCGGTGCGTCGTTGCGCTCGCGTCGAATCCTCGAAGAGCCATTGTAGGTCGCGGACGCGGACCTGAGCGACGACCCCTACGACGACGCGTGCTGGGCGCGGCTCGAGGCGCGGTTCCCGGCGTGGGCCGCGCGGCTGCCGGTCGTCGAGGCCTGGGCGCGCTGGTTCTCGCGGCTCGCCTTCGCCGTCGTCGCGGCCGTCGGCGTCCTGGGCGACGGCGGCGGCGTGCTCGTCTTCGCCGGCGCGCCGCCCTGCGCACCCGGCGGCTTCGACTGGGGCCGCATCCGCCGCGCGCGCGGCGCGGACCGCCGGCGCCGGCGCCGACGGACGGGTGATTCAACGAGAGGCGGGATTTTTCGTTCGGGCAGCCCGGCGCCGCGAGCTGGGTTCTCACGGCGCGGGGGTTCGACGCGGATTTTTGGATGGCGCCGATCGCCGCCCGAACCGACGGCCAGGTTCCCCCAAACGCTCTCCAATAGGCCGCTGCGACGGCGCGAGCCGCCTGACGAACGGCGGGCTGCGCTACTGCTTCCGCGCGGTCGGCGCGCTGCCGGGTCCCGGCGCGACGGGCGCCGCGCGGCGCGTCGCCGTCGGCGCCGTCGCCGCGTGCGCGCGGGGCCTCTGCTCCCTCGGCCGCGCGCGGGACCGCACGTTCTGCGGCCAGCTGCGGCCGGCGGACGCGTTCCTCGAGAGCGGCGTCCGCGTCGCGCCCGCGCTGCGGAATTTGGCCGAGTTCAAGGTCGCGCGGCGCGTCGCCGGGCGGCGGCCCGCGGCGGCGGACGACGTGCTCGACGTCTTCGGCGCGTTTCTCTTCGACGCGGCGCTCCTCGACGGGCAACCCTACGACGACGCCGCGCGGTGCTGCGCGGTCGAGGCGCTCGGCGTCGTCGCGTCGCGCGCGCTCGAGCCGCTCAAGCAGGCCCACTCGCTGCGGTGCTTTTTGGCGTTCCGGCAGGCGCTGGATCCGGCGACGAGCACGGCGGCGAGCGCGGCGGTGGTCCTGGCGCACGCGGGGCCCGTGGTCACGGGCGCGGCGCCGGGCGTCCGCGGCGGCGCGGCGCTGCTCGCGCTCGCCGTGGACCGCGCGCGCGACGTGCTCTTGGAGCCCGTGGAATCGCCGTCGCCCGAGGCGTCGCCGGCGTCGCCGGGCGGCCGGGACCCGGCCGCGGCCGCGAGCCGGCTCCGGCGCAACTGTCTACGGGTCTTGGCGGAGCGCGCGCCCGACTTGTTGCGGGACAAGGTCGTCGCGAAGCGCGTGCGCGACGCGCTGTCGGAGGCGCTCCAGTCCGAGGCGGAGCCGCGGAACGCGGCGCTCGTGCTGAAATGCGTGAGCCTCGCGGCGCGCGAGTCGCCCTACAAGGCGCTGCCCCTCGTCCTCGACGGCGTGCTCCGCTGCAAGGGGTCGCTGCCGGGCGCGAGGCCCTGCTGGCGGTCGCTGCCGGCGACGGTGGCCTACATGGGCCTGCTGGAAGATCTCGGTTTGCTGGCGCGGGGCGTCGACGACGGCCGCGAGGAGTCGACGGTCGACGCGGCGGCGAAGAAGAGCGACTGGTTCGTCAAGGTCGCCGACGAGGCGCTGCCGGACGCCGTGCTGAAATCAAATATTCAACACGACTTCAATGTGCGCGTAATCGAACGGTTTGGACCAGATTCTTCAGCTGTGCTTCGGGAACTTGACGAGAGCAATCGATCCGTCCAAAAGTCAGCCTAATCGACTTCGATTTGACCGAGCTAGAGAATTTCAAAGTTGGGATAAGCCAGCTCACTGTTTGATTTCGGCACAGGCCGGACGTCTGCCGCGAGGTGACGGCGCTCCTGGACCTGGAGCCGTCGTCGGCGGCGGCGTGGTTCGCGAAGCGCGGCGAGAGCTCGCCGAAGCCCGGGGACCGCGTGGGCCCCGCGGAGGACGACGGCGCGACGGCGGCGGCGGCCGCGCGGGCCCTCGAGGCCTGGGTGCTCGACGCGCCGCCGCCGGCGCGCGCGAAGAGCGCGGCGAGCCTGCTCGACGTCGCGCTCCGGGGCGCCGCGGTGCACGCGGACCTGTGCCGGCGGCGCCGCGACGGCGGCGACCGCGCGCTCCAACACGGCGTCGCGGTCCACCGCTACGACGTCGCGGAGCGCTGCGCGTCGCTGTTGGACCCCCTGCTCCGCGACGGCCGCCGCGTCGCCTGCGACGCGCCCGACGAGGCGCTGGCGGCGGCGGCGTGGCCGGGCGCGGCGCTCGCGGCGCCCGCGCGCTACGCGCTGGGCCGCTGCGGCAGCCTGCTGTCGGTGCTCGCGCCCGCGGGGCCGGGCCGCGACGGCGACGACTTCCTCCTCGTGCACCGCGGCGCCCTCGGCAAGACGGCCTGGCGCCTCACGGCGGAGGACGGCGACGAGCCGGATGCTTCCGCGGAGGATGACGGTGACGAGCCGCCCACGGCCACGACACCAGACGCCGACGCGTCGTCCGACGACGAGGGCCCGGAGGCCGACGACGCCGCGCTCCTCGCGGACGCGAGCGCCGCGGCCCTCGCGGACGCGCCGCGCGACGCCGAGGCGCCCGCGCCGGCGCACCCGGGCGCCATCGTCCGGAGTCGCCGCGCGAAAAAGAAAACCGACCGCCGGTCGCCGCACGGCGCGGCCGCGGTGCTCGGCCTCTTCGCGCCGGGCACCTGGGCGAGCGGCGCGACGCCCCTGAGCGGCGGCGACGACCTCGACGCGGCGCTCGACGCGCTCGACGCGCTGCCCGCGCGCGACGCGTTCGGCGTCGCCGTGCTCTGCCTGTCCGGCGACGGCGACGGCGGCGCGCGCTACGCGGACGGCCCGGAGCCCGGCGACGAGCTCTACGCCGCCTTCCTCGCGGGCCTCGAAGCCGCGGCGCGCGGCGACGTCGACGGCCGCGCGGCGCTGGTCGTCCGCGCCGCGGCGCCCGACGACGGGTCGCCGCGGACGGGGTCGCCGAGCTCTCCCCGAGACTCGCCGAAGGCCGCGCCCGCGGCCTCCCGGCCGTCCGTGTCCTTCTTCGCCGGCGAGAACCCCATGGCCGGCGGCGCGTCGCCGCGGACGCCGCGGGACGCGCCGCCGGCGCCGCCGGCCGACGCGCCGGACACGTGGGCGGCCGTCGTGTGGAACCGGTCGCCCGCTGTGTGGAAATCAAATCTTCAACCCGACTTCAATGTGCGCGTATGCGACAATTTTGACGCAATCTCTTCGGATGTGCTTCGAGAACCCGACGAGAGCAATCGATTCCTCCAAAAATCAGCCGAATCGACTTCGATTTGACCGAGCTAGAGAATTCTCAAGTTTGGTCGGGACCACCCAATCCAGTGGTTGAATTCCACACAGGTCGCCCGCGCTCGCGCCGCCGCCCCACGACGCGCTCGAATGCGCGCGCGTCGTCGTCTCCCTGGCGCCCCTCGACGACGGCGGCGACGAGCCCGCCGCGCGCGTCGCCGTCGACGTGCGCGCGCCCGACCGCGACCGCGGCGGCGGCGACGACGCGGACCGCGACGCGCTCTCCGAGCTCTTCCCGGGCCCGCTGCTCGACGGGTCCGTGCAGCCCGCGGGGAGCCTGCCGCAGCTCGTGCGCGCCTGCCTCGTCGCGCTCCACACGCACGTCGTCCCCAACGCCGCGCGCGACGTCCGCCGGAAGGCCATCGCCGCGGTCACGGCCGCGCACGCGGACGCGGAGTTCCCCTCCTGCCTCCTGCGCGCCGGGGGCTTAGATTAGGCGGCTCTTCCGAGCGCCGTGTTACACGTCCGCCGCCGGCCGCATGTTCCGCTGCTTGCTCCCCGGGCTCAGGTCGCGCGCGGCGACGACGGACCGCCGGCCGACCATGCCGCCCCCGAAGGGGCTCGCGCGGAGGCCGTTGCCCACGGTCGTGGGCCGGTGGAACGCCGTCGTCGGCCGGCCGTGGGCCGCGCGCTTCTGCGCGAGCGACTGGCGGCCGCCGTGCGCGGCGACGGCCGACGGCGACGGGCCCCGGTCGGCGCCGAGGCGCGCGTCCATCTCCGCCGCGACGGCGCCGCGGATGAGCGTCGCGAGGTCGTCGAGGTTGACCTTGGCCGTGCGCGGCTTCTTGGCCCGGTCGAAGGAGCCGCCCCGCGGCTCCTTATTCGGCGACTCGGGCTCGGACTCGGGCCGCGGCGCGTCGAAGGACGCGGCCTTGGCCGGCGACTCCGGCCGCGCCGCGAGGGGCTCGAGGACGGCGGCGCCCGTCGCGGCGAAGCCCGGCGGCGCGTCGCGGGCCGCGGGCGAGCCCAGGGGCGACCCGCCGCCGAAGGGGTCGCCGGCGCCGGCGCCGCCGAGGGGCGGGAGCCGCGCGGGCGCCTTGACGTCGGCCTCCTCCTTGAGCTCGGCCTCCGGCTCCGGCTCCGCGGGCGGCGGCGCGAGGATCGCCGCGCCGAGGTCGCCGAGGCCGGGCGCGCCCGCGTCGTCGGGCTCGAGGGCCCGCGGCGCCTGCTCGGGCGTCGGGATGCGCTTCTCGCGCCCCGAGCGCGCCGCGCCGTTGTCGAGCCTCTTCTTCTCGCCCTTCAGGGGGGCCAGGTCCGCCTTCGCGCGCTGGGGCGACGGCTCGCCCTCGAGGCGCATCTGGCGCGGCGTCTTCCTCGGCGCCTGCATGGACTCGCGCGCGAGCTTGAAGAGCTCGTCGTGGGCCGTCGCGCGGCCCTCGAGGCGCGACTTGTTGACGGTCATGACGAGGCGCTTCATGGCGCGCTGCATGCGGTAGAAGAGGACCGCGAGGCGGATCGCGTCCTCGACCTCCGGGTAGTGGCCGCCGTCCAGGATGTCGTAGAGCGAGTCCTGGTGGAGGCTCATGATCTCCGCGTAGGTGAGGGAGCTGCCCATGTTCACGGACGCGAGCTCCAACGGCACGGCCAGGCCGACGTCGTCGCGGAGCACGAAGTCCAGGCCCCAGACCGCGCCCTTGGACACGGGCCGGCCGTCGCGCGCGACGATGCCGCTCTCGAGGATGCACAGGCTCTTGGCGATCTCGTAGGCCTCGAGGGGCGCGAAGAGCTGGTGGAGGAGCGACTGGGACATCTCCGCGACGAAGCCCTCGTTCACGGTCTCGACGTACGGCGGCGAGAAGTACCAGGTCCGCGCGAGCCAGCCCCGGTGGTTCGCCTTGGCCGCGACGCCGCGCAGGGCGAGGCTCATCTGCTGCTCCAGGCCCCGGTAGTTGGCCGCCTTCTGGAGGTGCTTCGCGTTCTTGACGAACATGCGGACCTTGCGGCGGAGCGCGGGCTGGAAGTGGCGGTCCTTCATCATCGCGTTCATCTCGTCCATGGTCTGCTTCCACTGGACCTCGTACATGTCCATGGTCGCCAGCGTCGCGCAGAAGGAGCCGATGGTGTAGGCCCAGAAGAAGGAGCCCAACAGCATGAAGAACGAGCTCAGGATGAACTCGCCCAAATTCACGGCCGCGATGTCGCCGTAGCCGATGGACGTGAGCGTGTAGATGGAGAAGTAGAGCGACGCGCAGTAGCGGTGGAGCATGGACTCGGGCCGGAAGCCCCGCGTGCCGTCGATGGGCGACTCCTTGACGAGCTCGAGGTGCTTGACCCACGTCCACGCCTCCGCGTCGCTCATCGTGTCGATGAGGGCCCAGCCGCAGGCCATCCAGTGGGCGACGAAGACGATGCCCAGCGCGAAGGTGTACATGGAGATCTTCGCGTAGGAGATGGCGATGGACGACTCCCAGCGGGCCAGCGTCCGGTTCGCTTTCAGGACGCGCCCGAGCTTGAGGAGCTTGAGGAGCTTGATGAGGCGCATGATCTTGAGCTTCGACAGGCCGTCGAGCAGGTCGAAGGGGATCACGGAGACCGTGTCGATCCAGAACCAGCCCCGGAGGTAGTGCCGCGCGATGAGCCGCCGGCTCCGGATGACGAGGGACCCGCGCGTCTCGTCGACGTAGGGCACGAAGAACTGGACGCCGATGTCCTTGATGAAGACCAGGTCCACGATGCGGTTGATCCACCAGATGGCCCACTGGCGCGGGTTCCCGCCGAGCTGGCGCGTGAAGCCCACCTCGACGGGCGTCACGATCGCCGTGAAGAGCAGGAAGAACGTCGTGATCATGTCCCAGCGCGCCATGTAGTCGCCGTTGGGGTCGAGCACGGACCCGGACTGGCGCTTCAGCATGCGCCGCGTCTTCTCCACCTCCTCGAGGACGCTGCCCACGGGCGCCCCGCCCTGGTACTTGCGGTAGAAGGACATCCTCTTGCGCCAGCGGCTTTCGAACCTGGACCGCCGATATCGCGTGCTCTCGGAGACGTCCTGGTCGCCGTCGCCCGCCGCGACCGGGCTCGAGCGGCAGAGGACCCCGCCCATGCCGGCCGTCGCCCGCGGGCAGCACGAGATGCTCTCGCAACACCTCGTATAGCACGCCTCTCTTCTGCCCAAGATTTGATCTAAGATCCGGCAGTTGTAAACATCGGCCTCGGTAACATTACACGATTGTGCGCCCGTTGGAGGGATCTGGCACCGCGCGTCGCTCTTATGGCCTATGCGATGAAGCCGCACTTGAGCAGGAACGCGAGGAACGCGTCGAGCTCCTTGTAGATCCGGAGCGCCTGGCCCGTCTTCGAGAACCGCATGAGCTCGAGCCACTCGGACTTGATCGTCGCGTGGCGCTTCCGGCTCTTGAGCGACGAGAGCAGGCGGCCCAGGTCCGAGTCGCGGGACCCGTCGAACTCGAGGAACTGCTCGCCCAGCGCCGTCATCTTGTAGCCCAGGGGGTTGAGCCCGGCGAAGAGTCCACCGCCACGGACCGCGAGCGCGCGCGAGGTCGCCGCGCGCGGACAGCGTGGCGCGTCCAGCGCCGCGTCGACGGGCGCGCCGCGTCGAGCGAGTGCGAGCGTCGTCGGTCTTGCATGCGCCGCGGCGGTGCAAAACACGAGCAGCCGCAGCAGCGTCATTTCGTTCGTGAGGGCTGCTGCCCCGGCGCTGCTGCTGCTGCTGCCTGCAGCGCTGCGGCTCGTCGTGTGTTTGCTTGTTGTCTGAGCGCTGCTGCCGCGGGCTTCTGGCGAGATGGGCTGCCCTCTGTGATCGCAGCCTCGCGCAGCCGGCTCGGCACGGAGGCCTCGGCCGCTTCAAGTTCAATCCGGCCGGCTGTAGCACTTTGCGATGCCCTTCGAAGGCTTCGCGAGAAGGATGCGGGCAAGAACGTCGCTGCGGGTGCTCTGCATTCTGGCGCCGCTCGCCGGCGGCCTGCGGCCGTCCACATTCTTTCTATCGCCGCGCAATCCGCGAAAGCCGGTGCCGGTGCTGCGCGGCGACCAGACGGTCCTCGAGCACATCGCCGAGAACCCGACGATGCACGCGTCGCGCGAGGTCGTCGTCGACGCCACGTCCACCGTCGCGGAGACCGTGGCGTCCATCCGCGCCGCGGCGGACCGCGTGAGCGAGGTCGGCCGCGTCTGGGTCAGCACCGGCGGCGCGATCTCCGGATACGTCGGCGCGTCCGAGCTGCTGCTGGCCGCGCCGGACCACGGCATCGCGGGCCTCGCCCAGCCCACGGAGACCGTCCTGCGCGACGACGAGTCCCTGGACGACGCGCTCTCGCGCGTCGTCATGCTCGGCGGGTCGGGCGCGCTGCCCGTCGTCGACGGCGACGGCGCGCTCGTCGGCGCGCTGACGCCGAGCGAGATCATGGTCGAGCTCGAGCGCGACGCGACGGAGGACGTGTCGCGCATGGCGGGCACGGGAACGACGGAGTCCTATTTCGGCGCGAAGATCCGCGACCTCGTCGTGAGCCGCGGCGCCTGGCTCCTCGCGCTCCTCGTGCTCCAGTCCGGGTCCTCCGTCGTCCTCACAAAGTTCTCGGCGCTCCTCGAGAAGCATTTGGCGCTCGCGCTCTTCCTGACCATGTCTTTCCTTTCCGCGGCGTCCCTTATCGAAGCGCGCGCGTACCCGTTTTTTTTATTAGGCTCACGGGCACGGCGGGCAACGCGGGGAACCAGACGTCGGCGCTGGTCATCCGGGGCCTCGCGACGGGCGAGATCGACGCGCGGCGCGACTGGCGGCGCGTGCTCTTCCGCGAGGCCAAGGTCGCGGCGCCGCTCGCGGCGATCCTCGGCCTCGCGTCCTTCGGCCGCGTCGCGACGGCGCTGGCGGGCGCGCACGCGGCGCGCACGGCGCTCGTCGTCGCGACGGCCATGACGACGACCGTGGTCGCGGCCATCGCCGTCGGCGTCGGCGCGCCGCTGTTGCTCGAGGCCGCGGGCGTCGACCCCTGCAACTGCGCGTCGCCGGCGCTCGCCACCGCCGTCGACCTCCTGGGGGTCGTCGTGCTGTGCTCGTTGGGGAAGGCGCTTCTTCCGCTGCCCGCATAATTCGGTCGTGGTCACCTGTCTGTAGGGATATGTCGCTGCGTCGCGACCTGTGTGACGATGATGCCGGAACTGTTGGCCCGGCGGCATCGTGCAACGTCCCACAACTCGGGAAATCCCGACACGACTCGATGCTGCCCAGCATCATGATGGCAAAACCAAAACAAGGCGATCTCGACGCCAGCCCGCAAGGCGATCTCGACGCCACCCCGCAACAACAACACCACCAGCTCGATGGCCAAAGCCGCCCGCCGCGTCCTCGCCCTCGGCCTCGCCGCCGCCGCCGCCGCCGAGGACTGGCAGGACCGGATCGCGCCCTTCGACTGCGACGCGCACGACGGCATCGTCCACTTCCACTCGGGCTCCACCCCCGCGGCGACGTGGTACGTCTCCGAGGTCGACCCGGACACGAACGCCGACCGCGGCCGGCTCTTCGAGGTCGCCAACGCCGGCGGCGAGGTCGTGAACGCGCTCGCGCTCCGCGAGACCGGCGCGGGCGCCCACTACGTCCTCGCGGCCCTGGGCGACGCGACGGAGACGCGCCTCTGCCGCTTCGGCGCCGACGGCGCCGCCGGCGGCTGCTGGGACGAGCGCCTCCTGGGCAGGTCGCCGGACTACCGGGTCAACGTCGCCGCCGTCGTCGACGACGTCTACTTCTACAGCTTCAATCTCGGCGACGAGTACCGGGCCTACAGCGCGCTCCTCTCCCTCAAGGGCCTCGGCGGCGCCGCGGCGACCGCGGGCCCGGTGATCGAGGTCCGGTCCGCGCTCTTCGACCTCAACGTCGTCGACGTCACGCACGTCGTCGAGGACGGCGCGGAGCTCGTCGCCGACGGCGACCCGCGCGGCCGCTACCTCGTGGGCATGGACTGGTCCCGTAGCCTCTTCGTCGCCCGCGTCGGCGCCGACGGCGACGTCGACGCCTACGCGGTGCTGCCGCGCGCGGCCTCGGCGATCGCGCGCGGCCCGTCGGGCGCGGCCTACACGGTCGGCTCCGGCGCGGCCACGCGCGTCTTCTTCGCGGTCAACGGCCAGTCGACGACCGTCGAGCTCGCCTTGCCCGTCGCCGTGCCGGAGGGCTGCTGGAACTCGGTCGCGGCCGCGTACTCGACGCACCGCGCGTGCGCCGACGCCGACGCGGACTACGTCGACCGCGCCGCGTTCCCGGACAACTCCCCGAACACGGACGGCCTCTCCTGCCACCCGCGCCTCGTCGGGGGCGCGCCGTCAGCGCCGCCGACGTCGGCGCCGACGGCGTCGCCGACGGCCGCGCCGACGGCCGCGCCCTCGTCGGCGCCCTCGGCGTCGCCGACGGCCGCGCCCTCGTCGCCGCCCTCGGCGTCGCCGTCGGCGGTGCCCTCGTCGCCGCCCTCGGCGTCGCCGTCGTCGCCGCCGACGGCCGCGCCGTCGTCGCCGCCCTCGATGCCGCCGTCCTCGGCGCCCTCGGCGGCGCCGTCGTCCGCGCCGTCCGCGGCGCCCTCCGCGCCTCCGTCGACCGCGCCTTCGACCGCCCCGTCCGCGGCGCCGAGCCCTGCTCCGAGCTCAACGCCTTCCGCGGCGCCGACCTCCGCGCCGTCGTCCGCGCCGTCTGCATCGCCTAGCGCCGTGCCCGCGGCGGCGCCTTCGACCCAGCCCTCGTCCGTGCCCACGGGCGCGCCCTCGGCGGCGCCCTCGGCCCGGCCGTCGTCGGCGCCGACGGCCGCGCCGTCGTCGTCCGCGCCGTCGTCGGCGCCGACGGCCGCGCCCAGCGGCGCCCCGTCGGGGGCGCCGACGGCCACGCCGTCGCCCGCGCCCGCGCCGGAGCCGACGCCCGCGCCGACGGTCGAGCCGACGCCGGAGCCGACGGTCGCGCCCGGAAAGCCGTCGGGGGCGCCGGTCGTCGCACCCACGCGCGCGCCGACGACGACGGCGCCCACGCCGGAGCCGACGCCCGCGCCGACGGTCGAGCCGACGTCGGAGCCGACGGTCGCGCCGACGCCGCCGCCGACGCCCGAGCCGACGCCCGCGCCCACGCCCGCGCCCACGCCCGAGCCCACGCCTTCGCCGACGCCCGAGCCGACGCCCGCGCCCACCGGGGGCACGCCCACGCCCACGCCCGAGCCGACCGCGGCGCCGACGCCCGAGCCGACGCTCGCGCCCGGCGCGCCGACCGCGAGGCCCGCGCCCGCGCCGACGCCCGCGCCCTCCGCGGCGCCGGCGCCCGCGCCGGCGCCCACGCTCGCGCCGTCGGCCGCGCCGTCGGCCGCGCCGACGCCGGAGCCCTGGGAGGCCTGCTCCGGGTCCGACGTCGACCTGCGCATCGAGGGCGCGCCCCTCCTGGCGAACAACCTCGGCGGCCTCGGGCCGAACTTCGGGGAGCCGCCCGTGCTCCGCTACGGCGCCGTCGCCTCGAAGGACGGCCGCGCCGTCGACCTCGTCGTCTCGGTCCGCGACGGCTCCTACGCGGTCGCCGACAACTACGCCGCCTACCAGGGGACCTGGGGCATGTTCGGCCAGATCAACGTCCGCGACGCGTCGACCGCGCGCCTCACGTTCTCCTTCGTCGACGCCGAGAGCGACGCGCCCGTGGCCCTGGAGAAGTTCTACTTCACGATCTTCGACGTCGACGAGCAGCGCAAGGCCCACCGCCACCGCGAGGCCCTCTGCGTCGACGACGACGCGCGCGACGACGTCGTCCTCGCGGCCGCGACGGAGCTCGCGGTCGAGGCGCGCGGCACGCGGCACGCCGGGCGCGTCGACGGTCTTCGCGTCGACGCGCGCGGGCTTCGCCTGCGACAACCCGACGGACCCCCAGGACCTCGGCGCCGTGGGCTGCGGCGACTGCGACCAGTGCGCGGCGGACCCGGAGGCGTTCGGCGCGCACTTCCCCGTCGACCAGCGCGCGCGCGCGGTCATGCTCGTCTTCCGGCGCCCGCGGACCGCCGTCGAGCTGAGCTACTCGATCCCCTGCGAGGACTGCTTCCTCGAGGACCTCGCGGGCTTCGACGGAGGCCGCAACTTCCTCTTCGGCGGGTCCTCGTCGCTCTGCCCGTGGCCCACGTCGCAGCCGACGGCCTCGGCCCCGCCGACGGCACCGCCGACGGCCGCGCCCTCGACGGCCGCGCCCTCGACGGCCGCGCCCTCGACGGCCGCGCCCTCGACGGCCGCGCCCTCGACGGCCGCGCCGACCGCGCCGGCCGCCGCGACCCCGGCGACGCGGGTTGCTCCCGCGCCGACGGCGGCGCCCGTGGCCGCGCCGACGTCTTCGGCGGCCCCGACGTCTTCGGCGGCCCCGACGACGACGCCCGCGCCGACGGCTTCGGCGGCCCCGACGGCTTCGGCGGCCCCGACGGCTTCGGCGGCCCCGACAACGACGCCCGCGCCGACGACTTCGGCGGCCCCGACGACGACGCCCGCGCCGACGGCTTCGGCGGCCCCGACGGCTTCGGCGGCGACGGCGGCGCCGACGCGGCCGCTTCGGACGACGACCGCTTCGGACGACTCCGCCGGCGCCTTCGTCGCGGTCGCCGGGTTCGGCGTGGAGCCCTGCCAGCTCGCGGCCGCGGTCGGCGCGGCGGTCGTCGGCGCCGTCGGCGCCGACGCGGCGCGGTCCAAGCGGGGCGCGCCCGGCGTCGTCGGCGTGCCGGCGGCCGCGGCCGCCGTCGTCGCGCTCGGCGTCGTCGACGCGGCCGCCGACGCCGTCTTCCTCTGCGGCCAGTGGCGCCGGAGCCGCCGCGGCTTCCCGTACGCCGCCGCAGGCGCCGCGGGCCTCGCCGCGCGCGCGGTCGCGGCCGCGGTCGCGCTCGCGTGGCTCCGGCGCCGGTCCGCGGGGCGCGTCGACCGCGCCGTCGAGCGCCGCCGGCGCCCCACGTACGCGCTACTCTCCGCCGCGGCCGTGGTCGCCAAGCTCGAGCTCGCGCTCCTCCTGCCGTGGCGCCGCGACGCGCGCGCGCCGCGGCGCTACGACGTCCGCGAGCGCTGCGGCCGCGTCCTCCGGGGCGTCGGCGAGGACCGGCTCGCGCCCGCGGACGGCGCCGGCGGCACCGAGAACCCCCTGTCGCCGGGCGCCGGCGGCGGCGCGCCGCCCGCCGCCGACGCGGACGGCGGCCCCTTCCCGCGCGGCGCGCGCGTCGAGGTTTTGGCGGCCGACGAAGACCGCTGGCTGCCCGCGCGCGTCGTCGGCTTCGGCGCCCAGAGGAGCCTCGACGTCGCGTACGACCACGGCGAGACCGAGCTCGCCGTGTCGCGCGGCCGCGCGCGCCGCGCCGCGCTCTACCGCGCGGGCGACCTCGTCTTCGTCGGCGGCGGCGAGATGGCCAAGGTCGTCCGCGCGCGCGGCGCCGCGCCCGCGCCCGCCGAGCGCCTCGGCGCGCCCGACGCGCTCACCGCGGCCGTCGCCTTCGCCTCGACGGCCGCGTCGGCGCTCGCGCAGCTCCTCGTGAAGCTCGCGGCGCTGCTCTGGACGCCCTGGCACGCCGCCGCGGCCGCCGGCGCGTGCACCAACGCGCTCGCGTTCGTCGCGAGCCTGGCCGCGCTGCTGTGCCTCGCCGCGTCCGGCCGCCGCGCGGCCGGCCGGGGGCGCGCGCCCGTCCGGGATCGCGGCATGGAGCTCTGGAAGACGAAGACGCCGGACGCGCCGCCGGCCGCGGCGGCCCTCGAACGCAACGACAGCATCACCATCGTCATCACGGACGCGGCCGCCGTCTAGGGTCGCTCGAGGCGCGCCCCGACCTTAAGCAAGTTCAACTTGATTTTGATTGAAGAAGCCCAGCGATCGGCGGCGCCGACACGCGCCGCAGCGTGCACCCATGCGACAGCACCCGATCCTCATGCTCTTCCTCGCCCGCCGCGCGGCGTCGCTGCGGCCCGCCGTCGCCGGCCGCGCGTGGCGCGCGCTGAGCAGCTCGCCCTTCGACGAGGACTTCCTGCTGCCCAAGGGCGGCGACGGGCCCGCGCCGGCGCGCGCCGAGCGGCGGCCGTCGAACCGCTACGGCGAGGGCCGGCGCGACCGGAGCCGCGGGGGCGTGCCCGCCGAGGGCAGCTGGACGAAGCGCAACGAGGGCCGGGCCTTCGAGCGGACGCGGCTCTTCGTGAGCGCGCTGGACCCCGGGACGCGGTGGCAGGAGCTCAAGGACCACTTCCGCGACGGCGGCTTCGACGTCATCTACGCGTCCGTGTCCACGGACCGCTACACGGGCGAGTCCAAGGGCTGCGGCATCGTGCAGCTCGCGACGGAGGCCGAGGCCGAGCGGGCCATCGGCGCGATGGACCGGTCCGAGCTCGACGGCGCGACGATCTTCTGCCGCGAGGACCGGCAGAACCGGGACCGGCGCACGGGCGACAACTCGGGCACGCGGCGCGACGAGCCGCGGGGCGGCCGCCGCGAGCCGCGGGGCGCCGAGCCCCCGAAGCGCGGCGCGTTCGACGCGCGCGGCGGCCTGCTGCCCTGGGCGGACCGCGCGGGCGCCGCCATCGCGCCCGAGGTCCTCGCGCTCCTCGGCGACCGCGACGACGCACGCGCGGCCAAGGAGTACGCGACGGCCGACGCGATCCGCGACTCGCTCTTCGAGAACTACGGCACGAAAATCGACGACCGGAACCGCGAGGTCTGGGCCGAGTCCTTCGGCGACGACGCCCTCGCGAACCTCGGCGACGTCGCGGGCTTCGTCGACGCGGCCCTCGGCGGCCAGGGCCCCGAGGACGAGGTCGAGGCGCTCCTCGCGGACGCGCGCGCGGCGCGGGGGGACGACGAGGGCCTGAGCTTCGACGACGCGGGCGCCGACGCGGGCTCCGCCGAGGGCGTCGCGGACATCGACGTCGAGGCGCTCGTGTCGAAGCACGCCGACGCGCTCAAGGCGGCCCTCGCCGCGGACCGCGGCGACGCGCCGGCCGAGCCGCCGGCCGCCGCGCCGGCCGAGGCCGCGGACCCCGCGGCGGGCGTCGAGCGCCTCGTCCGCGACGAGCTCCAGGCCCTCAAGGTCCCGGAGCTCAAGGACCGGCTACGAGCGAAGGGGCTCAAGGTCTCCGGCGCCAAAGCCGAGCTCATCGAGAGACTGCTCGAATAGTAAAAAAACTCGCTTCGTTCTTCCTTGTCGCGTTTCGGTCGGGCCGTTTCGGTGCAGGTGCGCGACCACGCCCTGCCTGAACGCCCGCGCAGTGCCGTGGTCCGGCGTGCTCTCGCAGCCCGAAGCGCAACGGCGCTCCGAGGCCATCGAGGAAGGCCTCGAAAGTGGCCTCGAGAGCCGCGAGTTGAGGCCTGTGTTTCGCCCGTGTTGCCCCTCCGTACGGACGCGTCTGTTGAACGTGAGAAGCGAGCTCGGCTCGCGCGAGCGTCGTCCCGCGCGCCGTCCAAGATGAAGCCAGCTTCCGTGCTCGTGGCGCTCCTCTTCGCGAGCGCGTCGGCGCTGCGCCTGCCGAGCCTGCCGTCGCGCCCGTCGTTCAAGCGGACGGCCTCCATCAAGCCGCTGCGGGCGTCGGGCCTCTACGACCCGGCGAACGTGCCGAACGCCGAGGAATGCGACATCGCCCAGCCGACGAACTGCGGCGAGCCCGACGGCCCCTTGGCGGGCATCACGCGGACGCTCAACGAGCTCCAGGAGAAGGGCTTCGGCGCCGCGGCGCTCCTCGGCGCGACGGCCGTGAGCCTGTCGCTCGCGAACGGCCCGTCGTCGGCGTGGTGGGTCGGCCTCTGGGAGTCGCCTTTGGGCCCCGCCATCGGCGGCCACGCGCTCAGCGCGCGCGCCTGGGTCAACGAGGGCCTCATGGGCGTCTTCTTCTTCCTCGTCGGCCTCGAGATCAAGGAGGAGCTGCGGCACGGCGCGCTCACGTCGGTCAAGAAGGCGGCGCTGCCGGCCATCGCGGCTTTAGGCGGCATGGTCACGCCCATGGCCGTCTACGCGGCGGCGCAGGGCTTCCTGCCCGTCGCGGCGCGGTCGCTGAGCGGCCTCGCCGTGCCCATGGCGACGGACATCGCGTTCGCGATGGCCATCTTCGGCCTCTTCCGGAGCAAGATGCCCGCGTCGTCGAGCGCGTTCCTGCTGACGCTGGCGACCGTCGACGACTTCGGGGCCATCTTCGTCCTCGCGACGTGCTTCGCGGCGAACGTGTCGCTCGGCTTCCTCGGCCTCGCGTCCGCGCTCACGGCGGCCCTCGGGTGGATCGGCTGCGGCCCGCGCAAGTGCAACGACGCGCGCGTCTTCACGGCGGGCGGCGTCGGCATCTGGTGGTCCCTGCTCCGCGCGGGCGTGTCCGCGGAGGTCGCGGGCGTCCTCGCGGCGCTCTGCGTGTCCACGACGGCCGAGGGGCCCCCGGGCGCCATCGAGGACCCGCTCGCGGAGCGCATGATCCGCCGGCTCGCGCCCCTGTCGACCTTCGGCATCATGCCCCTCTTCGCCCTCGCGAACACGGGCATCCCGCTCATGGGCGTCATGAAGGGCGTCTCCGGCCCCGGCGCGGGCGCGGCCGCGGGCATCGCCGCGGGCCTCGTCCTCGGCAAGCCGCTGGGCATCTTCGGCTTCACGTGGCTGGCGACGAAGCTCAACATCGCCGACATGCCCACGGGCATGGGCAACAACCACCTCTCCATCGTCTCCATGCTCGGCGCCATCGGCTTCACGATGTGCCTCCTGCTCACGGAGGTCGCGATCCCGGCCCCGATCCAGGCGCTCCCGAAGCTCTCCGTGCTCGTCGCGAGCACCGCGGCCTGCGTCGCCGCCGCGGCGTGGATGTCGAAGCTGCCCGACCTCAAGCAGCGCCGCGCGCAGCCGGGCGACCTCTACGGCTGAGCCCCGACCAAGTCGACGCCGCCGCGCGCGGCGAACCACCCGCCGGCCCCCCGCCAAGTAAGCCCTCCCGCCGGCCTCGCTCCGAGGTCGATCTGTACGTCGCCTACTCGGCGCGGAGGAACTTGCGCTGGCCGAGGGCGACGAGGTCGCCGCCCGTGTCCTCGAGGGCGCGCTTGCCCTTGGCGGTCTGGTAGACGGCGTAGAGGAGGTAGCGGTCCTTGGTGCCCGTGTTCGGCAGGCCCCGGTGCCAGAGGCGGTAGTCCATGACGAGCGGCGTGCCCGCGTGGACGTAGTGGCGCGCGCGCTTCATGTGGGACACGTTCTTGAACTTGGCGTCGGCGCCCCGCGACGCGAAGTGGGACGTGGGCACGAACTCCGTGCAGCCCGTCGCCTCCGTCAGGTCCGTCAGGGGGCAGAAGACGATGATGCGGTCCGCGGCCGCGTGCTCCTCGAGGTTCGTGTGGACGCCGTCGATGTGCCAGTTCTGCACCGTGTCGCCCGGCCGGGACACGACGCAGCCCGTGTAGTTGAGGGACGCGTTCTTGCCGAGGATGGCCCTCACCACCGGCGCCCAGGGCCAGTTCGCGCCCGCGGCGACGACCTCGGGCAGCGAGTCGAGGACCATGTCGACGCGGCCGCCGGGCCGCTGGTTGAAGCCGTCGAGCGTCTCCTCCTCGCCGGGCTTGAGCTTGTGGTCCTTGCCCTTGCCCTTGAGCGTGATGCGCTCCGCGCGCGCCTCCTCGAGTTTCGCGCCGTAGTGCTCCGCGACGGCGTTCTGCACCGTGCCGAGCGTCTCGGGCCCCAGGGCCCACTTGGCGCTCTCCAGGGTCAGGAGGCCCGTGTCGTAGAAGCGCGACGCGAGGTCCTTGGGGCCCAGCGCCTTGACGACGGACACGGCCTCGCACGCCGTCGCCTGATCCGCGACGGGGCTCCACTCGTCGCCGCGCGCGTCGCCCGCGTCGGGCGCGACGACGGTCTCGGCGAAGGCGCTCCAGGTCCGCGCGATGGAGTGGCACGCGCCGTCGACGCGGTCCGGCGCCGCGGGCTGCTCGTCGTCCTCCTCCTCCGCGTCCTCTTCCTCGGCGACGAAGTCGAACTCCTCCTCCGAGTCCGCGTCGTCGCCGGCGCCCTGGACGGGCAGCGACTCGTCGTCGCTCTCCTCGACGACGACCTGCTTGCGCTTCTTCGCCGCCTGCTTCTTCTTCCCGGGGCTCTCCGCGTAGGGGTCGAAGTCGGGCTCTTTTTTGGGAAGCTCCTTGGGCGGCGCGCCGCTCTTCATGGGCATGCTCAGGAGCATGGACGGCGCGCAGGTCTTCTTCGGCGGCGACGGGGCGACGTTCTCCGCCTCCTCGGCGGGCGGCGTCCAGCCGACCTCGCTCGCGCCCTTGGGCTTCTCCTCGACTTTCTCGTTTTTCGCGGCCTTCTTGTCCGCCGTCGCCTCCTTCTTCGGCGCCGCGGCCTTCTTGGCCTTGGGCGTGCCCGACGCCTTCTTGCCCTTCTTGGGCTCGGGGTGCACGAGCTTGGCGACCTCGCCGACGAGCAGCGCGAGCGTGTGGTCCTTGGGCAGCGCGTACGAACCGTCGAACTTCTTCGCCGCGAAGGCCTTGCGCGCGCCGCTGTAGCCGCCGTCCTTGAAGTCCTGGCTCATGGACGAGTCGTGGAAGGTCTTCGTGACCTACGTCGGTGTGGGTTTCGCTTTGCTTGCTTTGCGGTTTGCGTGTTTGAGTGGTTTGGGCGCGTGGTTTGTGTTTTGTGTTGTTTCGCGTCGCGATTTCGTGTGTGTGTGTTTGGACGCCGCGCGCGGACCTTGCCGTCGGCATCGCGCTCGACGATGCGAATGTTGCTCATCTCGGGAACAGTGGACAGCGGCGGCGTTCGTCGTTGGGCACTGCTGCTATTTGATTGAGAGGTCGGGCGCGGGGAGCTCGAGTTCGTCTGCCGACGGCCGGTGCCCGCCGCCGGCGCCAGAGGGGGCCGACCACCAGGCATACACCAGCCACGGCATACACCAGCATAGCAGCCGCATAGCGGACGCATAGCGGACGCATAGCGGACGCATAGCGGGCGCATAGCGGGCGCATAGCAGGCGCATAGCAGGCGCATAGCAGGCGCATAGCAGACGCATAGCAGGCGCATACCACCAGCATAGCAGGCGCATAAGACCAGCATAGCAGCCGCATACCACCAGCATAGCAGGCGCATAAGACCAGCATAGCAGCCCGGCGACCGCCGTCGATGACAACCCAGGCGACGACCGCCGGAGGTTACCGACGCTCGCCGCGGCGCGGAGCCCCTGCGAGCCACACGGAACCGGGATCCCCGGGCGCGCGACCCCGGGCCGCCTAGCTACCTGGACCGACGAGTCGGCGCCCGACGAGTCGGCGCCCTCGCACGGTTCGCGCGGTCGCGCGGGTCGAAGCGCGGCGCGAGTTCAAACCGCGCGCGGACGTTCGAGTCCGTCGACCGCGGGCGGCTCGCTCGGATCACGAACCGAAGTCGGCGGAGGAGCACGCCACGCAGGACGAGAGAGACTCGGACGAGCGCACGCCGATTGAAGTCGCGCGCCCTCGCGCGGTTCGCGCGGACCGTCGTGATTTCGAAGTCGCAGCCCCTGGGTATCAGCTACTGCAGATGCACCGACGGACCGGTGCTCGCCGCGAACGGGGCTGTGGTCCATCGGTGGTTCTTTTTCGCGAGGAACCCGTGGGGGACGCGGTCGACGGCGGGCATCGCGCGGTCGCGCGCGTTTCGAAGCGCGGCGCGAGTTCAAACCGTGCGCGCTCGTCCGAGTCTCTGTGGTGTTCTCGAGGAGCGAGACGCACCGCTAAACGCGGAGGCTGCTACACTGTCGAACGCCAGCGACTGGACGAGCGCACGGGTTGTGAAGTCGCGCGGATTTTGAAGTCCGACAGCCCGCGCCGCCCTGTTGTGGGTCGCACGCGGGCCAGTCGCAGCCCGCAGCGCCATCGATCGTGACTCCGACCTTGATCGGCGGCTTCGCGGCGGCGCGGGCGGCCCGGGGCGCGGCGAGCCCAGGGCCGTGGGGTATTATGGGATGGCGGCGAGTCGGCGAGTCGCTGCGCCGCCGCAGCCCGAATGTGCCCATATCATTTAGATATGGGCAGATATAAAATCAACCTAGCAAGGCTTTAGGGCCGCGCGGACAAGGACACGCTCGGCGCCTACGACCTCGGCGAGGAGGCCTTCAACGCGGAGGCGCCGAGATACATCAAGGACAAGTGGGCCAAAAAGGCGATGAAGAACCTCCGCGATTCCTTCGTCAAGCAGCAGTAGGCTCCCGCATTACTCCCTAAGGAGGGCCGGCGCCATACTTCGCGTTGCTCGAGCTCGACAACGCGTTGCCCACGGGCCATTACAGCCTCGTCCGCCGCACGGGCGAGGTCGAATACACGTAAATTCGCGGGTTCTGCGTGCTCAGCAACGACGTAGAACCCACGCAGACGTGCCTCGAGCAGGGCCGCGTCCGGCTACTAGAAGTTGAAGTAGGTATTTAGTTAATCTGAGGGCTCGGCCATCCATGGTAGGAGCGCGTAGCAGCCTAAAGTATTATAAACTATACGTGGTGGGAGCCGCCATTAGCTAGGCACGGACGGGTCGTGTCCGTGTCGTGAGCGCGGAGCAACCGCCGCCCGATGCGGGCCCTGCCGAACCACGCATACCACCAGCATACCACCGGCATAGCAGCCGCATACCACCGGCATAGCAGCCGCATACCACCGGCATAGCAGCCGCATACCACCGGCATAGCAGACGCATACCACCCGCATACCGCCCGCATACCACCCGCATACCACCCGCATACCGCCCGCATACCACCCGCATAAAACCCGCATACCACCCGCATACCACCCGCATACCACCCGCATAAAACCCGCATAGTAGGCGCATACCACCAGGCATACCGGCGGTCAACCCCCTCGGGCCGGCGCCGGGGATCGTATTCAGCTCAAGCTCTCCGGGCGGGCGCGCGCCAGGTCTCGCGGGATGCCAGAGGGCTCTTCGAATAGTGTGTGGTGTTCGAAAACACCGGTCTGGAAGTCGGCTAGATATGGCCGGGTCGTCCAAACAGGTGGTGTTTTCCTGCCCCACTCCGCGCCTCGTGTCGGCGCGGCGTTCGCAGTGGCTCGAATTGTCCAGGCTCCGGTCCGAAGCAGAATCATAAAACCGGATCACACGGGGAATTCCCTGAGAGGCGTTGCCAATGTGCCTCACGTGCGCTCCGCGCCTGCAGTTACAACAATTCGATCAAAAATGTGGCCCCGCCCCCGTCATGGGCAGAGCTCGAGCTCCAGAGGTGAAGCGCCGTCGTCTCGTCCGTCGTCGTCGTCTCGTCCGCTGTCGTCTCGTCCGTCGTCGTCGTCTCGTCCGTCGTGGTCGTCTCGCCCGTCGCCGTCGTCTCGTCCCTCGCCGTCGTCTCGTCCGTCGCCGGCTTCTCCGCGCCGGCTTAGCCGTCGTCCATCACGCCGCCCCGCGGCCGCAGCTGGTAGGCGAAGGAGTAGTCCATCACGTCGGACTGGTGCTCCTCGAAGATGTCGAGGACGACGACGTCGCCGAGCTCGAGCGCGCGGCTCGCGCCCGGGTTGAGGAGCGTGCGCCGCCGCTTGCCGCCGGGGACGACGCCCGTCGAGTTGGAGCCGAACGTCGTCGCCACGTAGGCGCCGTCGCCGCGGCGCTTGAGCGTGCACTGCTTGCGCGAGATGTTCGTCTCGCCCAAGTCGACGCCGAGCGGCAGCTTCTTGGGGTCCGACGCGTCGCTCTCGCTGCTCCGGCCGAGGATGTTGATCGCGCCGAGGGCGTGCTCCATGCCCCGGTCGCGGCGGCCGACGCTCACGAGCGACAGCTTGAGCGGCGACGCGTCGACCATCTGCGCGTCGACCGTCGCGACGTTCGTGATGTTCGCGAGGCCCCGCGGCGACGGCGCGGCGACGGGCGACGCCGACGGCGCGCCGCCGCCCGGCGACGGCGGCGCGCAGCCCGTCGACGGCGCGGCCGTGGGCGCCTCGAAGGCCGGGCCCAGCGGCTCGGCCGGCGGCGGCGCGACGCGCGGCTCCGCCGGCGGCGCGTCGGCCGTCGGCGCGTCCGGCGGCGCCGGGGGCAACGACGCGTCGTCGAGGTCCATCGCGTCCGGCGCCGCGTCGGCGCGGAGGAGCACCTCGCCGCCGTCGGCGGCGGGCGCGCGGCCGAGCGCCGCGGGCGGCGGCGGCGACGCCGCGCCGTCGAGCGCGGCCGCGCCGTCGTCGATGCGCCAGCCGAAGACGCCGAGCTTCTTGACGCCGCCGACGCGGCAGCCGTCGCGCACGGACGCCTTGCCGACGACGGGCTCCAGGGCATCGCTGCGGAACTTCGTCGACGCGGCCGACTTCGGGTTCTGCAGGCCGTCGAAGAAGAGCTCGGGGTCCTCGCCGTCGTCGATGAGCGTCGGCACGATTGCCAAGAAGGCCGGGTCGGAGAAGAACATGTCGCGCAGGACGTCGACGTGGACCTTGCCCTCGTCGGCGCGGACGAGGCGGCTGCGGCACCAGCTCGCGGCCGCCTCGAGCCACTTGGGCGAGTAGCCCTCGCAGTTCCGCTTCCGCTTCCGCGCCTTGGCGCCGCCGTGAAGCGCCGTGAGGACGAGGCGGGCTAAGACCCGGACGCGGAGCGGCCCGACCAAGACGGGGTCGACGTCGTGGATGGCGAGGGGGAGCATCTTGCTCTCGCAGTAGACCTCGACCGCGCGCCACGCCTCGGCCTCGGCCGCCGGGCGCCGCGCCTTCGCCTCGGCCTCGGCCGCCGCGCGCGCCTTCTTCTCGGCCGCCGCGCGCGCCTCCTTCTCGGCCGCCGCGCGCGCCTTCTTCTCAGCCGCCGCGCGCGCCTTCTCCTCGGCCGCCGCGCGCGCCTTCTCCTCGGCCGCGGCCGCGCGCGCCTGCTCCTCGGCCGCCGCGCGCCGCGCCTTCTCCGCGGCCGCCGCGCGCGCGTGCTCCTCTAGAGCCGCGACGATCTCCTCGTCGTCGCGGAGCTCGGAGACGTCGACGTCGAGCGCCGCCGCCGCGGCCGCCGGATCCCGGCGCCACCAGACGACGTCCGGGACCGCGACGTCGAGCCGCGTCGCCGTCGCCGCGTGCTCCGACCAGAACTCGTCCTGCCGCTTGAGCTCGGCCTCGCCCGCGGCGTCGCCGCGCTTCTTCGCGTTGGCCAGCAGCTGGCCGAACGAGTTGTTCTGCGAGTTCATGGCGCGCTCCTGGGGCGTCCACGCGTCGCGCGTCGCTTTCTTCTTCCGCAACGCCTTCTGCGTGAGGTTCACGGGCACCGTCTTGCCCGTCTCCTTGTCCACGACCTTCATGCCGTCGAAGGGGCAGCCCGTCGCCTTCGACGACGCGTTCATGCGCACGAGCTCGCCGGCCTCCTGGAGCTCGCCGAGGTCGTCGATGCCGACCTGCTCGTAGTCGAGGCCCGCGATCTTCAACTCCGTGCGCGTCTCGTCGGCGCGCGCGAAGATGAGCATGACGAGCTCGAGCTCGACGGCGTCCGCGCCGCCGTTCTCGTTGTAGAAGTCCTGGATCGACGAGTGCCGGCCCGCCGCGACGTCGTCGCGGTGCTCGCCCTCGCGCTTGGACACGAGCTCGACGCACTGAAGGATCGCCTCGGCGTCGCCCTTGGCGAGGAGCGCGAGGACCAGCGCCTTGAGGTCGCCGGACCACTTGCCCTTGGGCACGGCATGCGAGCCGAGGTAGAGGTGGAGGATGCGCGTGGCCCGATCGCGGCCGCCCGTGCGGTAGATGACGACGACGTGCCCGTTCTTCTCGCAGCGCTCCTCGTCCTCGGCGGCGACGGCGCAGATGCGCGAGAACCTGTGGCAACGCCAGTGGTGATCGTGGCGCGCTTCGCCGGCTTCGATCGCTTCAATTGCAGCTCTCGAGCTCTCGTCGAGTGCGTCGCGCGCCGCGCGGCCGGTGGGCGCTGGGCCGGGCTCGTCGTGCGTCGCCGCGTCGAGCTCGTTGCGCAGGTCGCCCGGGTACGCGTCGCCGACCTTGCGGAACAGCACCGCGAACTCGACGACCATGGAGCCGCTGAGGCCGAGGGACTCGATGGCGGCGCGCAGCGCTCCGACGGCCTCGTCGCGCGTCGCCTTGGTCCAGGAGTCGTCGTCGACGCCGAGGATCCGGCGTTTGCCGGCGGCGAAAGCCTGCTTGATGTACTCGCGGGCCGCGTCGGAGACGAAGGACGCGTTCCGGAGGTGCGCGACGCGAGCAGGGCGGCCGCCGCTCGACGGCAGCTTCTTGACGCCGGGGCGGCGCGAGAGCAGCGGGTGGACGACGCCATCGATCGCCGACGCTACGGCGGTCGCGAGGGCCACCGGGCGCCCGAGCGGGTCGGGAGTCTCGCGCCCGCCGGAGGGGACCGCGAAGACGATCGTGTCGCCCGACGCGCCGAACCTCGCGCGCGCGGCCTTCCCGAAGAGCGCCGCGCAGGGCGCCCTGACCCCGGGTTTGTCCTTCATGAAGGCGGTGTACGTCCACCCCGCGACCGTGCTGTTGGGCAGTGCCGTCGCGAGGTACCAAATTCCGTCCTCCTCGCTGCCATCTCGCGTCAACACCCCGCCCCGCGTCCCCGGGGAGCGCGGCTTGAATGTAGCACAGTCGCCACTAGCAACGACCGTCCGACCGTCGATTTCGCGGATGGTCGCCATCTCGCCGGCGCGCGAGCGCCGGCGGAGGCTGCCAGCGCCGCGCGCACCGACAAACGTTGGAGGGGAATTGCCGCAAAAGCAGGCGAGCCGAGGCCGACCTCTGCGGCGCGCGCGCGCGCGATGTGCAAGCGCTGTCCGCGCGCTGCACGCCTGCGCCGCGGTGCGCGGCGCGGACCATCGCTTCGACGACGCAACGGCTCGTGCGCCGGTTGCCGCGCCAGCGCACGGCACCTCCTCGCGCACGCAAGCGCTGGACGGCGCGCGGTCCGCGGCGAGCTTCTGACGCTTCCGTCGACGACGCGCCGCTCGCGCTCCAGCTGCTACCGCGCCGCTCGCGCTCCAGCTGCTCCACGAGCCGCCGAACGCGGGCCACTACGGCCCCGGCGCGCCGCCGCCGTGGGGCGGCCCCGGCGGCCCGCCGCGCGGCATGATGGCGCCGCCGCCCTGGGGCGGCAGCGGCGGCTTCCCGCCGCCGGGCGGCTTCCCGCCGCCGTTCATGGGCGGCGCGCCGCCGCCGATGGGCGCGCCCCAGGTGCTCACGCCCTTCCAGCCCGGCCAGTTCCCCGCGCCGCCGCCGGCCGCCATGGCCGCCATGGGCGGCGTGCCGAACGTCGCCGCCGCCGCGCTCGCGGACGATCTCGCCGACGACCCGAGGCCTCGCAGACGATCTCGAGCTCCTTCTTCCAACCCCGGCCAGCCGCCCATGTCGCGCCGCGAGCGGCGCACGCGCCGCAGTGAGCGGCGCTCGCGCCGATGCTGGCGCCGAGGCGGCAGCACCCTTCGACGGCGGCTCGAGCCGTCTCGCCGCCGCGCCGGGTCGCGACGACGCGTCCTCGTACGAGCGCCGGCCCGCGGCTCCAGCGGCGGTCGCCGAGCGGCAACGCGATCGCGCCGCGCCTCTGCGGGACGCCTCGGAGCGCTCGCCATAGCGCGCGAGCAGCTCCGGTCGACGTCTAGCACGACTCCTAAGCTTTTACCAACGCCTTCCCGAGTCGCAAACCCAGGCGTGGAGAGCTGATCTCAAGACCCCCGGCCAGCGCCCGAGAAATCGCGAGGAACGCGCGGACGCGTGCGGTGCGCGTGTGCGAGGCTGGCCTGACGTTGTGCTGGCGCTTCCCGGCCTCGTCGATGTTTATCGCGGCCGCCAGTATGGCGCGGAGCGCGAGGAGAACGTGATGAGCGCGGCGAGCACCGCGCAGAGTGCCAGTGCAGGCGCGCACGCCGCCGGCGGCGCGGAGAAGGAGGACGGCACGTCGCCGACCCTGCGGCCCAGCATGGAGGCCAAGAGCTTGAGGTCGAGCAGGGACCCGCAGCTCGGGCCTCCGCAGGGGCAGAGGGCCGCGCGGATCGTTCATGTCGGCCCGAAGCAGACGAGCGCGTGGCTCCGATCGGCCCGGGAAGGGACAGCAGATGACGAACGCGGCCAACCAGAAGCGGGCCAAGGCGGGCGCGCGCGCCGAAGCCGAGGCCATCCGCGAGAGCAAGGCCGCCGGCGACGACGAGCGGCCGGAGCCCTGGACGCGGCCCATCCAGCTGACCTACACCAACGACCGCGGAGGCGAAGCACGACGCGGGCGAGGTCCTCACGCCGGCCGAGCGCCACTCGCTCGATGCCCCCGGGGCCCGACCCTGTGGCCGCGCGCCTTTTTAGAATTACGACCCCCCCTCCGCCCCCGACCCGTCCAGGCTCCGATCCAAAAACGAGGACAGCTGGCCCGCGACGAGGTGCTCCGCGAGCGCCTCCTTCTCCTCCACGGCGGGGATGACGTCGACCTCGACGCCGCCGCGCTGCCGCCGCCGCGCGGCGCGCCCGGCGACGACCGCGCGCGCCGCGGCCGCGTCCGCCTCGAGGTTCGGGGAGTCGTCGTCGCCGTCGTCCGGCGGCTCGCCGCCGAGGCTCCGCGCCCACTCCTCGAGGTCCGGCGCGGGCCGCGCCGCGTCGTAGGCCGGCGCGTAGAAGGCGCTCGTCGCCGCCGCGCCGCCGAAGCAGCCCGGGTCGCGCGCGGCGCCGTCGTCCGCCGGGCTCCGGCCCGCGGCCGGTCCGACGAGCGCGCCGTCGTCGGCCATGCGGTCGAGCCACTTGGGCGAGTGCGTGCCGAGGAGCGCCTGGCCGAAGCGCGCCGAGAAGTGGCGCGAGTTGCGCACGCGCCAGTCGAAGAGCGCGGGCTCGAAGACGCGCTCGAGCGCGTCCAACGTCGCGCCCACGAACGCGCGGTCGCAGGGGCAGGCGCCGAGCGCCACGCGCCGCACGAGGGCGAAGAGGGGCATGCGGCTCGGCGTGTAGCGCACGATGCCGTTGTGGAAGTAGGAGAACTCGTCGCCGCCGATCTGGAGGCCGCAGACGCGCGTCCGCGGGCCGCAGGGCTCCTCGCACTTTTGAGACAGCGTCTGGCCCAGCGCGTCCTCGCAGCGCAGCGCGCGGCCATCCTCGTAGACGTTCAGAGACATCTCCAGCGGCTTTTGGTCGTCGTCGGGGCTCGCATCGGCGACGAGCGCGGCCATGCCGGGGCTGCCCGGGGCCGAAGTTGTCCTCGCGCTGAAGTGCGCAAGCCGACGTTCCCGCGCCTGCTAGCGAGGCATTTCAGACGAAGCGTCTGGTGGACTGCTGCTGGCCCTTTCGCCGCGCAAAAAATGAGCCGTCCGAGGCCACTCCTGCGGCGATGGGTGCTCCTCTGGGTCCTGTCGGCCTCCCGGGCACTCAAGCTGCCGCCGCTCATCCGCCTGCCGCGCATCGCGTCGCCCATGGTGCTCATTCCGCCGCGGCCCAGGAATGCAAAAGCCGCCGCCGGCGGCACGGCCCTGCGGCGGCGGTGGCTCGCGAAGCCCCTGCTCCCCGTCGCCGAGGAGGCGGAGCTCCTGGATAGCGGCTTGGAGGACGTCGCGAGCGCCGAGGCGCCGCCGCGGAACGGTTCCGAGCCCGACATCATCCTCGTCGACGCGCTCGAGGCGGAGGTCCTCGACGGCGAGGACATGCTCCGCGTCGTCGACGAGGACGACGCCCTCTGGAAGACGCTCGACGAGCTGCCCGTCGTGTCGAACCCGCTGCTCGCCGCCGTCGCGCCGGAGGAGGCGATCGCGCGCGACGACGACGTGCTGACGCGGCGGAAGATCCGCGCGACGGCGCTGCCGCTCTTCGTCGTCTGGCTCGCCGCGCCGACGCTGAGCCTCATCGACACGGCCGTCGTGGGCCGGTTCTCCACGGGCGCCCTCGACGTCGCCGCGCTCGCGCCGGCCGTGTCGTTCGCCGATTCCTTGTCGTACCTCATGTCGTTCCTGGCCATCGTCACGACGAACAAGGTCGCCAAGGCCAACGCGGCGAACGACCTGTGGTCGAGCCGCGCGGCGAAGCGCGACGGCGTCGCCGCGTCCCTGGGCGTGGGGTGCCTGCTGGCCCTGGCGGTCCACGTCGGCATGGGCCACGCGATCCTCGCGAACGTCTACGTGTCGAGCTCCACGCGGGCCGTGCTCCCGCTGGCGACGACCTACGTGCTTTTGCGCAACGTGGCTCTCCCCTTCCAGCTCGCCTGGCAGACGGTGCAGGCCGCGGCCGTCGCGCGCGGCGACTGCAAGACGCCGCTCAAAGCGACGTTCGTCGCCGCGGTCGTCAACGTCGTCTTCGACGTGATTCTCGTCGCCGGATTGGGCATGGGCGTCGCCGGGGCGGCGCTGGCGACGGCCCTGGCCACGGTCGCGGGCTGCGTGGCCCAGGTGACGGCCATGCGGCGGCTCGAGCGCGACGAGATGATCCTCGAGGCGGCGCGCTGCCGCCGTCCGTGCCGCCGCGCGACGAGTCCGTGCCGGACCTGCGGTCGTCCCTGAAGACGTTAGCGGACTCCGTGCCCTTCTTCCTCACCTTCGCGGCGAAGACCGTCGTCGGCGTCGTGCTCACGGCCGCGGCCGCGGGCGCGGACATCGCGGCGCTGGCCGCGCACCAGGTCGTCATCAGCCTCTTCTTCCTGCTCTGCCCCTTCGCCGACGCGCTGTCGAGCGCGGCCCAGTCCCTGGCGCCGCGGGCCCTGAGCCGCGCGCGCCAGAAGCCGAAGCAGGTGTTGCGGACCGTGCTCCTCGAGGGCGCGATGTGCGCCGCGGCCGCGGGCCTCTTCGCGGCCGCGCTCGCCGTCTTCGCCGCGGGCGTCTTCACGGCGGACCCGACCGTGCTGCGGGGCTGCGCCATGCTGGCGCCGGCGCTGGGGCTGTCGCTCGCGGCCTACATCTTCAACACGATCTTCGAGGGCACGCTGTTCGCGTTCGGCCACGCGCGGCCCATCGGGCTGACGATGCCCTTCAACGCGGGCGCCGTGGCCTTTATCTTCCTCAACATCATCCGCTCGGGCCCGAACCCGCTGCTCACCGCCTGGCTGGGCTTCGTCGCGTACCAGCTGGTCCGGATACCGCAGCTCGCGATCATCGCGCGGCGCCCCATGGCGTTCGCGGACGGCGCGCCGACGAACTGATCGCTCGGACCCGTTGCGCGACGGCGCCGGGGCGCCCGACGGTTGTTGCACAACCCTCGGCCGCCCCGCCGCCGTCCTCCCGCGGCCGCCGCCTCCGGCGCCGGCCGCGCGCGCGCGTCCGCTCGCCCGCTTCTCGAAAAAAATCACATGGGCCCCCGGCTGCGACGCCGGGGCCCCGCCACCAAGTTTCCGCCTCCCGGCGGCCCCCGCGCCTTCCGCCCGCGGGCCGCCCACGAGCCGCGCCCCTTTTCTAAAGTGTCCCTCCTTACCCTGGACATCGCTCACTCCTTCTTCGCCGGCGGGAGTTTGACCTCCTCGACGAGGTGCCAGGGCAGCTTCACCATGCGGCCCTTGACGTTGATGACGAGCGTGTCGATGGTCCGCTCGACGAGCTTGCCCTCGACGGTCCGCGTCTCGTCCGGGTGGATGGGGTTGGCCGTCTTCGCGGCGACGTCGTAGCCCTTGAAGGCGTCGAACTCGCTCTGCATCGTGAGCACGTCCGACGCGCCCGGCGACGTGACCTCGAGGTCGTGGCGCGCGAGCACGCGCAGCCGGTCCTCGTGCTCCTCGAGCGCCTCGACGACCGCGCGGCTCGCGGCGGCGCAGTCCTCGGCGTCGGGCGTCGACCCGTCGCCCTTGGTCACGGCGACGCGCAAAGTCCCCGGCTCCCAGTAGACGTCCTTGACGACGACGCCCGTCGCCTCGCCCGCGGCCTTGGCGATGCCCGCGGCCTCGACGCGCCACGGCTCCTCGAGGGCGTCGTCCGTGCCCCCGAAGTCGCCGACGACGTCCTTCTTGCTGTTCTCCTCGACGCTGATGTCCGGCGGCGGCATGGCCTTGACGGGCACGTCGCTGAGGTCCAGCTCCTCCTCCAGGGCGTCGGGGTCCATGGTCGTCATCCACTCCTTGACGTCGGCGCTCGTCACCGGCGCGTCGGGCGTCGGCGTGCTCGCCATGGCCGCGGCGCGCCGCATGGCGCGCAGGGCCGGGCCGAAGCCCAGTGTGGCCGCCGGGAGCAGGAGCAACGTGAACAGCTTCGCCATCTTGCCTCGAATTCCGCTGCACTGCTATGCAACAAAACGAGGTGAAGGCGTCGACGGCTAGCGCATACACAGTTGGAAAGCGCCACTTTTCGCCGCGCGGTATGCTCGACACGCTGCCCCGGCGTCGCTAGCGTCGATGCTCATCGACGGGTCGCTCCCCGCGTGCTCGCTGCGGCGCCGGGACGCCGCCGAGGGCCCCTGGAAGGCCGTCGCCGCCTGGAGCCACGTGGTCCTCGAGAAGACGACCCACGACGACTGGAAGGCGCGAGCAGAAGCCTTCGATCAGCTAAAACTCGAAGCCAAAGCCTTAGCCGCGGCCTTCCGCGCGGGCCGCGACGCGCCGGCGCCGCCGCCCGAGTCCGTCGCGCGCGCGGGCGACGTCGGCCTCCGGGACCAGCATGGCGCGGTCACGAAGGCCTGCTCCGGCGCGGTCGTCGCGCTCGCGGCCGCCGTCGGCGCCGCGGCCGACGCCGGCGGCCGCGACGCCCAGCGCGCGCC
>NW_008705571.1:1402415-1405779 GCF_000186865.1 Aureococcus anophagefferens | reverse complement strand
CCTTCTTCCAACGAGGTAGGTCTCGGGGACCACGGTGACGGCGACGCCGCGCGGCGCGTCCGTGGCGACGAGCCGCTCGAGGAGCAGGCGCCCGAGGCTCACCACGGACTGGGAGCAGAGCCTGTTCTTGGCGCGGAGCGCCTTCGTCGACAAGTGCTTCACCCACTCGTGCGGCCGGGCCGCGAAGCTCCGCAGAGCCATGAGCAGGTGCGTCGAGACGAGCTCGTCGCCCGAGAGCAGGAAGTAGTCCTGGGACTTGCCCCAGATGCGGCGCAGCGAGTGCACGAAGTCCACGAGGCACAGCGGCCGCTCGGCGCGCAGGAACTCGCGCAGGCCCGGCGCCGCGGAGATCAGGGCCTCGAGCGGCTGCGGGACCGAGCCGTCGACGAACGCCGCGACGTATTCGTTGCAGGCGTTGACGGCGGCCGAGTGCTCGCCGTCCGCCGTCACCACCAGCACCGCAAACCGCCTGCACTGGGCCTTGGCCTCGAGGCTGCGCCGGCACGCGCGGAGCCGCCCGTTCGCCGTCGTGTGGCCCAAGGCGCGGCACTCGTCGCAGGGCGCGTCCGTCGCGCAGCGCGCGGCCGTCGGCGGGCGGTAGACGCACTCGCCCGTCGCGCAGAGCCGGCTGGACACGCAGTCGTCGGCCCAGCGCGTGCCGCGGCAGCGGTTGCAGACGAGCGCCGACGACCAGGCCCGGCCGATATGGCGGAGGTCGGCGGCTTTTCCGCCGCCCTTGGGAGGCGTGAAGTGCTTCGCGACGGGGAACGACAGGTTCGTGCCGACGAGCACCAAGTGGCTGAAGTCGACGCCCGAGACCATCTGCCGACCCGCCATGAGCGTCTCCATGGCCGCCGCGGGGTCCAGGGCGACGTCGTCGGCGAATTTGAGCGCGTCGGCCTGCGTCACGGGCGGGTAGAAGCCGACGAAGACGACGGCCTCGTCGTCCGAGGCCGTGGCGTAGACGGGCGAGGCGCCGACGGCCACGGGCACGCCGTCGAACTGGCCGGTGGCCACGCGAGCGAGGACGGCGCCGTCGCCCGCGGCGCCGAGCGTCGGCGCGCCGCACGCGTCGGACACGGCCTCGTAGGCCCGCATGATGCCGTCGGGGTAGGACCCGGAGTAGGGCTGGAGCGCGAGCCGCGAGTTCCGGTGCGTGCCCGGCGGCACGAGCACGTCGTTCGTCGCGGCGATGGTCTGCAGGGTCGGCTGCTGGCGGTCGTCGAGGTCGCTGGATCCGGCGCCGCCGCGCAAGCCGTAGACGTTGCCGTGCGTCTTCACGTTGCGCTCCAAGGACAGGAGGGACTCCGTGCCCCCCCACTTCACGCTCAGGCCGCTCATGCTCCGGCAGAAGACGTCGATGCGCTCGGTCATGGGGTGCGAGCGCGCGAGCGCGCCGGACCCGATCATCGCGTCCAAGGCCCGAGCGCCCGACGACAGCTCGGGCCCGAGAGGTCGGAGCCGCAGCACGTCGAGGCGCTGCCCCGCGACGGACGCGGTCGGCGGCCGCAGCATCGGGCCCGCGGGCGGCGAAAGCTCGGCGGCGTCCTCGCGGGGGCCGAGCGACGACTTCGCGGCGAGGCGCTCGAGGCGCGCGACGGCGCGCCGCGCGTCGTCGTTCGGGCAGCAGCGGCCCATGTGCGCCAGGAGGGCCGAGAGGTCGTTCATCGAACGGCCGGCGACGCTCCGCTCACAGAACGGACATCGGTAGTGGAATGGCGTCGGCGCGACGCGTTCGGCCGCGGCGCTCGAGACGTCGAGCGCGATCGCGACCTTCTCGCGGACGTTGCAGAGCTCGAAGATGTCGGGCCAGATCATGAAGACCGTGCCCGACACGACGATGACGCGGACCTTGCCGTCGGCGCGCTCCTCGAAGCGGAACGCGACGTGCGCGTCCGAGGCCGACGCGGCGCACATCGACGCCGCCGTCGCGCCGCCCTCGGCCGCGTCGACGGCCATGCATCTCCGGAATTCGGAGATGATGGCCGTCGTCAGCAGCAGTGGCATGGACTCGGACGGCCAGGCGGCGGTCCACTCGACGGTACGCTGCGTCCCGTTAGGGAACACGAGCTTGACTCGCTTGTCGCCGCGGGGCCTCTTCAGGTCGCCCTTCCGGCGGTCGGTCGCGAAGAAGAACTGCGCGGCGACCTCGTTGAACTCCTCGTTGGCGGCGAGGTTGGCGCCGCAGCAGACCCGCGAGCAGACCGTCGTCGACGGCGTCGGAATCCGCGCGAGGAGCGTGTAGACGACGTCGCCGGCCTTCTCCGCGAGACCGATGGCCGCGCGGAAGGCGTCCGTGCTCGGGAGGATGATGGGGTCGCCGCCGTCGAGCGAGATGGAGATGTGGACGAGGTTCGCGCGCGCGTCGTCGTAGACCTGGAGCTCGTCGTCCGGGCAGTACCGCGCCCCGAGCTCGAGCGCGTCGTCGCCGCGCTCGGGTAGGGACGGGGTGTACACTAACACGGGGGAGGACCGCCAGAGCTCCGTGCCCGAGCCCCACTCCTTCACGCCGAAGGACAGGCGGACGAGGTGCCGCCCCCGCTGCGACATGGTCCGGCTCGGGCTTCGCTGCCGATCGCCGCGCCCTTTGTGACGACGCCGGTCGCGCCGCGGCGCCCCGCCGTCGCCCCCGGGCGCCTGTGTGGCCGCCGGGCCCGACGGACGCCGCGGGGCCGGGCCTCGGCGCCGAAGGAGCGCGAGGAGCGGCGCTTTCCACGGGTTTCGAAACTCGCGGCGTCTTGCCGAAGCTCGGCCATTGTCTTGGCCGCGTCCTGCGTCCTGCTCGCGTCCCGCGCTCGTCTTGGCCGGGGCTCGCGCCCGTCCGGCTTCCGGGACGCCGCCGAGACGCCGGAGGACCTGGCCGGGACCTGGAAGGACGTGGCCAGAGACGCGGCGGACGCTACCGAGACCCGGCGAGACGCGCGGGACGTCGCCGGGACCCGGGACCCGCCCGAGACCGCACCGGGACGCGGAAGACTCCCGGCGGACGCGGCCGGGACGCGCGCCGGGACGCCCGGGACGCCGACCCCGGGACGCGGCCGAGACGCGACGGACATCGGCGGGACGCGCGCCGGGACCCACGCGGGACGCGGGCGGGATTCCGCCGGGACCCGCACGGACGCCGCCCGAGACGCCGGACGCGGGACGCGGCCCGGGACGCGGCCGGGACGCGCGCGGGACCCGGGCCGGACCCGCGGGACGCGACTTCCGGGACGCGGCCGAGACGCCGCGGAACGCGGCCGAGACCGGCGGCGGACGGAGCAAAGGACGCCGGGACCGCGCGTTGCCTAGGGGCCCCTCCCGGCGAAATCGATCGGGGTACCTCTCTCAAACCCCCGGCGAAGGTCTGCGGACGAAATATCAC
>NW_008705571.1:1397448-1402160 GCF_000186865.1 Aureococcus anophagefferens | reverse complement strand
GAGGGCGCGATCGCTTGCACGCCGTGCGCGAGCGACACATGCAGCTGCGCCAGTTCTGCACCGCTACGCGCGCTGGATCCCGCCGATTTTTTTCTCCCGCGCTTCGCGCGGCAAGGAGGCGCTCCAGACCAAAACCGGTGCCTGGGCGCTGCGCATGGAGGTGGTCTAGAACATGTCCGAGGAAGCCATGGACTTGCTCTCCGCTATAATCTCCACGCGCGCGCGCGCGCGCGACGACGACGACGACGACGACGACGACGACGACGGCCGGCCGGCCGGCCGGCCGACCGACCGGGGCCGGGGCCGACGGCGCAAATGGCGTCCGTCGACGCCTCTGGCTTCGGCTCTGCGTCCCCGGGGTAAGACCAGGCGTCCCTGGCGTCGTAGCGACCGTAAATGTACTTTTCCGGATTTCCGACGATGTTGCTTCTGTTTATGGGAGCTGGACCCGTCTGTGGAAGACGAGGAGATCGCACGCCGCCGCCGCCGACACAGGCACGTTGCCGATGATGTGGGGGCGGCGGTCCTCCTCGATACACAGTTCCTTCTCGCGCACGATGGCCCGGGCTGGCGCGTCCGGAGAGGCGGACAAGAGGTAACTCAGGACGTTTCTGCGCGTGTCCGAATCCAGGCGCAGGAAGGCGAAGTGCTCGACGAGAGTGTGCGCATCGACGCGCGGCATCGCACAGAACTCGCGGAGAGAGCGCGTCGGCCTCGCAGGCCCCGCGAGCGACGCTCTCCAGCAGGCGCAGCCCACCTCGAGGCCACTTCAAGGCTACTTCAATCAAAGGGAAACCGAGCAACTCAGCCTTACCCTCCCCTAGGGCAGGTTGAGGGACAGCTCGCAGAGCATGTCGATGCCGAGGAGGAGCTTCGTGTCGAGGCCGCTCGCGTCGAGCATGTCGTTGGCGACGCGGCAGTAGGCCTCGAGGAACTCGACGAAGACGAGGTCGTCGAGCTCGAGGTTGAAGTTCGGGTCGTTCTGGACCGCGAGGAACGCGGAGATGGAGACCTTGTCGAGCTTCTCGCTGGCGTGGTCCTCGGTGAAGAGGAGCTCCATCAGCCCGCTGTCCTTGAGGATGTTCTTGAAGGCCGGCAGGCAGAGCGCGGGGTCCGACTCGTTGATGTCGACGAGCGGCGGGTCGCCGCCGCCGTCGTCGGCCGGCGGCGCGAGGCCCGCGCGCGCGGGCGGGCCGTCGGGCGTCTCGGCGCGGGCGTCGCGGGGCAGGCGCGCGTAGTAGTCGAAGACGCGCTTGAGGTGGACGCGCTGGACCTGGACCGCGTCCTGGACCGTGCGGCCGTCGAACGCGCTCAGCAACACGCCCTCGCCGCCGCCGACGCCGCCGACCTTGCGCGCGTTGAGGAACGGCGCGACGTGCTTCGCGAGGAGGTGCTCGAGGGCCGCCATGGGCGACTCGGGCACGGCGGCGGCGCGCACGTGGGCGTGGCGGCTCGCGCCGCGCGGCGACCCGTCGTGCGACCGGTCCGGCCCGCCGGGCGGCCCGCGGCCCGTCGACGGGTGACTGCCCGCGCCGTGGGACGTCGACGTGTCCTCGCGGAGCTGCTCCTCGCGCTCCAGCACCTCGTCCAGCAGCGTCGGCGCGCCCGGCGTGATGTTCAGCGCGAGGTGCACGAGCGCGGCGACGAACTCCGCGCGGCTCAGCAGCCGGACGACGGGCGAGCCGTCGTCCTCGGGCACGTCGAGCCCCGCGCCGCGCGCCTCGCTGAAGGACCGGCGCCGCGACTTGCTCTTCGCCTCGGCGGCGGCGTCGACGCGCCGCGCGCAGGCCGACGCGAAGCAGGACAGGATGCGGTTCCGCTCCTGCTTTTCGGTCGACGCGTTCGACTTGTCCGCGTGGCGCGCGAGGCGCGAGATGTGCGCGTAGTGGCAGAACTCGCTGAGGCTCACGCCGTGCTGCTGGCCGATGCGCCCGAGACCCGCGTAGTGGACGAAGATGCGGTTCAGGTCGCCGTAGGACGTCCGCAAATCCTCCTTGAAGGCCTCCTTCGCCGTCGCCGAAGGGAAGCACCGCAAATCCTTCAAACTCTCGGAGAGCGCGGGCCAGTCGAGGTCCAGCGCCGCGGCGGACTCCTCCGCCGTCTCGAGGTGGCCCGTCACGACGACGTTGTAGCCGCCGGCCTGGGTCACCTCCGCGAGCGCGGCCGCCTCGTGCGCGCGCTGGTACCGCTCGTCCTCGCGGACGCGGCGCTGGACCTCCGCGTTGATCTCGGCCTCGTGCTCGGCGATGGCCGCGCGGCTCGCGATGCCCCGCGCGCGCCGCTCGGAAGCGGCGCCCGTCGCCGCGAAGGCTTTCGTCTGCCACGGGCTCATGATCGGCGCGCCGATGTCGTCGACCTCGACCACGGTCTGGAGCTCCACGGTGACGCGGTCGCCGTCGCCGAGCACGTCCTTGATGACCATGTCGGGGTCCAGGGAGCCGCCCCGGTCGCTCAGCACGTCCTTGGGCAGGAAGAAGCCCCGCTTCTCGTCGCTCTCCTCGCGCGCGCGCGTCTTCCCGTGGGGCAGCGCCAGCGCGTGGCGCTGGGCGGCGACGAGGCCGAGCCACTTCATCTTCTGCTCGCCGGCGCCGCAGGGCACCATGATCTTCATCTTCTCCACCTCCACGAGCACCTTCATGGCCGCGTTCGAAAAAGGCTGCCCCACACCTCGTCGCGCCCGCGAGACAACCGACGCCTGGGGCGGTGTTGACGGCACCTTGACTTTCAGGGCGCGAGCTCTGCGATCCGAGCTCTGCAGCTGCGCCGCGCGTTGCTCTCGCGCTCTCGCATCGCGCTGCTCATGCTCGCAATGCTGCAATTGCTCTGCTGCATCGCTGCGAGCGCATCGGCGCTCGCCGTGCCGCGACGCGCGCTCTTCGGCGCCGCGGCGACGGGCGCCACCGCCGCCGCCGCGGAGCCGGCGCGCGCGGCGCTGGGACCGGCGCTCTTTCCGCCCGTGGAGAAGGTGTCGCTGTCGGAGGAGGAGGTCGAGACGCTCCTCGGCGGCTACGGCCGGACGGAGGTCGACATCGTCTACGCGCCGAACGGCGCCCGGTTCAAGCTCGCGGAGAACGAGGTCAACGAGATGCAGCGCCTCGGCCTCCTCGTGCTCAACGACGCCAAGGAGAAGGAGCTGCGGACCTTCACGCCGCGCTACTGGTTCCCCGTCGAGCCCGGCGAGAACTGGTACGCGCCGCCGTTCCGGCGCCTCTCCTTCGAGTTCACGGAGTCGAACAAGGCGCGCAAGGAGAAGGCCTTCGCGCTCTCGGACGTGCTCCGCGCGCGCGCCGAGGCCAAGGCCGCCGTCGCCGCCAAGGAGCCGGCGCCGGAGGGCTACGTCGCGCCGGAGCCCGTGGACCCGACGATGTGCGGCGACAAGCGCGTCGGCCAGTTCAAGTGCGACGAGATCGCCAAGCCCGGCGCCTACCTCCAGCGCGTCCAGGAAAAGCGGCTCGAGGCCGCGCGCGCGGCCGTAAATTGAGCGAGGGGTGCTTTGGGAGCTCCCAGTACACAGCAGCGTCCATTACGCTCCTACGCCTTGCGGAAGCGGAGGATGACGTCCTTGCACTCCGGCTCCTCGTTGGACGAGATCGCGTCGACGACGGTGTCGAAGTCCATCGCGTCCGCCGGGAAGATGTCCCGCTCGGGCCGCGCCTTGCCGAGGTAGTCGCCGCCGATGTAGCGCACGGCCGTGACGCCGACGAGCACGTCGCCGACGCCGACGCCGCCGTCCTTGGCCGCGTTCGACTCGGGCTGGACCTCGATGACCTTGACGCCCTGCGGCCGGTTCGGCGGGCCGAGCTCCTCGAAGACGATGCCCAGCGGCCGCGCGAGCGACACCTCGTAGTCGAAAGCGTCCGTCTTCTTCCAGAACGCGAAGAGCTTCGGGTCGTGGCCGCCGCCGCCGGTCTCCTCCGGCGGGCTCGCCGGCATGTCGGCGGCGCCGCGCGGGTACTTGACGGCCTGGCCTTCGTACCAGCGGTCGCCCGTGGCTTTCAAAGCGCTGCCGGCGCGGATCGATTGCGTGCGGCCGGCGCGCAGCGCGCTGGCGCCGGTGACGACGAGAAGGCTGCAGAGCTTGGCGAGCATGGTTGCCGGTGCGATTGATGCGACGACGACGAGGTGCTGAGATCAGGTGCGATTGATGCGACGACGTCGAGGTGCTGAGATCAGCACCGAGGCCACGAGGTAGCGCTCTCCGTCGACATCGTCAACATCGCCTTCATCGACATCGACGACCCGCGGCCAAGGGGATCTTCAAGTATCTGGGGAGGCGACCATGCTGCCCCGAGGCGAGGCGACTATTATCCGGCAATTTTTCCGTGTCGTGGGACGGCCGGGTAAAAAAAAGAAGGGAAAAAAAAAGAAAAAAATGAGGCGCCGAAGGCGCCGAAGGCGCCGACAGGCGCCGGGGCGCACGAGGCGGGCGGAGCTCGACAATCCAACAGCATGCGGCACCGCGCCGGCGACTCGGAAGAGAGCCCTGCCCTACTCGAGGCCTTACTCGGAGGTCCCCCACGTCCCGGCGTCCTGTGGCGCCCTGCGGCTAACGGCCGCAGCCGCGGGGCCTCGCGGACGGCGCCGCTGGCGCGTGGAGCGCGTCGGTTCTCATGGTAGTTATGTGCGTTACTCTGGGTCGGCTTGCGGCGCTCTGCGCGCGGTCGCGGCGCCGGCGGCTCGCGCGGCACTCGCCGCGGCGGCCGCGGCCGCGC
>NW_008705571.1:1373559-1397372 GCF_000186865.1 Aureococcus anophagefferens | reverse complement strand
CCGCCTGGCGGCGGCGCGCGGCCGCCGTGCGGTCGCGGCGCGCGGCCGCGGCGGCGGCCGCGCGGAGCCGGCTCCGCCGGGGCCTCGCGGCCTGGGCCGCGGCCGCGTGCCGCGCGCTCCAGCGGACGGCGGCGCGCCACGTGGTCCGCGTCCAGCGGTCTCGCGCGCTCCGCGGCGCTCGCGCGGCACTCGCCGCGGCGGCCGCGGCCGCGCGGCGCGGCCGCGCGGCCGCGGTAGCGGCCGCGGCGCTCGACGCGCGGCGCGGCGCGCAGCACGCGGTCGCCGCCTGGCGCGCGCGCGCCGCCGCCGCGGGCGAGCGGCACCGCGCCTCTCCCGGTTTGAGCGCATGGCGACGCCGCCGCCGCCCGTGGGCCATCCGGGGAACCCATGGGCGCCCTACGCGCCGCACTACATGCCGCCTTGGGCGCCGCCGCCGCCGCACCAGCAGCAATGGGCGCCGCCGCCTGCGCCATTTCCCATGGGCTATGCGCCGCAGCCCGGGTTCGCCTTGCCGCCAGCGATGCCCGCTGCCCCAGCGGCCACGGCGCCGCCGGCCGCCCCGCCGGCGGCTGCGGCCGCCGGAAGAGACGCGACGGCGAGGATCTCGAAGGACCAGGCCGAGGAAGCCATCGCCTTCATCCGGGCGAAGTACGAGACCTGGAGCGGCGTCTTCCCCTCAAACCATCGGACTGCGCGGGACATCGTCGAGGAGTGCACGAAGATCGGCATCTCCTCGGCGCAGCTGAAGCACCAGTTCAACAGATACGAGATGCAGATCACGGGCCGGGGCGTCGGGAAGCGCGACGAGTTGCAGCGGCAGCGCTACGAAAAGGCCGTCGTGGACGTCATCGGCGACGGGGAGAAGATCATGGACGACGCCTTCTCGCGGAACAGCGACCTCCTCGACGCGCGCCCCTCGTTCCGCAAGGAGTTCATGGACCTGAAGGACAACGCGTCGACCCGGAAGCTGTGTTTGGAGCTGCTCCGGAGCTGGGCGTACGAGTCGTCCGTCGCGTGGGCCGCGGGCTCCGGAAACGACGCGGCCTTGGCCTTCTACGTCGCCCGGGAGAAGCGGATGCGCCGCTTCCGCCGCGCGCTGGTCGACGAGGTCGGCGCGCTCTGGCTCGACCCGACGGTGGCCGTCGTCCTCGAGGGGTTGCTCTACGAGGCCTACCGCGCGGAGCTGAAGCCGAGGAAGGCGCCGCCCCTCGAGATGCCGACGACCTCGACGACCTTCTCGACGGCCCAGAAGGAATCATTGTACTACATCGCGGGGTTCCTGGTGTCGAAGGTCATGAAGACGTTCGTCGACCGCAGCGGCGAGTCGATATCCGCGTGGGCCGAGGACTTCACGAACCGCATGAACCTGGGCGAGGCGGAGGCGAGCCAGCAGAAGATGCCGCTCGGCAAGGTCAAGCACAAGGACATGGGCTCGTTGTGCTACGCGGCGCGCCCCATCTACGACTACGTGTGCAAGCTCGAAACGATCTACCTCCACAACATGTCGACGGACCACTTCGACGCCTACGGCTCCGGCCTCCTGCGCCGCATCGGCGTCGTCATCGCCCAGGACCCGAAGATCTACGAGGCCTTCGCGAGCGAGGTCCTCCCGCTCCTTAGGCCCGACAACCAGGACGCGTTTCCCATGGTCGTCTATAAGACCATGCTCGACGCCTATGACAAGGTCCGCCGCAAGGACACGGCGCTCAGCCTGAACCGAGCCCACGAAGAGCATCGCCGCCTCGACGCTACCGCCGGGAAGGCGCCGCTCCGGACGGCTCTCGCAGTCACGTCGGCGAATGCGGCATCGAGTCGCAGATCTAAGGGAGCTTAAGATCTGCAAACCACCGCCAAATTACGCGCTAACCTCGGCGTCGTCCGCGTAACGATCGTAGGTCGCCGGGTCTTCGTCGCACTGGGTCTTCTCGAAGGCGTCCATGATGGCCTCGAGGGCCGCGTCGTCGTCGTCCTCGACGGCCTCGGCGGCGGGGGCGTGCGGCGCGTCGCTGGGGGCCGCGGGTTCGGCCCGGGGGCGCCGGGGGCGCTTCTTCCGCGCCGCGTCGTCGCGCTTTAGGAGCACCGCGCGGAGGTCGACGGGCGCGCCGCCCGAGTTGGATTTCTTGTCGCGGTAGAGGCGGATCACGGTCGCGGTGCGCGCGGCGCGGCGACAATCCTGGATCGATGGGTTCTTCTTGTCGCCCGAGGCGCCCCTGACGTTCCTGAAGTGGTGCTCACACACGTCCTGCGAGCAGCGGCCGGGGAGGAAGACCTTGCCGGGGTACTTCGCCAGGTAGTACTTCGCGGCCCAGATGAAGCCCCGGATGGTCTGGACGCCCCGGAACGTCTGCGCGGGGATGAAGGCGTCCGCGCCGGCGCCGCGGTCATGGTTCTCCGTGTTCCAGTCCTCGTAGAACCGCACGTAGCGCTCGAGGAAGGCCAACTTTTTGTCGTCGGGCCCCTGGATCACGCCGCTCTTCCCGTTCATCACGTCGAAGAACTCGTTGTTAAGGTTGCAGTAGTCGATGAGCCCGTCGTTCTTGCACTGGTGCGTGTCCTCCTTGAGGTACCGCGCCATCGTCCCCGACAGCACGCGTGCCGCCGGCGCGACGCGCATCCGAGAATGAGCCGTCGGAAAGAAATGGTCCTTGTCGAGCTTGTCCCCCGTGACGCCCAGCGCGGGGCCGCCCTCGTTGCGCCTTTTCCAGACGTCGTAGAGCACTTTCAGACCCAAAGTATCCTCCGTGTTGTAGTTGGAGTTGAACTTTTTGAGGTATCGCGTAGCGCGTATGCCGTCGGCGTCCGTGCCGGACTTGCTCAGCGCGTTGTAGAGCGTCTTGATGAGGTGCGGCGGGTCCGTGACGATGAAGACGGGCTCGTCCGTGACCGGGTGGAGGATCGCGACGGGCTGGTCGTGGCCCACGTCCACGTCGTCGTAGAAGGCCTGCCAGTTCTCGCCGTCCTGCATCTCCTTGACGTCGGCGACGGTGACCGTCGCGCAGGCGGCGATGTAGGCCATGTGCTCCGAGGCCTTGTCGCAGAAATCGGCGACGACCGTGAAGCCGTACGCGTGCAGCGCCGTCAGTGCCTGCGTCACCATGGGCGCGATGTCCGCCGCCTTGAGGTCCGTCGACGCCACGCGGTAGAAGGAGAACTGGAAATCGCCGCAGGTGACGGAGGTGGCGAAGAACTCCGTCCAGTACTGCGCCGCCTTGGGCATCGTCGCCTTCCGGGCGTCCGCCGCGGCCGTCGCGCCCGCGTCCGTGGCCTCGTCGGCCTCGAGGGCCTCGAGCTGGAGGGCGATGTGGTCGTAGGTGTCGAGCTCCTCGCTCACGTAGCCGACGATCTCCCCCGTGAAGACGTTGGAGACGATGCCCTCCTGGACCTTGAGCCCGTCGTGCGACATCACGGTCAGCCGGTCCCCCTCGGAGAGCCCGTTGCGGTCGCAGTGCGCCTTCGTCGCCTTGAGGACGTCGACCTGGATGCCCTCCTTGTCGCTGAAGGCGTTCTTGAACTCCCGTAGGTAGCGCGCGCAGGGGATGGCCATGACCTACGGAGACGATGCTCATCGTCGAGTCGGGCTGCCTCAGGGAGGGCGAGAACTCGCGGGCGCCGGACCAGACGTCGCGGGTCTCGTTGTAGGACGTCTCCCCGTCCTTGATGAGGCGCCGCAAGGCCCACTTGATGGTCACGGGGTGGTAGCGGAAGGCCCGCGACGATTTGCCCTCGGCCTTCTTCTTCCAGTTCTGCATCTGGTCGTCCCAGATGATCCGCTTCACGGACCCCGTCGGAAAGCACGTCTCCCAGCCGTCGCTCTTCTGCAGGGCCTCCAAGATGCTCCCGAAGCGCTCGCCGTACTCCGCGTTCTGGAGACGCGCCTTGCTCTTCGCGAGCCGCTGGTTCCGCCAGTTGGCGACCTTGATCCGCGACTGCTTCGCCTTCAGCACGGACGTGATGACTGCGGGCCCCTGGGACGCGATGAGGTCGTGGCGCCCCTTCGGCGCCTGGCTCGGCGCCGCGGCCGCCTGCGTCGCCGAGCGGCGGAACGAGTCGACGGAGGCCAGGCACGTCGGGCAGATGATGATCGACTGCCCCCGGCGGTTCCACGCCTGGTTCACGTCTACGAGCTCGCAGCCGGGGCAGAGGAAGCGCGCTCCCTCGCCCGCGGCCTCGACGGCGCCGCGGAGCCGGACCAAGTAGGCGCCGTCCTTGACGCCGCCGCGCGCCGGTCGCCGCCCGATAACAATTGAGCCCGACGCCGCCGCGACAGTGTCATCTGTAGCTCGCCGCGCTGCTTTCGTTATTGCCTTGGAGAACTCGCCCCTCGCCTTCTCGGGAACGTCGAGCTCGCCGACGCCCACGCAGAGCCGCCGGCTCAGCTTCAGGAGCAAGCCGACGAGCTGGAGCTTGTCCATGGGCGTCGGCGTCGGCGCGTCGGCCTGCTTCTCCTCGGCGCAGTTGTAGTCGAAGCCCAAGACCGTCGCCGTCACGGAGACCTCGAGCGTGGTCGCGGGCGCTGCGCGTACTACGACGACGACGGACTCGTCGTCGTCGCCGACGCGGTTGAAGATCGCGATGCCCTTGGCCGTGAGGCGCTTCACGAACTCGCCCGTGACCATGTCCGAGACCCAGGGCGGCAGCGACGAAGACGTCGGCGCGGGCTCGATGTCCATCGACTGCGGCCCCGACGACGAGTCGCCCGCGCCCGCCTCGGACGGCGGCGGCGCCATGTCCGTCGACGGCGGCGTCGACTCCGGCACCTTGTGCCTCGCCATGCGCTTCGCGGACGAGCCGAGCTTCTGTCGGCGCTGCGGCTCGAGCCAGGCGTTGGCGGCCTTGATGACGGCCGCGGACGGCTTCCTGCCGGGCCCGGGCGGGGCGCTCGGCGGCCAGTTCGAATTGTCGCGGGGCTGGCCGAGCGACAAGACCTGGAGGTAGCGCTTCTCCCTGACCGTCTCGACGTAGATGCCGAAGATGTTCTCCTGGAGGCCCACGCTCATCTTGAGCACCGCGTGCTTCAAAATCGTCTTCGCGATGTCGTCCGCGGAGCAGTTGATGCCCTTGCCCGTGAGGCGCGTGGCCCAGTCCGCGAGCGTCATGAAGTCGCGGATCTTCAGCGCGGCCATGGCCTTGTGCAGCGCGTGCGCGTAGTCAGTGCCCGAGGGACCTGCGCGGGCCAACGCGTGATCGTCGGGGATCGTTGACATTTTCGCCCCGGAGGCTCGGGCAGGTCGTGGGCGAGCTCGGACGCGCGAAAAGTCAACGATCCCCGACACTTTGCCGCTGGCGACCAGCCCGGCGAACGATATTGAAAATCTCGCGACGAGGCGCGCGGAGCCGGAAACGCACGAAGGTTGCCTCTGATGCGCAGACGCCGTCGACGTACCCATGGGCGCCGCGCGACACGAACGCGGCGGCCCCACGCGCGCCGGGGGCCGCCGCTCCCGAGGGCCTCTTTTCAAGCGGGCATCACTGGTCCCGCGGATAGCCGTCGCCTCGCCTCGGGGCAGCATGGTCGCCTCCCCAGATACTTGAAGATCCCCTTGGGGATCTTCAAGTATTACTTGAAGATCCCCTTGATAGAGAGTGCTGCAGGCTGATACTATAAGCTGCCCTGATACTTTCTTTGCTTGTCTGGAACGCACATCACAACCGTGGTCGGCTTTATCGGTGTCTCCTATCCGAACGCAGCCGTCGCCGCCAATCCGCCGCGGCCGATCCGAACGCAGCCGCCGCAGCCTCTCTCACCTCGTCGAGCATGGCCAAGGTCGATCCCGGCGGCCCGATCACGGAGCGCGCCGACGTCGTCGAGCTGCTCGACAAGGTGCCGCTCACGAAGCTGGAGCAGGACGCGCCGAAGCAGGTCTGCTGCCTCACGGGCGCGACGTCCCTCGTCGGCGCCCACGTCGTGCGGCGGCTGCTCCGCGCGGGCCACACGGTCCACGCGCCGATCCGCGGCGGCGACGACGCGCCGCGCCTCGGCTACCTCAAGGCCATGCCCGGCGCGGCGGAGCGCCTCAAGTTCTTCGGCGGCTGCGACCTCATGGTTCCGGGCTCCTACGACGCGTCCATGGCCGGCTGCGCGACGGTCATCCACGTCGCGAGCCCCTTCTTCATGATCGGCGGCAAGAAGAAGATCCGAGAGAAGCTGATCGACCCCGCGGTCCGGGGCGTCGAGCACCTGCTCGCGAGCTGCTCGAAGACGCCGAGCGTGACGCGCGTCGTCCTCACGGGCACGGTCCTGGCCGCGTCCTGCGACTCGCGCGCCTACTTCAAGGACAAGAACTTCACGGTCGGGCCCGACGACTGGGAGGAGACGTGCTCCGAGAAGGAGCTGCCGTACGTCTATAGCAAGGTCCTCCAGGAGAAGCGCGCCGAGGAGATCGCCGCCGCCCAGAGCCAGTGGACGCTCGTGTCCCTGCTCATCGCGGGGACCTTCGGCCCGCCGTGCGCGGCCGACGGCGCCGGCGTGCCCGTCATGTTCATGAAGCACACCCTCAAGGGCCTCTTCTTCCCGGCCTGCCCGCCCATGGGCTTCCCCATGCACGACATCCGCGACACGGCGGTGTACCACACGCACGCGATGCTCGCGCCCAACGCGAAGGGGCGCTACATCCCGCCCATGCGCTACATCTGGTTCATGGAGTGGGCCAACGCGCTCAAGAAGGACAAGAAGACGAACCAGTTCATGCTCCCGTTTTTCCATCTACCGTTCTTCATGAAGCCCGTCTTCGCCATGATGGCGCCGATCCTCGGCGTCGACGGCGGCTTCGCGAAGCGCCTCTGGCGCACGAACGTGCAGTGGGACTTCTCCAAGAACGGGGACCTCGAGCTCGACAGCGAGCGGTTCACGCCCATCGTGACCAAGGACAGCTGCGTGACCATGTGCGTCGACATGGTCAAGGCGTTCAAGATCTACAAGATCGGCGCGTTCTCGACGTCGATGACGCGCTACAAGTAAGCCCCCCCCGTTCGTTTAGGACCAGGCGAGGGACGCGGGCGCGGAGCTCGACGGCCGGCGGGGCGCGCCGGAGCTCGACGCGGGCCGGTGCCGCGCGGCGCGGCGCCGCGCGGAGAAGCCGCGCGGGTGGTTCGCGGCCGTCGCGGGCCGCGCGGCGACCGCGGGCTTGGCGACGACGGCGACGCGCTCCTTGAGCTTCCGGTGGATGCGGATGGCCGCGGAGAGCCGCGCGAGCTTGTCGTCCGCGCGCGCGCGGAGCGCCGCGCGCGCGGCCGGGTCCGGGTCCGGCCCCCGGTCCGGCGCGCGCGGCCGCCGCGCGCGCTTCCGCTCGTGTTCGGCGTCGCGGGCCGCGCGGAACTTGGCGGCCGCGGCGGCCATGGCCGCGAGCTCCGGGTGCCGGCGGTCGTCGCCCGCCCGCGGGTCCGCGTCGGGCGGGATCGCGGAGATCTCGAGGCGCGGCGTCCGCGGCCGGTGGCCCTGGAGCCGCAGCATCGTCACCTCCTGGTTGAGGGTCCGGTGCCGCTCGTGCTGGCTCTCGAGGCCGCAGTACGTCCGCGGCACGCTCAGGAGGTCGTAGATGCGGTTGATCTCGCGGAACTTGCCCCGGTCGACGCGCCGCGTCGCCGCGTCGACGTAGAGCTGCCAGCGCTCGAAGATGCAGCGCTTGAGGATCGCGCGCGCGACCGACGGCGGCTCGCCGAAATCCGCGAGCGCGCCGACGACGGACGCCTTGCGCCGCGTCACGGCCTCCAGGCGGTCCCGCGCCTCCTCGACGCGCCGCCCGAAGACCTCCGTGAACCAGGACCAGACGCAGCTCCGCAGGATGTAGTGGTCCTCGCTCAGGTCGCACTCCTCGGGCGACTTCATGAGGTGCGTCTCGACCCGGAGGTCGTGGGCCCGCTTCGCGGCCTCGTGGTCCTCGACGGCGGACCGGAGCGTGTGCACCATGCGCTTCACGCCCTCGAGCCGCGCGAGCTCCTCGCGCTTCGCCGCGTCGCGCCGCATCTTCGACGCGACCTTGAGCCGCGAGATCGTCAGCGTCGCTCGCTCGAGCAGGTGGCGGTTGTCGTTCATCTTCACGGACGCGCGCTGCCGGGCCTGGCCCGCGCCGACGGCGTGCTGGAGCTGCGTGCTCCGCGACGCGTTGTGGAGGCCCGGCATGAACTTGCGCAGCAGCGCCTCGTTCTTCTCCTCGGACTGCTCCGCGACGCGCTGCTTCCGCTTCCGCTCCGCGACCGTGGACTGGCGCCGGCCCGCGTGGTCCGCGAAGGCCTGGAGCGCGAGGGACGCCCGCGCGTGCATCGCCGCGTGGCCGCCGCCCTTGGCCTCGCCCAGGGGGATGAAGCTCGGGACCTGGCCGGCCATGCGGTTCGCCGACACGACGCTCGCCGCCGCGTCCTTGAGGTGGTGCTGCGCCTTCATGTGCTGGCTTTTACTCGTAGGGCGGCCGGCGTCGTGCTGCGCCTTCATGGGTTGGCTCTTAGGGCGGCCGGCGCCGTCCGCGCATGCTTCCCCGCATTGTCTATGCTCTCCGAGGACGAGATGTAACCGCCTGCACCATCGATCGTAATTACAATGTTTCCCTTCCGTTGGGGGGGACGACTCGATCATGACGTTCGTCCGGAGGACGCCTATGCTCCAATGGACCCCCCCTCCCATTGCGGGCTCGTACCCTAGGGCGATATGGCGTGGCCGGAGATGCCGAGGTCGATGTGTGGTCGCTTCTCGCCGTCGCCGCGCGGCGTCGCGCCGCCGAGCTCCGCGTCCTCGTCGAAGGTGCCCGGCGCGTTGGGGTTGAGCTGGTCGAAGGCCGTGCCGTCGGCGGCGATGACCTCCTCGACGACGGAGATGTTCCGCTTCTTGCCCGCGGTCGCCGCGGCCGCGGGCTTGTGCGGCTTGCCGGGCGAGCCGCCCGCGATGGGCTTGCCCACGAGGCTCAGGCCGCCCGTGCCGTCGGCGAACTCCATGCCCGGCAGGTCGTCGCCCTCGTCGGCGTCGACGGAGAACGTGCCCGGGCAGTCCGGCCCGAAGGACTCCTCGAGGCCGCTGCCGTCCTTGGCGAAGCACTCCTCGTCGTCGCCGCCGTCGTAGACCGGCAGGTCGCCGAGGTCGTCGTCGTCCTTGGCCTCGCCGTCGTCGCCCACGCGGAGCCGGTCGAGCAGCGCGATGATGTCCGCGCGCGCCGCGCGGTCCTCGTTGGCGACCTCGCGCCACTTGTCGTCGTCCCAGGCGATGCCGGGCGTCTGCGCCACGAGCTTCTCCGCCGTCGGCTTGTCGATGATCTCGGGCCAGCGGCCCTCGGCGTCGAGCAGCGCGCGCGCCGACGTGGCCCCGGCGCCCATCGTCCGTCGACGCCGCGGGCGTTCGAAGGGCAGCCCAACCGGCGCTCGACTGTGCTGCGTCCCCTTCAATAACTAGCCTGTTGCAGGGGTTGAACGGCCGCAAGATTTGGCAGCACTTGCTTTGAACAGAAGCGCGCCCAGCTCCAGAACAAGCTCAAGCTCTCGTGAAGCTCCCCTTCGTCTGTTTCGACGCGCGGCGACCGAAGATGTCGGCCCTGGAGACCGCCGCGCCCGCCTCCGACGACGTCGTCTACCGCGAGTCGCTGAGCCGCGACTCCATGCGGCGCACGAGCAGCAGCCTCAGCGGCTCCGCGGGCTGCCGGTCCCGGGCGGGTTCGGCGCAGTCCGAGGCGTCCCGCGGCGAGTCCATCGGGGGCGAGGTCGACGCGGACCTCGACGCCTGGGCGATCTGGAAGGAGCGGCCGCCGCGCCACTTCCTCGCCGAGGGCGTTTCGGCGGCCGACGGCGGCGGCCGCGGCCGCGGCACGTTCAAGGAGTTCCTGCGCCAGGCCGTCTTCGGCGACCGGGACGCGCGCTTCCGCGACGTCTTCGCGCGGCGCGACGCGGCGGCCGACGCGTCGCCGGAGCCGCCGACCGCGCGGACCGTCGACGACGCGGACCCGGCGCGGACGATCTTCGCCGTGCGCCACCAGCGCTTCTTCCGTGGGGACCCGGACCGTCCCGGGTCGCCGCGGACGCCGGAGCTCGCGCGCGAGGCCCTCCGGCGCGAGGGCCTCGACCGCGAGTCCCTCGCGCGCGCGTCGCGCGGGAGCGTCGTCGTGAGAACGCTGACGTCTCTGCCGTCGGACCCCATGCTCGCGCTCAAGGCCCTCGGCGGCTTGGTCGGTGGCTGCACGCGGGAGCAGGAGACCCGCCCCGGCCCGCCGGCGGGCGACGAGGACCGGCCCCTCTTCGTCGAGGACGGCTCGGCCTGACGACCCCCCGTCCCGCGCGTCGCGCCCCGACGCAATTCGAAGACCCCCGCCCCTTTTTTTTTGTGTACTACGACCGGCCCCCAAAAAAATGCGCTCCTGAGCTCCGGGAGCGCGGGCCCGCGGCGTCGACGACGGCCCGCGCGGCCGCGGGCCAGGGCGCGCCCGGGTCGACGACGGCGACGTCGTCGACGCGGCAGCCGCAGTCCGCGGGCGCCGCGCCGGCGTAGGCCGCGGAGCAGTTCGCGGCGCCAGCGGCGCAGTCGTTGCGCACGGCGCCCTCGTTCCGGCACCAGACGCCGGACACGGCGATGTCGAGCGCCGGCGCGCCGCAGCAGCCCTGGAGGAAGAGGCAGGGCGCGGGGCTCGCGCTCGCGACGTTGTCCGTCGTGTTGAAGTAGCGCGAGCCGTTGTCGTGGTAGAAGCTCCCGACGACGGGCGCGCGGTCCGAGTCGCAGTAGTTGCCGCGCACCGTCGACCCCGGCTGCGGGCCGAGCGTGTAGACGCAGCCGCCGTCGTTGAGCGCGGACACGACGCCGGCGATGCGGTTGCCCACGACGTGGTTGTCGGCCATCCACGTCTGGGTGCCGGCGACGTGCGTGCCCCAGCCCCAGCCGAGGGAGACGGCCGTGTAGCCCGTGTTCGAGATCGCGTTGTGCTCGATCGTCGCCGCGCGGACGTAGGCCGCGAAGATCGCCGCGGCGCCGCGGAACTCGAGGGCGACGTCTCGGACGACGTTGTCCGCGACCGTAAAGCCGGCGTCGCGGTCGGCCGCGGCCGCGGAGACGGCGCGCGCGTCGTCGACGTTGCCCAGTTTGATCGCGCCGCCGGCGAGGGACGCGAAGCGGCAGCGGGCCACGGAGACGTCCTTCGACGCGTTGCCGACGCTCAGCGCGTAGGGCGTGCCGAGGTTCGAAAAGGTGCAGTTGTCGAAGGCCACGCCCGCGCTCGCCGCGACGCCCACGGCGCCCGGCGGCTCGCCCAGGGGCGTGACGGCGCTCTGCGTCGGCACGTAGCCGCCCGGCCGCGACGGCTGGCGCCAGGTCGCGTGGGCGAAGGCGAGGCCCGCGAAGCTGTGGTTCGCGGCGCCGTCGACGACGACGAGCGACTCGAGGACGGGCACGACGGCGTCCGTCGGCGCCGCGTACGGCTCCTCGGCGCTCGGCCGGTAGAAGACGAAGCCGCGCATCGCGACGAAGGCGCCCGGCGCCGGCGGCAGCGACGCGACGTTCTCGACGAGGCCCGGCGGCGGCGGCGGCCCGTTCCCGTCGCGCGCGACGATCGCGGCCCAGCACATCGGCTCGACGGTGAGATTCCCGCCGTCGACCGCCGACAGGACGCAGCGCGGCTCGATCCAGTTCCTGACCTGCCGCGGCCAGCGCAGCTCGACGGCGTCGGCGACCCAGGCCGTCGCGTTCGCGGACGTCGCGTAGCCCGCCGCGGTCGCCGCGAGCCCGAGCGAAGCGCCCTCGACGGTCGCCCGCGCCGCGCGGCGGCCCCGGACCCAGAGCTGGCGCGGGATCGTGCCGTTGAGCGCGTGGTAGTGGACGCCCTCCCACGCGTCGAAGGCGTGGCCCGAGGGCGCGCCGCCGCAGGGCGACCCGTCGACGGCGCACGGCGCCCAGCCGGCGTCGTCGAGGGCCGCGCCGCCGGACAGCGTCGCGCCGGCGCCGTCCCAGACGACGCGCCCGCCGCGCGGGTGCGTGTGCGCTTGGGTGAGGATTAAAGGTTCGTGGAGGGCGTGCACGCCGGGGCCGACGCAGACCGTCACGTCGTCGGACGTCGTCGCCGCGGCCAGGAGCCGCACGAGCGCCGCCGCGGCGCGGTGCAGCCCGCCGGGCTCCGAGGAGGCGACGGACAGGGCGCAGGGCATCGTTCTGCTGCTTCTATGGTGGTCAAGGGCAGCGCGGGAGGCGATTCTTCCAGCCCAGCCTCTCTCAGGAGGGGCATCGTCAACCAAATTCTGCATCTTTTACCCTGCCCACGCCACTGGAAAATCGACGATTTTGGGCACCTCGACCGCGGACCCCCTGCTTGTCTCATCGTGATGGACGTTTATCTGGGGCTCCGGAACCGCAGCCGATCATGCTAGGTCATCGATTGGCACAAGTTATGGCCGAAAATATCGGTTTTTGGAGATTTCCGGCGTGCGCGAGCGCCACGTACGCGTGTCCACCCGACGGCGGCGGGTGCCACGCACGTCCACGCTAGCCCAGGGAGTCCACCCGGGCCCCAGGCGGTCGCGCGGGGCGCCGAAGCGAGTATATACGGCCGTATACGACGCGTTTGTACTGGTTTAGTACGGCTAGGGTGTACTGGCGAGGCACCAACGGCAGGAAAACAGGCGCGCAGAGCACCGTTTCGACGGCCGAGCGTCTTCTGGAGTCGAGACAAGATGTCTCGACGCAACGCCAGCGCCAGTTCGCGTTCGTGGGCGCGTCGTCGCTGTAGACCGTGTTGGTGTCGTTTTCGAGGCGCTGGCAGGAGGCGCCCAAGCTGTTGCTGTCGAGTGCCGCGTTCACCTGACGCGCGGGCCAGCGGAGCCCCGGTGATCGGTCGTGAGAGGGTATCGGAACCGCTCTGGACGTCCAGGGGCGTCGCGGCGCCGCACACTGGCTCGTTTTGACCGCCGCCAATCGATGAGAATCGAGGAATCGAGGCCGTAGGGTGGTCCGACGGTGGAGCTGTCCGGGTTTCGCGAGACATGTTCTTCGTAGCAACCCTCTCCGCACTCCCTCCGGAGAAACCCGGACAGCTAGGTCCGGAACACGTCCAACACGCGCCAGCCGTCTCGAGAGAACGCTCCGACGAGGCCGTTGCGTTTTCGACGACGCCCGGACCGTTTCGCGCGCGGCGTCTTCGCAGTGGTCTGGCCACGCACGGTCCCGAGGCACATGCGGGAGCGCGCGGCCCCACTCCCCGGGGGCGCCGCGCACGCGCTGTCGCGGCGGCCGCTCTCCGAGCCGCTCGAGGGCCTCACCCAAAGTCAAGTTTGACCGGGTGGGCAGGGTAAATCTTTTTGGCGAGCTGCGGTGACAGCTGAGCGGCGCCGCGCATTTGCTCGTCGACTGTGTACACTATTGCCGACGCGCAGCGTACCGCATGCACCCGATGCTGCCGCCGCGGCGCCTGCTCGTCGCGCTGCTCCTCGTCGCGGGCACGCGCGCGCGACGGAGCTGCCGCTGGGACGGCGACGACAGCCCCGTGGACACCGCGCACGCGGCGCGCGTGCTCGCGGACTTCGCCGTCGCCAACGACCTGCCGCCGCGGCCCGCGGCGCGCCGCGTCGCCGGCGCGGCCGTCGGCGACGCGGAGCGCGGGCGGCGCTGGTTCGGCGACGTCATGGGCGTCCGCATGCTCGTCTCGACGCTGCCCGCCGCGGCGGCGTCGCGGCTCCCGGCGCTCGCGGACTTCCTGCGCGCGTCCGAGCCGCGGTGGCGCGGCCTCGCCGACGACCCCGAGTGGCCGAAGGCGGAGCGGTCCCAGGTGACGAGCAAGTACCGGCGCTACAACGCGCTCGCCGAGGCCGTAAACTCCGACGACGCGACGGTCGCGCGCGCGGGCCGCGAGCTCAAGAAGGCGCTCGGCGCGCGCCTCGCGGAGCTCATGACGCGCTACGCGGCGGCGGACCCGCCCTGCGACCCGGCGCGGCGCCGCCGGCTCAAGGTCGTCGACGCGGACTTCCTCGGGCCCGGGCCGGCGTCCCGTGGCCGTGACCATTTTCGAGAGATTTCGAGTGGGAAAACACTGAGAAATCGTCACCGTCGTGCTTGGTAGGCCCGGGCAGCCATCGCACGCGCCGGCCGTCGAGGTCCAGTCCTGGCTCAACGCGCACCGCGCGGCGGTGCCCGGCGAGGACTCGCTGAGCGTGCACACGCACCACTTCTCCTGGCACGGCTACCTGCTCCTCGACGCCGCGGGGACGAACACGACGTACCACGCGCCGCCGCCGGAGCCGGGCGCGCCGCGGCCGCTCTTCAACCTCGGCAACAGCGACGGCGTTTTGGTGCTGCTCTGCGGCGGCGTCGAGCACGCCGTGCCGCCGGTGGCGGCCTCGGAGCGGCCGCGGCTCTCCATGGCGTTCGACTTCGCCTTCTCCTTCGACTACGGCGGCCGCGCCGTCGCGCACCCGGGCGCGGAGTTTGGGTGGACGGGCGGCGCGCGCGAGCTCGCGAGCGACGGCGTCCGCAACTCCTGGGCGAACCTCCTCTCCGCGGGCGAGCTCCGGGCCGCGCTCGGGGGCGACGCGCCGGCGGCCTACGACTGGAGGGCGGTCCAGGCCGACGCCGAGCGGGCGGGCGACAGCTTCTGGGCCGGCGTCGTCGACGTCGCGGGTCTGCTGCGCGACGGCGGGGGCGACCTCTAAAGTTTGAGTAGAGGGGTCGTGGGCTCTAGGTGTCGAGGTTCGCGAGTCGCTGTCCGGCCTCACCGACCCCCGGCCAAATCGGCAGCTCGTGCTTCGAGCTCGTGCCTCCGCAAGCGCTCTGACATCTCCTCGGACACCAGCATCACCTCTCCATCGTCATCGAGGACCACCGCGCGCGCGCGCGCTACCACGAGCAGACGCGGGCGAAGGGCCGCGTGGGTCTGGACCCCAAGGGCAAGCGCAAGCACGTCTCCCCGGAGGAGGTCCAGGCCATGAGCGAGTGGGGCAAGAAGTACCGCGCCGACGTCGCGTCCGGCGAGCACGTCCCGCGCAAGTACGACGAGGAGGAGAACGTCGAGTCGATGATCAAGGAGCTGGAATCGAAGCGAGCCCGGAGCGACACGACGCGGGGCCTCCTGGCGAAGCGCATCGAGGCGAGCCACGACATGAGCATCGAGCTGCCGACGGGCATCCGCCGCGCGACGGAGGGCCGCTACGCCATCCATGGCGACATCGCCGTCGAGGCCGGCGCGTCCTTCGACAATACGCCCTCGACGGACCTCGCCGCCGTCGTCGCGCGCCTGAAGCAGGCGCGCGCGCTCTCCGGCGTGAAGGAGCGCGCGCCGCGGACGCTGCCCGCGGGCGTCGCGAAGTGCGAGGACGGCAAGTTCTGGACGAGCTTCAACCATGCGAAGGGCATGGTCTCCCTGCGCGCCTGCGGCCAGATCATCTACTTCGAGACCGCCGAGGCGGCCGCCGCGGCCATCGCGCGGTTCCGCGCAGCGACGAAGAAGGAGCAGCGCGCGATGATCAACAAGCAGCTCAGGTGCTGCAAGTGCGGGCAGCTGTTTCCGGCCGGGAAGAGCTCGCTCAAGCGCCGGCAGGCCGTGGATCGCCTCGAGGACCACGAGGAGACGTGCGCGCGCTAAAAATTACGGCATCGACGGCGCGCGCGACGCCTGCGCGAACGCCGCGGGCCGACGCGCCGCGCCGGTTCGCGGGCGACGCGCTCGCGAAGATCTCGGAGCACGTCCGCGCGGCGCTCGCGGAGGCGTTCCGGGTGCCTGGCGCCGAGTTCGCGCTCCTCCTCGAGGACGGCCTCCGCGTCGCCGGCGACTTCCCCGTCGTCGAGCGCCGCTCCGCTGCCTGACCCGTCCGCCCCCCCGCGCGCGCCCGGCTGTATAAAGACTTCTGCACGAGCCGGTCGCCGGGTCGCCCGCTTTAGTTCGGCGCGCGCCGCCGCCGGCGCCCCTTGGGCCCCTTCGCGCGCCCCCCGGGCTTCCGCCGGCCCTGCGCGACGCCGAGGCCGCAGGTCGGGCTGATCGCGTCGTAGATCTGCTCGTCCGGCCCGGGCTTGCGCTTGCGGCCCGCCGCGTCGCGCCCGTCGTAGACCGACGGGAGGAGCTCGACGTCCGGCGGGTAGCCCAGCGCGGCGAGCGCGGCGCCGACGCCCGGCGCGGCGCGCTGGAGCGCGTTCGCCGCCGCGGACACCGCGTAGCACTGGCTCTTGACGGCGGCGACGGCGGCGACGCGCGGCCCGAGCCCCCGGTCCTTGCGGAGGTGCGCCGACGAGATGAGGTCCGACACGGGCAACTTGTGCGCGTCCTTGGCCGGCAGGCCGCCCGCGTAGTCTAAAAACGCCGCGACCTTGTTGCGCGCGCCCTGCATCTGGACGCGGAGGGACCCGTCCTTCATCCTCTCGCTCTTGAAGTGGCCCCGCGTCAGGTCGCCGAAGGACGCCTTGACGAGCAGGTCGCAGACGGGCTTCGCGTGCCGGTACGACGCCTCGTGGCCGCCGAACGTCGCGCGCCACGTCTCCAGCTTGTCGCCGATGGTCCGCTCGCCGTGCGCGTCGCCGAAGACCCAGCGCAGCAGGTCGTCGGCGTGCGCCGCGCCCGCGTCGCCGCTGTCGGCCGGGCAGCCCCGCTTCTCCGCGCCCGCCGCCGCGCACGCGGCGCCGCCGCTCAGGTCCTCGATGCGCGCGAGCCGGTAGCGGCCCGGCCCGAGCCGGGCCCCCGCCGCGACGACGGCGAGCTGCTCGTCGGCCCAGAATTGCGCGAAGAGCAGGCGCCAGAGGAGGGCGTCGTGGAAGAGGCGCGGGCACGAGAACGGCGCCGCGGCGCCGTCGGCCGCGGCCGCGACGGCCGCGTCGCCCGCGATCGCGCGCCTCGCGGCCGCGGCGTGGTCCTCGAGCGCCGCGGCGCCCCAGTAGAGCCGCCAGGCGTCCAGCGACCCCTCGAGATGCGTCGTGCCCACCGTGCGGACGTCGCGCGCGACGTGGAGGAAGCGGAACTTCGGGAACGCGACGCCCCACGAGTTGAGGTAGAAGAACGCGCGCGGCTCCTTCCAGCCCCAGACCCGGCCCGTCGCCGCGGCCTCGCGCGCGACGGCGCTCATGTTGAGGGAGAAGGCGCAGAGCGCGGCGAGCTCGCGGCGCCGCGACGCGGCGGGGAACGCGGCCCGGTCGAAGAGGAAGCCGCCGCTCCCGACGGCCGGGAGGAGCTTGTCGAGGACGCCGTCGGCCGGCCGGTCGAAGTCGTCCATGCCCGCGTCGCGCATGGCCGCGGCGTCGTTCGTGGCGTCGTTCGTGTCGCGGCCGTTGACGAGCGCGCCCGCGGCGCGGAGCAGCGAGACCACGGACCGCGTGCCCGAGCCGCCCTGGCCCGCGACGACGAGCGGCGGGCCCGCGGCGGCCGCGTCCGCGGGGTTTTCAAAGGCCGCGCAGGCGCCGTCGCGCGGGAAGTGGCCGTTGGGCGGCGCCGGCGCGAAGAGGCGCCGCGCGGCGGCCGCGTCGCCGGCCCGGCGGCCGAGGAGCGCGACCTGGAGCTCGCCGAAGCGGTTTCGCGCGTCCGCGTCGTCGGCGAGGGACGCGGGCGTCGCGTCCATCGCGTCGCCCGCCGCGTCGCGCCAGCGCGGCGCGCCGTGTGCCGAGACGTCGTCGGCGACGTCGAAGTTCTGGAGCCGCGCGTAGCTCGCGAGCGCGCGCTCGAGGTACCTGCGTGGAAATCAAATCTTCAACCCGAGTTCAATGTGCGCGTAATCGAACGGTTCGACGCGAGCATTTCCGCCGTGCTTCGAGCACTCGACGAGAGCCATCGATTCGTCCAAAAATCAGCCGAATCGACTTCGATTTGACCGAGCGAGAGAGTTCTGAAGTTTGGTTGGGATACCCCAGCTCGCTGTTTGATTTCCACACCGCGAGGTACTCGAGGCCCCTGGCCGCGGTGCCGACGGCGAGCGCGGCGCGGCGCCCGCGCGCGCCCATGGCCGCGGCGTCCGCCGGGTTTCGCCGGAGGCCGTCGACGGCCGCCGCGACGTCGCCGCAGAAGCGCTTCTCCGCGGCGGCGCGGGTTCGCTCGTCCGCGCGGACGTCGTCGGCCGCGGCGCCGACGGCGACGTAGTCGACGCCCTCCGTCAGGTTCCCGCCGGCGACCATGGGCCAGGCCGCCGTGATCAAATCCTCGAAGCGCGACGCCCGGTCCATGAGCACGGGCGCGCCGCAGGCGAGGTAGTACTTGAGGCCGTTCGACGTCGAGATGCCGTCGAGGTAGAGGAGCGCCTCTTTCGCGCAGATGGCCCCGTGGTCGCCGAAGCCGTAGTTCAACAGCTTGAACGACGCGGGCCCCGCCCCGGCGGCCGCCGCGGCCTCGATGGCCCGTCGCGCCTCCGTCGCGTCGACGCCCGCGCCCCGCGCGCGCGTCGCGTCGCCGGCGGCGCCGCCGCGGTCGACGACGTCGACGCCGCCGGGCTCGACGACGTCGAGGCGGTCGTCGCCGGCGTCGCAGGCCGTCGTCACGGTCCAGCGGCGCCAGTTGCCGACGCCGCCGCTGAACTGGACGCGCGCGTCGTAGGGCTCCGCGAGCGCGTGCGGGTTCGCCGCGGAGGGGTCGTGGTTCAGATTCGTGAGCCGGAAGCGCCGCGCGACCATGGCCTCCGCGGAGTAGCCGCGGAAGCCCCGCACGGTGCCGCGCCAGAACGCGCCGGACCGCTCGCGCGCCGCCGCCGGCGCGACGTCGTCGACGTCGCCGCCCTCGAGGCGGAACGTGTCGAAGGACGGCAGCAGCCACTGCCGGTCCGCCGGCGCGGAGCGTTTGAACCGCGCCTGCGCGAAGAGCGGCGGCAGCGTCGCGCTCGCGGGGCCGGGCACGTCCATGGGCATGACCACGAGGTCGACGTCCGGGAGCGACGGGTAGCGCCGGAGCAGCTCGTGGAAGACCGCGAGGAACCTGTGCCGAATTCCACCGCTGGTTTGGGCGGTCCTGACCAAACTTCAGAATTCTCTAGCTCGGTCAAATCGACGTCGATTCGGCTGACTTTTGGACAAGTCGATTGCTCTCATCGAGTTCTCGAAGCACGGTGAAAATTCTTGTGTCAAAACATTCGAATACGCTCACATTGAAGTCGAGTTGAAGGTTTGGAATCCACACAGCGAGGAACGTCGGGCATCGGAAGACGTGCGCCGTGCCCATGAGCTCGCCTGCGCGCGAATCACATCGTCCACCCGACGTCGATGGGCGCGTCATCGGACCCGACGCTTCGGCCGTGGTTCGAGCGCTCGACGAGAGCCATCGAGTCGTCCAAACATCAGCCGCGTCGATGGGACCGAGCGCGAGCGTTCCGAAGTTCGGCCCCGACGTCCCGGCTCGCCGGTCGATGTCCACACGGCAGCTCGCGGTCCTCGGCGTAGGCCGCGTAGAGTCGTCCGCGGTACGTCGTCACGCGCAGGCCCCGGCGGAGCGGGTCCCACGGGCGGTGGAACGCCGCGTCGACGCCCGCGCGCTCGAAGCCGCCGGCCCAGGGCGCCGCGTCGCGCTCGAGGAACGCCCACGTCGCCGGGAGCCGGCCCCAGAAGCCGTCGGCCGCGCGCGCCGCGCGCTTCGCGGCGGTCTTGGCGCCGTCGACGGCGACGTAGGCCGCCGCGGCGTCGCGCCGCGCCGCGGCCTCCGCCGCCGCGGCGGCCGCCGCCGCCGCGCGCGCGTCCGCGGCCGCGACGCACGTCGCCGAACCGCCGTGCGCTCGCAGCGTCGCCGCGAAGCGGTGCGCCGCGGCCGCGTAGACCGCGAGGTCCGCCCAGTCGCGCGGGTCCCGCGCCGGGCCCGCGGGCGCCTTGGGCCCGCGGCGCACGTCGGCGACCTCGGCCTTGGAAGGCGCGGGCAGCCGCAACGCGCGGTGGAAGAGGCACACGGACGTCGCCCAGTCCTCGAACAGGCCGACGAAGCGCATGGTCCGGAGCCGCTGGGTCGCCAGGGCGACGTCGCCCGGGACCACGGCGGCCGCGGCGACGCAGGGCTTCCCGAGGAGCATGCGCGCCTGCGCGGGAAAAGGGTGCGAAATTCCCAACTTCACAGGCTCCTCTCTCGGCCGTTTTCCACTCGTTTCGGCCGATTCTTGGACGAGCGATCATCTCTCGGAACGGTCTCGAAGCGCGGATGCGTTTCCCGGAACGCGCGCGCGCGGAACACTCACGTTGAAGCGAACTTGAAAATCCTGCCCTGACGCGCGCCGCGCAGCCCACGAGCTCGGGCCGCGCGCCGAGGCCCGCCGCCGTGAGGTTCGCCGCGCGCGCGAAGATCGCGTTCCGCTCGCGCCGCTTCGCGCCCCGGAGGCTCCCGGCCGTCGCCGCCTGGTGCGCCAGCGACGCGAGGCGCGCGCCGGGCTCGCGGAAGAGGCCCGCGTACGCGCGATGCGGCTCGAGGGGCGCGTGGCCGTCGACCGCGGCCGCGACGGCGTCGCGGCACCTTCGGCTCCGCTTCGCGAGCGCCTCGAGCAGGCACTCGGCCTGGGCCCGGCCCTCGCAGGACCGCATGGCCGACGGGACGCCCTCGAGCTTCACGCCGTCGCACGCGCGGAACGCGCGCGCGACCGAGAGCGCGAAGGACGCGCCGACCTTCGGCACGTGCAGCCATCTCAAATCGCTCGTCGCCGCGGGCGCCGCCTTCGGCCAGGGCGTCGCGCCCAAGCCACACGGGCATGCGAGCGGCGCGTCGTCGGCGCCGGCGAGGGCCGTCGCGAGGAGGAGGAGGAGCGCTCGGCGCATCGCGTCGAGGCCTGGGAGCGGCGGCGCAGGGCGACGACCGGTCGGCCGCGTGCGTCGCGAATTGCCCGGCCCGCGCACAGGCGACGACCACCGGTGCGTCGAGGGACCCGTCGCCTAAAAAAAACTCCACAAAATCCACAAGTGCTAGTAGTACGCCCTACTACTAGGCCTGAGTCGGGAGCGCTCGAGCCATGAAAGGCGGCCTGAAGCGGACGACGGGCAGTTTACTTGTGAGGGAGGAGGAATGCCTGGCCGGGAGGGGATGTGGCCTACTTCGCTTCGGCTACCTAGGACGCGGTGACGACGGGCGGTCCGGAGTCGCCCTTGTAGTCCACCGTGCGGACGAGCTTGCCGCCGGCGTAATGGAGATGCTGCATGCGACATCCCGGCGCTGACTGTACTGCATTTGACGTGAAGGTGATGTCTAGGTCCGGACGCGCCTTGGAAAGCGCGCGCAAAGCCTTGCCGCCGAGGTAGGAGTAAGGTCCTCGTCCGCCGGGGGTCGTGGGATCGAACATGTCGCCCGACTCGTAGCGCAGGACCTTGAGCGACGAATTGGTCGCGAGCGCTTCGGCGAGCGAGGTCGTCCCATCCGAGTCGATGCCGTTATCGTTCAGGCGCAGCTCGCGGAGCGCGTCGTTGCCGCCGGGACGGAGCGCCTTGCCGAACGCCTTCGCGGCGATGATGCCGATCTGGTTCCGGGACAGGATGAGCGTCTTCACGGTCCGGTTCGTCTCGAGCGCCGCCGCGAGCTTTTCCGCGCCGTAATCGCTGATTTCGTTGTTCGAGAGATCCAAGACTTCGATGGACGTGTTCGCAGCCAGGCCCGCGGCGAACTTCTTCAGGCCCATGCCCGCCGGGGGGCCGGAGATACCGCCGCCCACGAGGGTCCCGGCGAGGACGAGCTTCTTCGCCTTGCACGTCGGCCGACCGATGGCCTCGCCGAGCGCGTTCGCTCCCTTGACGCCGAGCGGCTTGTTGCCCCAGGCTTTTCGCTCCAAGCTCAGATCGCACTCCTCATTGGACACGCACACGACCGCGGCGTCGACAGAGCCGCGGCGGACGAGCTCGCGAAGCTCATCGTGGGTCTCGGACCCCGTGAGCTCGACGCCGGGTAGGCCCGGTGACGATTCCTCGTCGGACGTAGGATAAGAACTTCATCACGAGGCGAACGACGAGTCAACCAAATTCCTATGGCGCTGCAACGTTAGGCCGTCTCTGGCTGGCTCCAGGGCGCCTGGGAGCCCCATTCCGTGCCTCCGCGGGCCATAGCGCTGCCCACCGGCCGCTGCAGGTGGTCGACGACGTACCCGAAGGTCCCACGGGGTCGGGCGACCCTCTCCGGCGTCCTCCGTGCAATGCAGGGGCGGGGCTGCCGCGATCCCGAGTCGCTTCGCGGAGGCGGGATCGTCGAGCGGGTATGCTCTACGCTGCGAGGCCGGGAAGGTCGGGAGCCGGTCCGTGGGCACGTGGGAACATCTGGGGCGACGGATCGCTGCTGTGGCGATCATGAGTTCTGCCACGCGGCTGCCGCAGTGCGCTCCTCGGGGTGCTATTTCAACGCGCGTCCGCGTGAGCGCTTCTCGACGGAGCGCGGCGGAGATCTACGGCGCAGAGCCCAGCCAATACTCTATGAAACGGTTCCCGACACTGACTCATGTCCACACGCGCGCGCGCGCGCCGCCGCCGCCGCCGCCGCCGCCGTCGTCGCCGCAGCAGCAGCAGCAGCTGATGATGATGACGACGGCAACGACGACGTCCTAGAGCGCTTCAGACTGCCCGAGACATACCTAGAACCGATCCCAGACGTTGTGGGCGCTCAAAACGGCACATTTCTGGTGCTGAGCGCGTGTTCGTCCGCAATCCCCGCGTTGAGCGCGGTGCCGGCGGAGCTAGTGTGCGTCATAACACCTCTGCGCGGACGTCCCAGGGGCGTCGCGGGGGCGCCTCCCGCCCGTACCGGCCGCTCGACAAGCAGCGACCTTGGGCCGTACCCCAAAACACGCGTTGAGCGGCGTGTCCGCCACGCGGCCCGCCGCAGACTCGCGGGCTCGTCGCCGACGTCAGCCGCCTGCGACGCGTTCTACGTGCCACCGCCGGCCACGAAGTCGTCCCGCACCCGGAATGGACCGTATCCGATGCCGTCGGCCGCCGGGAGGCACGTAGCGACGATTTAGCGGTCATTTGGGGATGGGTCGCGAGACACACACGCGTCGACGACGCGGCCCCTGTAGGGCGTCTCCTACGTGCCGGCGCCGGCCACCGCGTTCATGCGCGTCGAATATCAACGGAACCCGTCGCCCTAGGCCGCGTGGGACCGCGTGCTGACGCTCAAAGGGGTCGTCGCGGACGACTCCCCCGAGGCGTGTCTGCGTCGCCAACGAGGACCATCTACGGCGTGTTCAAGTTCCAGGTGCCGACGCTGCTCCCGGCGGTCATGCGCGGCTGGCGCGAAAGGTACCCGACGCAGCAGGCCGCGGGGAACCCCGTGGCGACGGTCTACGGGTGCCAACACTAGTAAAATGTCCACGGAGACCCATGAGTAGGGCCATGACCGACGCCTTCTGCGTGACCCTGGTGGTCCTGGCGGCCCAAGACGCCGAATGTCGTTCAACGTCGATGCCATCGCCCGCGGGGAACCGCCCCTCGAAGATCTACAATGGCCGTCGCAGACGAATCCGCCACCGCGCAGCAGCCTCGCGAGACGTCGACCGCCCGGTCGGCGACGAGGACACGTTCTACACTCGTTCTCGCGCGGGCGGACAGTGCCGTCTGATCGCCGTCGCCGCCTCGATGTTGCCCCTCTGTCACAGCATGGGCCCTCGTTTGCAGGCCCTCTTGAGGCCGCTGTGAGCTCGCCAGCGGCACCGCCAGCGGCTCCGCTACAGCGCGCAGCGGCCGCAGACGTATCATGTCGCGCCGGCCGCCGCGCTCCGAGGCCGGCCGCCTCATCTACAGCCACCGCCAGCACTTCGGCGGCGGCGGCGGTCAGACGGCGCTGTCCGCCCGCGCGAGAACGAGTGTAGAACGTGTCCTCGTCGCCGACCGGGCGGTCGACGTCTCGCGAGGCTGCTGCGCGGTGGCGGATTCGTCTGCGACGGCCATTGTAGATCTTCGAGGGGCGGTTCCCCGCGGGCGATGGCATCGACGTTGAACGACATTCGGCGTCTTGGGCCGC